>NC_079502.1:68048925-68389064 GCF_030052815.1 Hevea brasiliensis | reverse complement strand
AGAGATAGGGAAAGCTTCAAGGAATATTCCCAAAGATGGAGGGAGAAGGCTGCAGAAGTATATCCTCTAGTGACTGATAATGAACTATGCTTCTTGTTCATTGAGACATTGAAGGCTCCTTATTTCAATATGATGATTGGAAATACCTCCAACAGCTTCTCGAATATTATCCAAGCTGGTGAAAGGATAGAAGCTAACTTAAGGATGGGACGACTGCAGGAGTTGACTGAGAATCCTGCGAAGAAAACTGCCAGTTTCGGCAAGAAGAAAGAAGGTGATGTGCATTCCATCACCCGTCAGAACGCACAATCTTCATTACCTCCAAATAATTACCGGCCATATCCTCCCCCTAATGGCCAAACCATTGCAAACATTCCACCCCCTTTTCCAAATTATCCTCACCCACGCCCACAGTATCCACCACCTACAAATTACCAACCCAGGCCGTCTCCTCCACCTACTCAACCCAGACCACCTCAAAATAACCCAAGACCACCAAAAAATCCTGGTCCACCTCCACCCCTGCCACTTAACGAAATATACTGATACCTCGTCGGTATAAACCAAATAGTGCCGATTCCCCTTGACCCAATTCAGTCCCCATACCCCAGGTGGTATGATGCCACTGCCCGGTGTGAGTATCATGGAGGGGCACAAGGGCATTCAACCGATAACTGCGAGGCACTAAGGGGAAGGGTGCACGCCCTAATCAGGAATGGGTGGTTGAAAATTGAAGGGAATGGTTCTCTCCCCAATATTACCTCAAACCCATTGCCCAATCATGGTACAGGCAATAGTGCAAATATGATAGAATTGGAAGGAGAAGGGTCGACCTTGGAGGTGGATCAACTAATTCCTCACTTTGGGGAAATCTTCACAATGGCAGTAAGGGAAGGTTACCTCCACCCCTAAATAACAGAACCTGAAGATGGGACGGGATGCCCCTATCATGGTAAGGCAGCTAACCACGAGCTGCAAAATTATGAAGAATTTAAGTAAGAGGCTCAGAACTTACTGTCCCTCAAAGTTCTGAGATGCCAGGCAAAGTCAAAGATGGAGGGCGGAGTAAATACAGCCCGACTCGGCCAAAACGCCTCTACCCCTAATCACAGAATCACTTTCTCACCCCCAGTATCATCCCCACCAGTAATAATCATCCGAACCCCGCCTCAGCTCCCTGTCACAAACACCCATGCCATACCTTGGAATTATAATTTCCAAGTTTTTACCCAAGGAGCGTCAAGTAGTACATCGGCTCTTAATCTTGCTTCACCTTTGGCACCTCCAAAACCGTGCTTCACTCCTCATGAGCATTGCAAAATGACTTATGCCGGACCTACCAGCAGTACTACTCCCCAAGCTAATCCTCAGCCTGTCGCTGCCACAAAATCCTCTCCACCTGAGCAAGAAGTCGAGTTTATAACTCGAAGTGGGAGATGTTACGGGAATGAAGAAAAAGAAAAGAAGAGAGGGAAAGTAAAAATGGGAGAGTCACAGAAGAGTACGGAAGAGGAGGTTGAGAAAACGGAGGAAGTAGAACCCACCGGACCAAGAGAGGAAGAGGAGCTGCTGCTTCAAATAATGAAGCAAAGTGAGTATGATGTGGTAGAATAGTTGAGAAAGACACCTGCTCGAATTTCACTGCTATCGCTAATTTTGAGCTCTGAGGTGCACTGTCAAGCCTTGCAGAAAACTCTGGATCAGACCTTTGTGAACCCCGATATTACACCGGGGCAGTTCGAGAAGATAGTGGGACAAATCCAGGCGTCCATTTTTATAACCTTCTCAGAAGAAGAGATAGACCCTGCAGGCTTAACGCACATTAAAGCTCTACATGTGACGGTGAAATGTAAAGGTTGTATAGTGGCCAAGGTCCTTATTGATAATGGATCCGCGCTCAATGTACTGCCTAATGCCACTTTGGCTAGGCTACCGGTTGACCGTTCCAATATATGTCAGAGTGCTATGGTAGTAAGAGCCTTTGATGGTACAAGAAGAGAAGTGCTGGGAGACATTGACTTGCCCCTCCAAATTGGCGCATGCACCTTCAACGTCACATTCCAAGTGATGAACATTGAACCTGCCTACACTATGTTGCTGGGGAGGCCTTGGATCCATTCAGTGAATGCCATTCCTTTAACTTTGTACCAAAAGATGAAGTACATTATGGACGGAAAAATCATCACTGTGATAAGGGAAGAAGCCATATTGGTCACCAAGCCACAATCACTTCCTTATGTGGAAGCTGCTAAGGAGTCGTTGGAAAGCTCTTTCCAGGCCCTCGAATTACAAGAAACCATCTCAAGAAATGAAGGGGCTATGGCTATGGTAGCCAAGGTGATGTCGAGGAATGGGTATGAAGAGGGCAAAGGGTTAGGCGCCGCATTGCAAGGGATTATCGAACCTATACCGGCTATCCAGAAGGTAGGCCATTGCGGTTTGGGTTATGAGGAGGACGCCCTCATGGATGGATGATTCTGGATGAGGAATAGACTTCGGGATCAAATATTTGATCAGAAATTGGGAGAATGAAGGTAGTCCCGAGAATCACGGAGGTCTTCAGTAAACCGGTCATTGAAAATCTGACAGAGATTGAAGAATCACCCGATGAACTATCCATCGATGTCATCCATCTTGATTCCTTGTATGAGGCTCTAGTCTCGCCAATAGCTGAAGGGCAAGAACTGGACAACTGGACAGCAGAGGACATCCCTGTACTTAATTTCAAGTAAAGTACTTTTGGTTATCCAGACTTGATCATTTTGTCCATGGTGGCAAGTGTAATATTGTAAATGGACCCTTTTCTTATGTCATAAATGTTAATGAATTAATAGCGCATTTTATATCTAATTCTCTTTCTTTCCTTTTGAATTCCATCCTTATAATATATTCCATTTTCGTTCATTCAGGACCATTCATCAATTAACACCTAATAATTCAATAGACTCAGAAATTCCTCTGGTTAATTTTGAAATCCCCATAACTGCCATTATTTCAAGTGATTCTGAGGTGGAACTGACAGAAGAAAGAGATGAAAGAGATGAACCTTCCCTAGTGCCTTGTGGGGACGAAACGCGCACCGTAAACTTAGGCACGGAAGAAGTGAAAAGGGAACTTAAGGTTGTGGAGAGTGAAGAATTAGAAGATATGATCAGTTTGCTCAAGGAATTCCTAGACGTATTTTCTTGGAGCTATGATGATATGATTGGTTTGGACCCTCATATAGTGACGCACAAAATTCCCCTAATTCCGGGGACAATCCCGGTAAAACAGAAATTAAGAAGAATGAATCCTGACACATTGCTCAAAGTTAGGGATGAGGTCAAGAAACAGTACAATGCTGGGTTTTTGGAAGTAGTCAAATATCCCCAATGGATAGCTAACGTTGTCCCAGTAACGAAGAAGGATGGGAGAGTTAGGGTGTGCGTTGATTACAGGGATCTTAATAAAGCGAGCTTGAAAGATGATTTCCCTCTCCCTCACATTGATGTGTTAGTAGACAATGTTGCGCGATTGGGCAGGTGTTCGTGTATCGATGGGGCATCAGGGTACAATCAAATCCCAATGGATGAGGAAGACAAGGAGAAAACTGCTTTTATCACTCAATGGGGGGTATTTTGTTATTGGGTCATGCCTTTTGGGTTAAAGAATGCTGACGCCACCTACCAACACGCTATGGTCACATTATTCCACGATATGATGTATAAAGAAGTAGAGGTGTATGTGGATGATATGATCATCAAATCTAGGGGAAAAGAGAGCCATGTGCAGGTGATGAGGAAAGTATTTGAGAGACTCAGTAAATATCAGCTGAAACTGAACCCTGCCAAATGCATATTCGGAGCTAAATCTGGGAAATTGTTGGAATTCATAGTGAGCGAGAAGGGAATAGAAGTTGATCCGGACAAAGTTCGAGCCATTCAAGAGATGCCATCCCCAAAAACAGAAAGGGAGGTGCGCAATTTCTTGGGGAAGTTAAACTACATAGCAAGGTTTATTTCCAATCTCACCGCTAAAGCTGAGCCTATTATTAGACTACTTCGAAAGAACAACACCACTCAATGGGATTCAGTTTATCAAGAGGCTTTCGAGAAAATCAAGCAGTACCTGTCAAACCCACCAGTATTGGTTCCGCCGGTGGCAGGAAGGCCGCTGATTCTGTATATGGCACTCCAACAAAGCTCAATGGGATGTGTTTTGGGGCAACATGATGATACCAGCCGAAAGGAGAGGGCTATTTATTACCTGAGTAAAAAGTTCAATGATTGTGAGTCAAGGTACTCTTTCCTAGAGAAAACTTGCTGCGCGTTAGCCTGGACAACAAATTGCCTCAAACACTACATGTTAAATCACAAGACATGGCTCATTTCCAGGATGGATCCTATTAAGTATGTATTTGAAATCCCATTCATGCCAGGAAGGATAGCCAAATGGCAGGTCATACTCTCCCAATATGACATTGTTTATATGACCCAGAAAGCAGTGAAAGGTAGCGTGATCGCTGACCTCCTAGCAGAAAACCCTATCCAGGATTATGAAGCTCTAGATTTTGAGTTCCCCGATGAGCATATTAATGAAGTAGACTGCGGAGAAGAAGAGCCAGCTGATGTATGGGAAATGTATTTCGATGGAGCTATCAATTTGTCCGATAGTGGAATCGGAGCTGTATTGGTATCCCCGGATGGAAAACACTTCCCGATAGCTATCAAGTTGATATTTGACTACACCAACAACGTTGCAAAATACGAAGCTTGTGTGATGGGTCTACAGGCTGCCATCAAAATGAAAGTCAGGAAGTTAGAGGTATATGGAGACTCAGCCCTGATCATTTATCAAGTCAAGCGAGAATGGCAAACTAAGGATCCGAAGCTAATCCCATATCAGAAGTACTTACTGGAGCTGATTAAGAAGTTCGAAGAAATCTCTTTCACTCACCTTAGTCGAGACAAGAATCAATTTGCAGATGCCTTAGCCACCCTGGCTGTTATGGCTCAAATGGAAGAAGGGCAGACGACTCAGGTATTAAAAATTAAAGCAAGGAGTGAGCCGGCTTACTGCTTCATGATCGAAGAAGAACATGATGGTAAACCTTGGTACCATGACATCTTACTTTACATCAGAACCAGAGAATTCCCCTCAGGGGCAAGTAAAAATGAAAAGAGGATGATCCGAAGATTAGCATTGGGATACTTCCCCAGTGGAGAAACCCTATACAAAAGGAGCTCCAACGGCGAATTGTTGAGATGTGTGGATGCAAAAGAGGTGAAGAGAATCCTTTTCGAGACTCATGAAGGAAACTGTGCTACCCATGCCAATGGCCATATGATGGCTAAGCAAATCATGAGACGACGATATTTTTTGACTACCATGGAAAAGGACTGCGTCAAGTATTTCCGAAAGTGCCATAAGTGTCAAATCTACGCGGATCCGATAAATGTTCCGCCTCACCAATTGTTCAACCTCGTTTCACCATGGCCTTTTGCAATGTGGGGCATCGATGTGATTGGCCCCATCAACCCTAAGGCATCCAATAGGCATAGGTTTATCTTGGTGGCTATCGATTATTTTTCTAAATGGGTCGAAGCAACATCATATGCTCACATTACACAGAACACATTTCTCAAATTCCTCAGAAATAATATCATCTGCCGGCATGGCCTCCCCAATGAAATCATCACTGACAACGCCAAGAATTTGAATGGTCCAAAGATTCAGAGATTATGTGATCAATACAAAATCCGACATCTCAATTCCTTACCATACCATCCCCAGATGAATGGAGCAGTGGAAGCTGCAAACAAAAATCTCAAGAGAATAATCCGGAAAATGACAGTCACTTATAAAGATTGGCATGATGTGCTTCCCTATGCTCTTCATGCATACCGGACTTCTGTAAGGACATCAATTAGGGCAACCCCATACTCACTGGTTTACGGGATGGAAGTTGTACTACCTATTGAGGTAGAAATTCCTTCTCTAAGAATTTTGAAAGAATCAGGGATTGATGAGTCGAAATGGATCCAGTCAAGGTTGGACCAATTAAATTTGCTAGATGAGAATAGGCTAGCAGCGGGATGTCACGGGCAGTTATACCAAAGAAGAATAGCCAGGGCATTTGACAAAGGGGTTCGCCCACGTGAATTCCAACCAGGGGACCTAGTCCTGAAGAAAGTACTTCAGAATCAAAACGATCCCCGGGGTAAATGGTCACCAACCTACGAGGGACCCTATATGGTTAAAAAAAGCATTTTCTGGTGGGGCCTTGATCTTGACCCACATGGATGGTGAAGAATTTCCAAGATCTGTGAATGCTGACACCGTTAAGAGATACTATGCCTAAAAAAAATAAATAAATAAAAGAGTAGGGGTGAAAACCCGAAAGGGCGCTCCTAGCAAAATGTGTGAAAGAAGGCGAAAACCCTCGAAGGGCACTTTCTGAAAAATGAGTGAGGGATGAAAACCTGAAAGGGCGTCTTGAAAGAGCGAGTTAAAAAAAATAAATAATAAAATAAAATAAAATAAAAAAAATAAAAAATAATAATAATAAAAATCTAGGGTTGAAAACCCGAAAGGGCATCCCAAGAACCAAAAGGGAGAAATAAGGAAAGGGGCATGAAATCAAGGAGGGAAATAAACCGTCATGGCATGAGGCTTCAGAGTACTTGAAATAATGGCAGTTAAGAGACTTCAAAGCTAACTACAAGGAATGTGTGAGATCTATCCTTGTACCTCTTTAAAACTGTACCTTCGCTTCTTAAAACCATAATAAAGTCATACTTTCTTTGCGTTTATCTCTTTGCTTTTATCTTTCCCGTATACTCACTCTTTGATATTGTCCTTCTTCAATCTATTTATCTAATGCGCTATTAATCAGTTAAAATTTTGCCATAAGATTAGGATTTGAAAATTGATAACCTCATGTACTTTGCTATGAGATTTGCAGGAAATGGTCTAAAAAGAAAAAAAACTAGAGGTGAAAACTTGGAAGGGCGCTTATAGTCAAATGGGCGAAAGGAAAGTGAAAACCCGCAAGCGCGCTTTTCGCAAAATAAGAAGAAAGTCGAGAACAGAAAAGGGGCATCCGAAGAAATGAGGTCGTAGGTCAAGTCTTGTAACTCGTCCTCCATTAATCATCGGCCTTTGGGATCCTGTTAAGTACACTTCATCAGGGAGGAACTTCTCGTGTCGAGATTAGACTTGCTTTGTAAGTTGATTTTAATTTTCCTGCATTTAAATTTCTTGTTAATCAACCTCTGGTTCCTTGATCTAAGTTGATTTTAATTTTCCGGCATTTAAATTTCCTGTTAATCAACCTCTGGTTCCTTGATCTAAGCTGATTTTAATTTTCCTGCATTTTAATTTTCCTGCATTTTAAATTTCCTATTAATCAACCTCTGGTTCCTTGATCTAAGTTGATTTTAATTTTTCGGCATTTAAATTTCCTGTTAATCAACCTCTGGTTCCTTGATCTAAGTTGATTTTAATTTTCCTGCATTTTAATTTTCCTACATTTTAATTTTCTTGCATTTTAAATTTCCTGTTAATCAACCTCTGGTTCCTTGATCTAAGTTGATTTTAATTTTCTGGCATTTAAATTTCCTGTTAATCAACCTCTGGTTCCTTGATCTAAATTGATTTTAATTTTTCTGCATTTTAATTTTCCTGCATTTTAAATTTCCTGTTAATCAACCTCTGGTTCCTTGATCTAAGTTGATTTTAATTTTCCTGCATTTAAATTTCCTGTCAATCAACCTCTGGTTCCTTGATCTAAGTTGATTTTAATTTTTCTGCATTTAAATTTCCTGTTAATCAACCTTTGGTTCCTTGATCTAAGTTGATTTTAATTTTCCTGCATTTTAATTTTTCTGCATTTAAATTTCCTGTTAATGAACCTTTGGTTCCTTAATCTAAGTTGATTTTAATTTTCCTGCATTTTAATTTTCCTGTTAATCAACCTCTGGTTCCTTGATCTAAGTTGATTTTAATTTTCCTGCATTTAAATTTCCTGTCAATCAACCTCTGGTTCCTTGATCTAAGTTGATTTTAATTTTTCTGCATTTAAATTTCCTGTCAATCAACCTCTGGTTCCTTGATCTAAGTTGATTTTAATTTTTCCCGCATTTAAATTTCCTGTCAATCAACCTCTGGTTCCTTGATCTAAGTTGATTTTAATTTTCCTGCATTTTAAATTTCCTATCAATCAACCTCTGGTTCCTTGATCTAAGTTGATTTTAATTTTCCTGCATTTTAAATTTCCTGTTAATCAACCTCTGGTTCCTTGATCTAAGTTGACTTTAATTTTCCTGCATTTTAAATTTCTTGTTAATCAACCTCTGGTTCCTTGACCCAAGTTGACTTTAATTTTTTAGCATTTAAATTCCTGTCACTAACCTCAGCATTTCAATGCCCAATCGTCCAAAATATGGGTCTGAATCTTTACATAATCCCTACACGAAAATTTTTTCCATTAGGAATTATGTAAAGAGGGGTAGTTGTCGACACCATATTTTGACCGATCCCTGAAACCAATAAACTTTAAAGCCAATTCCCAACACATAGTCTCCCTTTGCCAACTAACCACATTTCCGTTCTCTCCTCAAAAGGAATCTAATTAATACTAAGTCCCCATATCATTTAAAGCCTCACCGATCTCTCAAACCAATTATCAAGTCCCCTGATCAGTCAATTATATTTCCAATCTTTCTTGTCAAACGAGATTGAACTAACATTAGGCCTTTGTGCCACCAGTCTTATTACCGATCTCTCATTTAAAGAGTTTGGGAATAATAAAGTTAAGGTTCCGATCTGGTTTAATGATGATCCCGATCTTAAGTGTTCAAGTCAAATTTCCAATTTTAATCAAGTCCCGTTTAGCATTGGTTCTCAGCCGATCTCATGCTTATTGTGTTTTCCGACCTCTTACACTTAGATTAATAATCACTTTTAGTTGTTGTTTTAATATGCTCAGACAATCAAGTGCTTATGCAATTTAGAGACTTTCCGATCACATCCAATCATTGAACAAAAAGGGGAACTTTCATTTCATTTCAAGTTTATACAAGTCATTCGGCTGGAGGATCACCCCCAGCCTGATCTACATTTTGTTCACTTCCTCTCTCACCCTCAGCCTCCTCCTAACTAGCCTCACCTTCGTCCTGGGGAGCCAGATCTACCATCTAAGAGAAGTCCTCCTCGGGATATCGCTTCTTGAGCTCGGCTAAGAGATCCCTATGAGCGTTCACATAAGCGTCGGCCTCCCTTGTCACCGCCTCTTCTTCTTTTGCTTTGAGCTCCTCCGTGAGGTGAGCAACTTCACCGGCTTGGAGCGCCCGAACTTCTTCAAGAACATGAGCTCGCTCGGCTAGAACTTGAGCTTGCTCGACCAGCTTATCGTCGTAGAACTTCATTCGCCCCTCAATTTCAGATATGTAGTTCTGAGCGGATGAAAGTTGGGATCGGAGGGAAGCCACTTCATGACCCATCTTCTCCACCTCCTTACTCAGACGGTGAGCCTTCTCCCGGACAATGTGCTGGTTCACCAAACTATCCACATTCAGGCTCATTATCTGGGTCAGGATGTCATCAAGATTGTTCGGGGATAACCTATCCCGATCCTCTTGAAGGCAGATCGATGCCCCCAAGACCTTGGCCAAGCTCAGATTGTCTCGAACAGTCCGGTTCTTCTCCAGCGAGTGGATCAGAACTTGAGCGCCATGGGAAAGGGTCTTCACAGGAGGTTGGGAAGGGCCCCCTTCCGCACTCGAAGTGACTGGAGGAGGTGGAGGCGGCTCTTCTTGGTGAGGAGGAGACCGGACCACTTCTATGACCGGCGGTCCCGAGGGTTGAGATGAACCTCCTTGCATCTCTTCGGGATCATGACTGGGCGTTTGAAGCAGCTCGGAACACTTCATCTCCCGCACTTTCCGGGAGACCTCCCTCTTCCGCTTTCGGCTCTCCTTAGAAGCCTCGCCGCTTGCCATACCTGCACAAAGAAGAGGTCAGTGAGATCGCTAAGGCCCAAAGATCAGAGATATAGAAAATACCGAGGCTGAGGTCAGAGAGCTGAAGCCCGCGATCTTCACCAGTAATTAACTCCATTGTCCAGTGATGCAGTTTGGCAGTCACTGCATCCAAACAAGAGAACTTCTCTCTGGCCGCCTGATCTTTCAGTTCCATCACCATCAGGCTTTCTTCCCTATTTAGGGTGATGCGCTTCGGAAGTAAGGGGCCCTGGTGCAGCTAGCTGCGAGGGAAACCCTCAAAGCCGTTTGGAATTTTGCTCCTCAGAATGAAGAAGCGATTCTTTCAATTCTTCAGGGAGGAGGGCAGATCGGTAAAAAGCCCGCAATGTGGCTTCGCCTGAAAGAACCAATACTCATCGTCCTTTCGACGAGTTAACCTATGTAGTTCAGCGAACACCTTAGCTGTAGGGCTGAGTCCTTTGGCTCGGCAAAGGCCTCTGAAGGCTACTAGGATCCGCCATGAGTTCGGGTGAACTTGGGATATGCACACTTGGTGAAATTTTAGAACTTCCTTGAAGAAGTCATCAAGGGGGGAACCGTAGCCCGGCCTTTAATTATTCTTCCTATACCATGATCATATCGTTCTCCTCGAAGAAGTGATCGGCACGAAGATCGCCAATACACTTAATCAGCTCGTATGAATCAGGCCGGATGTTATACTCCTGGCTAAACGATTGTAGGTCGGTTTCTTGAAGGATTGATGGCAGCTCATCCATGGGAAGATTTTCTCTCCCTGAAGAATGTACATGCCTTGATGGTGCTGCTTGCCCCCGAGCTTGAACAGAGGCCCTAGGAGGTTCAAGTCGCACGCTTGGTCCAACCACCTCCACTTTATCAGACGACCATGAGATCTGAACGAAAGGGGGGCTTGCCGCTCTCTGACCCTCGACGCCGCTCATTTTCAAAGGAAATAGAAAATTTAAACTAAAAAAAGGATCAAAACCCTTACCGGAGCTTGATCGATGTCGGAAGAACTTAAAAAATCGAGAGAATTTTGGAATCGCTCGCGAGATGCTGAAAATAACATAAGAGAGCAACTGGCTGACCCATCCCCTATTTATACCCGTCAGAGCATTTAATGCTCGCAGTGTTCCAGGCGGTGCATCGGTTAGCGGGATTCGCCAGCTTTTCTGACACGTCTCACGAATATTCCAGAAATTCCATAATAAAAGAGATCGGCTAGTTACAGATCGGTGAATTAAGGTAGATCGGTTAAGGGTTGTTCAGTTAGGAATCGGATCGAATAAACACATCAGAGATCGGAAAACAGTCAATGCAATAATAATAAAAATGATAGTTGTCAAAATAAAATTTTTATTTCCGAAAAGGTCGGATTACATCATTTGGGCGATCTCTAGAGATCAGATTACATTAAAAGTCGAATTACATCATTTGGGCAATCTCTAGAGATCGGATTATATTGAAGGTCTGATTACATTGTAGGGGCGATCTATAGAGATCGGCAGTACATCCCATCTAATAAAGACCTATGTCAAAGCCTAGTCTCGTGGCTGAATCAAAAGATGTCGACAGATGTACAGCTCAGATGGGGGGATTATGACTCTCATGAAGATGAGAGAGGTCGTCATCAATGTTATTGCTCAGAATCGAGCCGCTATCGGGACACCCAATGTGGTGAGAAGCCGAGTGAACTTCAAGGGGCAGTCACCAATGTTAAGGGGAATATAAGCAGTCTTCTTGCCTGAAATCAGTTCGACGAGTATATCGGTCGAACTATTCGAGATCGACACGATCGAAGTCCTCGATCCAGGTCAGTAAATTAGTCCGGTTCTCTCACTATCATCAAATGAGGTTATCATAATTTCCCGATCACCGGGATCGTAAATTTTCAGTCGGAGAATAAAAAGGACAATCGAAAAAAGATCAAAAGCCACTATCATGGCCGGGACTATTGCCGGAGCAGTTAGAATAGGAAATGTGAGAAGGAAGAGGAGAAAATCAAATGCGGAGGGCTTTCCCGTTGAAAGTATATATAGGGAAAATCTCAGCATTTATTACGAGCAGAAAACGAAGCAGATGCCTCGAAAATCGAAGGAATAAATGCTTTGACTGTACCGAACCCGGATGAAGGAGAAGATCGGAGTTGGAGAGGTCGGAAGAGGGGAGCCCGGCGTGACAGATCGGAAAAGGATCGTGTTAGAAAGATCGAAAGGGAGGGGAGGTCCGAAAACAAAGGGAATAAGAAAACTTCCGCTAACTGTCGTCATAATCAAAGCCGAGGTAGTTAAAGCATCGCAGACGAAATCTCCACCGCACGCCCCAGAATCGCCCGCATTACTGACATGTGCCAGAGTATGTCATGACAGTGCTGTATATCCCAATTTCCACCATTGATCTTACTTGTAAGGATGAGCCCGGAGCCCTTGGATCAAAGAAGAAGACGACAAGACCAGCGCCTTTCAGTCCCAGCCCTCAGATCGCTCTTGACAAGAAAATTTTGGGCCTTCAGATTAGAAGAGAGAAAGGACAAATATTCTGAAAGGGATCTCAGCCGTTCGTTCTGATTCTCTTTAATTCCCGAGCCTCAGATCATGTCCTTTAAAATCCTAACCTTCCATCTCCCTCAAAATAAATCCTGACCCTTCATGGAGAGCACCCGGTTCCTATAAATACCTGTACGAAAACTGTTCAAAGAGGACGAAGAAAAAAGGTGGTGACTATAGCGGAAGGACTCCGAAACTTAATTCAGTTCGTTACTCTGCTATTTTTAAGCTTTCATGAGAAAAACTTTTGAAACCAGTTTTTTGAAGTGTTTTCTTGCAAAAGGGATTTTTGAATACTGAAACTCTCCATTTTCAGTTTGTTCATTATCCTGTGACACTCTCACTTTCTGTCTTTGTTATCTTTATTTCCACTCCCGTTGTTCGAGCTCAACTTCATTCAAACTCGGTTATTATTTTGACCTGACTGCATTTTAGCGAAGTATCCTTCATTTCAAGGTGAACCTTAGCCCTCAGGCTATCAGCCCGTAGTCCTATTACGTTTTGTGATTCCGTAGTTAGTTCAATAGATTCGGCTCCCTACAGGTGAGTGCTTATATTGCTGCTTTATCAAGTGCTCACTTTTATTTTACGTATTTCCTTTATTCTTATGTTTGTAATTTTCACCAAGTTTATATTGCGTAAAAAAAAAAGCGAAGAAGGTTATTCTCGAGTTTACTTCTTTATTATGCAGTCCATTCCTTTTATTAATCTTTGTTACTTCTAAATGCAAGAGTTCTAGTCCCGAGTAGCGTATAAGTAGTTGGATAAAATGTAGGTAACTGTATCTTAAGCGTTTCTTTAAAATAATAGAAGGTTTGAATAATAAGTCAGGAAAATAGTAAAGTTGAATCACTAGACTAACACAAAAGACGATTGGGTAAGACATCATAAGGCGGAATAATACCAAATCTCAGATAAATAAATGGAACAGATCGGGTATCAAAAGGTACTAGTAAGGCGACCACATAGGAGGTCGTTAAAATTCAGTCTAGTATCCCCTGTCTAGTCACGAGGTACCGATGAGTTAGAAGAAGCCTTATTCTGATCCCCGGCATCTTTGAATGCCAGAACCCTTAGTCTTAGGCTCTTATGATGTGTAGCTGTAATCAAATTTCGAGAGGTCGGAAAAGTCCTTATCCGACTCCCATTAAAATAAAAGAGATCGGAGGAGAGTTCTTATCCGATTCTCAAGCCTAAAAATTTTAATAAATATTTGAAAGAGATCGGAGGAGAGTTCTTATCCGATTCTCAAGCCTAAAAATTTTAATAAATATTTGAAAGAGATCGGAGGAGAGTTCTTATCCGATTCTCAAGCCTAAAAATTTTAATAAATATTTGAAAGAGATCGGAGGAGAGTTCTTATCCGATTCTTAAACCAAAATTTCCATAAATATCTAAAAGAGACCGGAGGAGAGTTCTTATCCGATTCTCAAGCCTAAAAATTTTAATAAATATTTAAAAGAGATCGGAGGAGAGTTCTTATCCGATTCTCAAATCAAAATTTCCATAAATATTTAAAAGAGATCGGAGGAGAGTTCTTATCCGATTCTCAAGCCTAAAAATTTTTAATAAATATTTAAAGGAGATCGGAGGAGAGTTCTTATCCGATTCTCAAATCAAATTTTAACAAATACGTAAAATGACCCCCCCCCCCCCAAATAAAATTGATACGCAACAGCAACTCACTAAGGGTCATCTCATTTATTCGTGTATCTGGGTAACCCGAATTGGTGAAAAATCAAATATTCCCTTTTACCAAAAGGATTAACATTTCCATTCGAACCCTCCTAACTATTAATTTTAGTTTATAAAGAGCTTGAAGTTAAATCTGCTTACCCTCATTGAGGGACGAGGTGGGGTGCCTAACACCTTCCCCACCCTTTTACGGACCCCGAACCTAGAATCTCTGTTCTTGAAGTGGTTTCATTTTAATTTATTTTCACAAATGGTTTTCTCCAATTTCCCTCAAAATTAAAGTGGCGACTCCTCACTCTTTCCCACTTCGGTGAGTGTTCGTCCAGGCCACCGCAAAACACCTTGCGACAAATATCATTCAAACAATTTTTTACAGTTTCAAACCATTTACAATGTTTTCCAAGTAGTAAGTATCCATTCAAACACATTTCCATAATTTAAAACAATAATGTACAAATAGTCATAATTTATTTGAATTGAAAAATTCAAAAGAAATAGCTGTTGTTCACAAACCTCTGATAACTGTCTCCTGGCCTTGACTCAGTGTTTCCTTCCCTTTTCCTGAGTCTTTGCTAACTGAGAAATACAATTTGAAGCGTTTCAGTATTCATTTAAACTGTCTCTAACGATAATGCTCGATAATTAATTCACTGGATTCTATTATTTGCTTAGTCAACCTAATATGTTGACTCTCAATGCGTTCTAGGTAAATTAGGTTTTAATGTTACTAATTTGTCACATTCAATAGTCTTTTAGGGTTGGTACATGTTACCAAATTCATTTCCTTGTATATTGCATTTTCTTGCAATTTGCTGGATTTCGGGATACTAGTTTGATCTAGCCGGACGACATAGTTCCCTCAGTTTTCGGGTTTCGGTCAAAACTACAAACTTGTAGATCTATGTCTTATTGCACGCGGGGCAAAATTTCAGGTCATTATGAGTTATGTAGACCAAGTTATGATAATTTTACTATTGCTAGTCAAATTGCATCAAAATTGGTCACTTTAGGTCATTTTAGGTCATTTTAGGTTCGGCCAGTTTTTGGACCCGAATTTGTGCAAGCTGTTTGACTTGCTTATGGTCATTTCTGGGTTTTGGCATCTTCATAAGACTTGTAGATATGAGTCTTAACTATTCATGGTCAAAATTTCAGGTCAATTGGACCTTTTTTGAGTGAGTTATGGCCTAAACACTAACTGCTGCCTAAATGATAAATTTTCAGGCCTTAATTGCACTAATCTGGATTTGGTCATTTTTCAAGTTACCTTACAAGCAGAATTTTGGCATGCTTCCTTCATGAAAGTTGGCACATTTGTGCCTAGTTTCACCTCCAATTGGTCTCATACCAATTGGAGCCACACACTTAAGGTTCTAAGCCCAAAATGCAAACTGCCCTATTTCATTTTGTTCATACTCATCAAAGGTCACCTTTAACACTTACCAAACTTCACATTCATGCCCATTCTGGTTTGTACCATAACCTAAACATATTTTACCACATATTTTTTATCATTTTGGCAGCTTATAATCACATTCAACATACACCATAAAGTGCAGAATTTGTAAAACTCAATTACAACAATTTAATGACCTATTCATGCTCATTTACATGTCCAACTTTACACCACCATACATATACCCAAACTGCCATAACAACCATCACAATTCAACATTATTATACCATAATCCAAACATAAAACAACATCCTTATGATTCACCAAACCAGGCTGCCGATTCATGCATTTACATTCCATTAATTTCCAAGCTTCAAATTTCAATACACATTCACATATACTAAGTATACATCACCCAAATAATTTCCTACACACATAAACATTTAATCAATCCTTTAATCCACCATTTACAAGCAAAAATAAATTGTCTTCAAGGAGTTTCCATGGCTGCCAAAAGTACACATCCTCCTTTAAACATCAAACCTCAAAAATTTCTCCATAAATCAAACACCCGTAATATCCTTACAAACTTTAATACAACAATAATCAAAAATACAAACTTATCTATTGACGAGGCTTGTTAAATCTTCACCAAAATCCCTTGAATTTAGTATTTATCTCTTCCTTGTGATGTGGGGATAAAAATTAGTGAAGAAACTTTGGTGTTTGGAGGTGAAAATGGAGGAGATTATGAAGCTTTAAGCAAAATGGCCATGGAGGATTTCAAGCTTTTCATTTCGGCAATGATGAGTGAATGAAGAAGATGAAGGTGTTAGTGGGGTTTACACCTGCCCACATATTGATTATTTTAACCCCATAGTGCTCCACTCACCAATATTTAATTACATTATATGTTAAATGTGTTAATTACTCAATTTGAATCCCATTTTTGTTATTTACATTAGGTACCCCTAATTTAATTTTCATTATATTTTCCAAGTGTAATATTAGTTATTTTTAATGGACATTTAGGTCAAAAGGAAAATCGGGGTCTTAAATGACCACAATGCCCCTGTTCGGGTTGCATTCCCGATTTTTCGGTAACACCGGGTTTTGTCCGTTTTTCGATTTCTCACTTTTCTTTGTACTAATTAATTAATTTTTCTTTGATATTTCTAATGATATTTATACTTCAATTGATGTCTCTTTAAGTCCTAAAAATATTTTTCAGGGTTCCTCGCAAATCTGTATTAGTCAACGTCCCACGCCGTGACTTCCAGTCATGATCACCCATCGCTCGGGTTCTCGGCTAGCTTAACTTGGTTACATTTCTTTGCTATTATTTTTCCTTTGTTTTTCTTGTATTTTCTTTTCTTTTATTTCATTATTTTATATCTCCTCACTCATATCGAAATGTAGTTCTAGGCATTCTAGCTGTCTGGACAACACTGGTCACTGGAACAGTAGAACGAACTACCGAACATAGAGGTGTTACATTAAAGGCTACCCAAAAATGGCCATTTACTTAGACATTAAATTTCCCTTACAAACCCTTAATTTCAATTGCTCAATTCACACATACACATACAATACATTGGCTAAAACATCTTATACATTTAAGCACTTAAATCAATACCTCAAAATACCATTTACATGAAGAAATAATTCATTAACCTTGATATTCCATGGCTGCCAAAAACAGTACCCAATAATTACTTAAGTAATTCTTTCAATTTTTCAACCAAAATACTACCCATAACACCAACATAAACTTTAACAAAGAAAGGATGAAGAAATGGATAGTTACCACTTATGAAACTTGTTAAAAACTCACTAAATCTTTTCTTTCTTGCTCCCTATCTCTTCCCCAAGGTGTATAAACAACTTTTAATGAAGGAGACTTGAGGTTTTTATGGTTAGATCATGGATGCATGGAGCTTGGTTGAGTTTTGGCTATGGAGGTTCCATGGAGGATGAATTCGGCTGGTTTGAAAAGAGGTTGAAGACGACAGATTTTCTGTTCCAATATACTATATTATTTGTCCATTAACTTCACTTAGTGGAGCACTAGGTTTGGTTAAAGTATTAAATTAATTCAAGTTTCATAATTTACATTTTTATGCACCAAACTTCAATCATCTATATTATGTACCACAATTTAATTTTTTTATGACATTTTCAAAGTTTAATATCATTCATTTTTAATGGAAATTTAGGTCAAAATGCAACTCAAGGTGTCAATTGACCAAAATGCTCCTATTCGGGTTGTATTCCCAATTTTTCGGTAACACTAATTTTTGTCGGTTTCTCGATTTCTCGTTTTTCTTTGTACTAATTAATTAATTTTTCTTTGACATTTCCAATGTAATTTATACTTCAATAGATGTTTATTTAAGTCTTAAAAATATTTCTCAGGGTTCCCCACAGTCCAGGGCTAGTCAACGGTCCATGCCGCAACTTCCCGGTGCGGTCACCCATCGCTACGGTTTTTGGCTCGTTTAACTTAGTTACATTTCATTGTTCTTATTTTTCCTTTGTTTTTCCTGTATTTTTCTCTAGTGTATTTCATTATTTCATGTCTCCTCACTAACATTTAAATGTAGCTCCAAGCATTCTATCTGTCCGGATAGACACAGGCCGTCGAAACAATAGAACACACTACCAAATATAGGGGTGTTACAAGAACAGCTAATAAGCTGTAATAACATTAGGCACAAGGCCAAGCATCAACACAATGTTAGAATGGCTAAAAGCCATAAAATTACAGAATGGCATAATGCCATGTGCAGTATGAAGGAACGGAAGCGTGAAAAAACACAAGTTTATACCATTGAATTCAAAAATTTTCACCTAGGGTCACATACATCATGCAAGATTTATTTTTATCTATTTGATTTCAATGATAAACAACATATTAAAACTCTTTTAATATGTTTTTGGATCTGTATTTGCCATTTAAGATTTTAAAATTAATCAGATTAATTTTAGAACCCTAGATTAAATCAAGAACGATTACACTAACCTCTTGATGCCTCGCAATGTCTGCGCCTTTGAGATTCGTCTTCAGGACACCAGATGTTGTCCCTCTACCTTGTCCACACCAAGAACACCTATGGCAGCCCTTGAACAGCTTCTAAAGCTTTTTCTATTAATTAGAAATTCAAGTTCTACCTTTTAAGAGATTAGAGATGTAAACAGGACACTAGAAACAATTTCTAGTGTTCTTAATTCAAGAGATTGATGGCTAATCTCTTTGAATTGATGAGAGATGAAGAAGAATAGATGAAAAGCCTCAAAGTGGCGTGACAAAGGAGAGGAGTGGCTGCTGGTTATTTTTCTTTTCATAACCACACTTAAATAGCTAGGTTAACACATTAAACCCTTGCCACATGTCACCCTTTGATTAGCTCTAGGTTTAAGTGACCCAATCACATTGTGCCAAGTGTCAAACCTATATTTAATCTTGATTTTAATCATCTTACATGATTAAAAAACATTTGGTAAGCTTATGTATAATCCCATGTGTCACCATCTCATGGTGCCACGTGTCATACTGTGAAATGACCAAAATGCCCTTGTTTCTTAATTTTGAGTTCTCAACCCAAAATAATTATTTCTCTTCTTCTAATTAATTTATATCAAATATAAATTAATTAATTAATCTCTATTAATTAATTTCTCATTAATTAAATTCATATTTAAACACTTTAAATATAAATTTAACTTATATTATACATCCAATAATCTAGATTTGGTTTTAAGTCATGCTAGGGACTTTGCAATTTAATTGCAAACCAAACCTATTTAATTAATCAATTAAACTCTTTAATTAATTAATTAAATCATATTTAAATAGGTGATAACTTGTGTATGTGTGTGACTTACTAGGCTCATCACTAATTGGCAATGAGACATGATATCAACTCTTGATATCATCAGAACTCTTTCTTACCATAAATGATTTCTCTAAATCATTTTATGTACCTCATAGACCATGGTTAATACCTAGCATAGCATGCCTTGGCCACCCAATTAGTAATAAGGTTTACCTTAAATGAACCTATAATCATATGTTACCATGCACTAGAATCTCTCTGTTACAAAATCCCAACTCAAGCTAGAGTCATGGTTTATGTCAAACTCCATTTGCTATGAATATTATGTTCTCTTTTAATTCCAGTTCTTGATTAAAAAGATTTTCTCATCAGAAACTCTTTTCTGAATAAATCTATCTGTCCTGGCTAGGAACTTGAAACATCAAGAACAATTAAATGAACATAGGATTTTATCTCTATTTACTTAGAGGAACAGATTCCATCTTGATCAACACCTACCTCCATATATAACTAGTAGGTGCCAACACATGCCCATATACCCATACATAGTACAAGTATGAAAGCAGTATCAAACTCAAACTACCTATATACAAGATAACTGTGCTATCTCTGGTCTAAAGATTATATGCACTGATATGATTTATGACAAAACATTGACAAGAGTAAACTCCATGTACTTGTCATAAGTGTCATAGGTTCGGCCTACTTATCATTTATAAGTGCCTATCATTTTTGTTATATGGCATGAGACTCACCATTCCATCTTATTTATATCTCATATAAATAACTTGGTAACAAACATGAATACAATCTTTCTGGATAAGTCATATCCTTATTATGAAGTATCCTCGATTGTGAACCTATTTATGATACTTTGTGCTATTGTCACTCATATTCTTAACAACTTAAGAATAATATTTCTAACAAAATATCAATGAACCTTTTCTATTACACATAAATATATTATGTAAAGGGAAAAGTGGAAATGCCTTTTATTAATAAAAATATGTACAAGATACATACTAAATGGTATGCTCTAGGGCATACTACTAACAATCTCCCACTAGCACTAGAGCCATTCATTACAATACTATAGACCCATCTTCTCAAGATGTCGGTCTAACTGAGCTTGTGACAAAAGCTTAGTGAATGGATCAGCTAGATTTTTCAGCTGATGTTATTTTTCTGCATGGCTATATCGCCTTGTCCAACTATATCTCTGATAATGTGGTAGTGCCTTTTTATGTGTTTGGATTTCTGGTGAGACCTTTGTTCCTTTAGCCTGTATGACTGCTCCATTATTGTCACAGTGTAGTGGAACTGCTGACTCAATGGAAGGAACTACTGTAAGTTCTATCACAAACTTCTTTATCCAAACAGCTTCCTTTGCAAAGATCTCGATGCAAAGAATATACTCAGCCTCTATAGTGGAATCTGCAGTCGTGCTTTGTTTGGAACTCTTCCAACTGACTGCACCTCCATTACAAACGAACACATATCCAGAGCTAGACTTTCTATCATCGATATCTGATTGGAAGTCAGAATCAGTATAACTATCTAATTGCAAGTCTGCACCTCCATAAATCAAGAATAAATCCTTAGTTCTTCTCAAGTACTTAAGGATATTCTTGTGACTATCGATGTTCCAAACACGATTGGATTGATACCTGCTAGTCAAACTAACAGCATATGCGATATCCGGCCTAATACACAACATTGCATACATTAAACTTCCAATAGCCGAAGCATATGGAATCTTGGCCATCTTATCTCTTTCTTCAGGTGTCTTTGGAGACATCTCTTTATAAAGGTGGATACCATGTCTCACTGGTAACAATCCTCTCTTGGAATGAAGCATGTTAAACCTCTTTAACACCTTTTCCATGTATGAACTTTGGGATAAACTAATTATTCTTTTCGCTCTATCTCTATATATGCGAATCCCAAGAATATAGGTTGCCTCCCCTAAGTCTTCCATGGAGAATGTATTTGACAACTATACCTTTATAGTTGTCAACATACCTGTATCATTACCCATCAACAGTATGTCATCCACATATAAGACAAGGAAAGTGATAGCACTATCACTAACCTTCTTATATACACATGACTCATCCTCATTTTTGATAAAACCAAAGGATTTAATGGCTTCATCAAAACGGATATTCCAACTCCTCGAAGCTTGTTTCAACCCATAAATGGATCGCTTTAGCTTGCATACCTTGGAACCATCTTGGGATTCAAAACCCCTAGGTTGTTCCATGAAAATGTTTTCTTCAATGTATCCATTGAGAAAAGTTGTTTTAACATCCATCTGCCAAATCTCACAATCATAGTATGCAGCTATTGCTAATAAAATCCTAATTGATTTAAGCATGGCAACATACGAGAAAGTCTCCTCATAGTCGATTCCTTGCCTTTGGCGAAACCCTTTCGCTACTAGCCTTGCCTTATAGGTCTCTACCTTTCCATCAGAACTAATTTTCTTCTTGAAAACCCATTTGTTCCCTATAGGTACAATACCTTCAGGTGGGTCAACAAGATCCCAAACTTGATTCTTATACATGGAATCAATCTCGGATTTCATAGCATCAATCCATTTTGAAGAGTCTATATCTGATATAGCTTCTTCATAAGTAAGTGGATCATCTCCATAATCTACTTCTTCATGAGTAGACAACTCTTGTTCTTCTTCATGAAGAAAACCATATCTCACTGGTGGGTGAGATACCCTGGTTGTCTTACGAGGAACAGCTGTAGATGTTTCATCAACGGGTATAGGTTGACTAGATGGACCTATATCCATCTGATCTGTTGGTTGGTCAGAATTCTCCAATTCTAACTCTATTTGCCTTCCTTTGCCTCCTTCTTGAACAAACTGTTGTTCAAGAAATGTGGCATCTCTACTTATCACAACCTTTTGTGAAGTAGGCAAATAAAAATAATATCCAAAACTATCTTTTGGATATCCAACAAATCGACCTTTTTCTGATGTGGTCTCCAATTTATCAGTGTTCAGCTTTTTGATATAAGCTGGACAACCCCAAATCTTAACATGCTTAAGACTTGATTTTCTTCCATGCCATATCTCATAAGGTTTGGGAAGAAACTGATTTTGTAACATCCTCATTTTCGTAGTCCGTACATTCTACTGTTCCAACAGCTAATGTCTATCCCGGAAAGTCGGAATGTCTAGAACTACACTTCGGTGATAATGAAGAGACATATAATGATGAAATAAATAAGAAAAAAATGCAAGAAAAATCAAAGACAAATGAAAGAGAGAAAATGAAGCTAAGTTAAACGAGCCGACACCGCAGCGATGGGTGACTGCACTGGGAAGGCCGTTGTCGACCCCAGGACCGCGGGAAACCCTCAGAATTTAATTCCGGGATGTAAGTAAAGGTCTATTGAAATATAATTGACACTAGAATTATTAAAGAAAAAATTAATAAATTAGTACAAAGAAAAATGAAAAATTGAGAAACAGACAAAAATCGGTGTTATCGAAAAATTGGGAATATAACCCGAAGTAGGGTATTTTGGTCATTTCACACCTAGGGTTGCCTTTTGACCTCAATGTCCATTAAAAATAAATGATATTACACTTTAGGAATGTCATGAAAAATTAAATTGTGATACAGCATGTAAATAGTAAAAGAATGGAGCCAAATGAGCAAATAAGGAAACTTTAACTTATTAAACATTAAAATCCAAGTTAGTGCTCCACTAACTCTTAATTTGGGACACTTAAATATTCCTTTGGGACAGCAGAACCATCATCTTCAAGCTTGAGAAATAACCAGCCAAAACCTCCATGGAAATCCACCATGGCCAAACTCCCTCCATCACCATGCAACCATGTTCAAGCCCTCATTTCACCATAGTTTCTTCATCAAAGCTTGCACACACACCTTGGGCAGTATGTTGGAAGCAAAAGAAAGAGGATTTGATGAAGTTTTGGTGAAGCTCAAAAAAGGTTAGTGCTAGTTTTTCATCCCTTGCTTCATTAAAGTTTGTATTAAGGTTGAGATGAGTTGGATGGTGAAGAAATTTGAAGGATTCGATGAGTTATTGATATATTCAATTTTGGATAGCCATGAAAGTTTATTGTAGTTAAGTTTTTCTTACCTCAAATGGATGGAAACTAAGGTTGAATAACTTAAATGGAAGAAGTAGCAAGTTAAAATCTACGTATGTGCATGTAGTGTTTGAATTAAGGGTGTGTAATGGAACCTTAATGCTTTGGGCAAACTGCCATGTTTGGCAGCCTATTAAACCATGAATTTATGTGTGAACATGTAGTTATTATATGCTAATGTTAAATTGTGGGCAGCAAGTGTAAGTGATATTGAAGTATGATTATGTTGAAATGTATGTATAATATTGACATTGAGATATGTTGAATTTTGGTGGAAGTGAATGTTGAACTTAATGGTGAATTGTGTGCATTGAGCACTTGAATATTCTGCCCAAAATTGTTGCTGGAATTTTGTACAATATATATATGGAAGTGTTATTGATTGAATATTGAAGTAATGAGGAGGAGAAGGAATATCAAAATTGGAAGTGTATGTGCTTTGTGCAGGTTGTGTATTGAAGGCAGTACCTAAATTAGGCCATAAGTGCCAAACTGTGAACCCAATTGGTATGAAGCCAATGGGGAGTGAAACTAGACACCAAATAGGCCAACTTTCATGTGGAAATGTTGCCAAAATTCTGCCTAGAAACTGACCTTAAAAATGACCAAATCCGGATTAGCAACCTTGCAACCCAGATTTTTGACCATATGAACAGTAGTCCTTGGGATGACCATAACTCACTCAAAACAGGTCCAATTGACCTGAAATTTTTACCATGGTTGGTTTATACATAGATATACAATTCTTATGAAGACACAAAATCCCAGGAATGGCCAGAACTAAGTCAAATAACTTGCACAAGTTCAGGTACCAAAACTGCCAGAACTAAAATTGACCAAATTTTGCACTAAAGGTGCAATCTGTCCAGCTTTAGTAAATTGACCATATCTTGGTCTATACAACTTAGAATGACCTCAAATTTTGCCCCGAGTGCCATAAGACATAGAGCTACAATTCTTATGAAGACACCAAAACCCAGAAATGGCCAGAACCAAGTCAAATAGCTTGCACAAGTTCAGGTACCAAAACTGCCAGAACTAAAACTGATCAAATTTTGCACTAAAGGTGCAATCTGTCGAACTTTAGTGAATTGACCATATCTTGGTCTATACGACTTAGAATGACCTGAAATTTTACCCCGAGTGCAATAAGACATAGAGCTACAATTCTTATGAAGACACCAAAACTCAGAAATGGCCAGAACTAAGTCAAATAGCTTGCACAAGTTCAGGTACCAAAACTGGCCGAACCAAAAGTGATCTAAAAATGACCTAAGCCTACTATTTTAGTCCTTTCTATCTAGCATTGGTAAATTGACCATATCTTGGTCTACACAACTCAGAATGACCTGAAATTTTTCCCCGCGTGCAATAAGACATAGACCTACAAGTTTGTAGTTTGGACCAAAACCCAAAAACCGAGGGAACTAGGTCTTCCGGCTAGGTCAAAATAGTACACCGAAATCTGGTAAATTACAATAAAATGCAATGCACTTAGAAATGAAATTGGTAACATATACCAACACTAAAGGGCTATAAAATGTGACATATTGGTAACATTAGAATTGACTCACGTAGAGTGCATCAAGGGTCAACATTATAGGTTGACTAAGGAAATGAATTGAAGGGAATAGTACCAAGAGAAATAGGACTTTAAGCTAGACAAATCTAGCACACAAAAATTGAGAAATTGACCAAA
This sequence comes from Hevea brasiliensis, assembly GCF_030052815.1. Lineage (NCBI taxonomy): Eukaryota > Viridiplantae > Streptophyta > Magnoliopsida > Malpighiales > Euphorbiaceae > Hevea > Hevea brasiliensis. The sequence goes on along the minus strand of NC_079502.1, from coordinate 68,363,771 downwards.
TTTTGAAGTAAAGGTGCAATCTGTCCAGCTTTAGTAAATTGACCATAACTTGGTCTATACAACTCGAAATGACCTGAAATTTTGCTACGCGTGCAATAAGACATAGAGCTACAATTTTGCTTCTTTGACCAGAAGCTAAAAACCAAGGAAAATAGGACTTTAAGCTAGACCAATCTAGCATACTAAAATTGAAAATTGGTAATTACATAAAATGATGCTTGAAGTGATTTGGCAATGAATGCCAACTTGTGAAAAGGGTAAATTGCATTATATTGACAACATATTGAATTATAAATTGTGACATGTTGATGCTAGAATCAACCTATCCATGATGCATAAAAAGGTCAATAATTTTATTGACCAGTGAAAGGCATAAAGATGTATAAACCCTATGAATAAAGAATTAAATATGTAACATTGTAATATGCCCTAATTTGCCTAGTTGACTAGTTTGGATAGGTTGGCATGCCAATAGGATTCTGACAGCTGTTCTATAAATGACTTTACGTCATACTGTGTTTTATGGCTTATTATGCCATACTATGATTTTAATAGCCTATGGCTATACAGATTGTGTTATTATACTCGGCTTAATGCCTGATTGATTATATGGCTTTTTAGCCACACTGTTTGCACACCGGGAGATACTTTGTGACCGATGGTGTGACAGCCTGAGGTACTAGGTACCCAGTGCTAGTGTATCCGTTTATCCAGTCTGGTCAGTGTATAGGCTATATGGGCAGTCAATTAAAATATTATTCAATTCAGGAAGCTAAGTTAAGTTAAGTATAATGAAATTTCAGTACAATTAAATTAAGTATTGAATAAATGAGTAAAAGAGATTAGCAAAAGAAACATAACAAAAAATATAAATTGCAGAACAGTAGAGACTTGAAATACAATACAGTTAGAATAATTTGTATCCTGGGTAGTATTACTGAAAAGTTATAAACTAAGCACTTCCAAAAAGGAACAAACTAGTACATAAGATCATTGATACTAGAAGTACCATACCAAATTAAACTGATTCCTGAGTATTCGAATTATGATTTATTTCTTTCTTTATTTGTATATATTATTTCTTGTTATACTATTGCACCACTAAGCAGAAATGCTTAGCGCGATGGAATTGCTTCCTCGCAAGCATCTTGAAGGTAAAACCGATGGTATCATTGAGATTTTTGGAGTCCAGATCTGCAGAAGTGTCAGAAGAGTTCAAGATTGTCACCTCCTCAGCAATGCATGTAGATAGGGCTCATAATTATACATGTTATGTATTTTATTCATTCTGAGTATATTGTAATTTCATTTGTATATCCTGTACTTGACAAATTTATGTACTTAATTGCAAAATTATATAAGTTAATGAAATGTAAGAATTCTGATGTCTGAATTGATTGTCTAATCATAATGATTCTGAATGAGATTGAGTTTAAGAAATTTTGAGAAACTGATGAGATATTATTAAGATAAATTGAGCTATGAATTTGAATATGTTGTGAATTGTCTTTGGCAGGTTCAGAAGAACTGTTAGTCCAAATTACAGCCGACACTTTGTCGGATTATCGTTAAATTTTTGAAATTTTCAAATTTGTTAGATTTTGATAAAAGTAAAAATAGCCTAAACCTTAAATAATGTTTTTGAATAAATAAATCAAGAACTGTAATGAAATCAGATAAGATCAGGTGCTCTGGCACGCCGTGTAGCATGCCTTGCTCGGCTATACTGTAGACGGGTGAGTGGTGTTACATTTAGTGGTATCGGTTTAGGCGTTCCTAGGCAAAGATAAGTGGAAAGATAGTGTGCATACATGCATTGCATTCATAAGAGTCGAGGTGACACTATGTAGGTCTGTTTACTTTCGATTATTCAAAGTGAAGATATGGACTCAGAGTCACAGAGGGCATTAGAAAAAGAAGTAGAAAACCTAGTTCATGAGGTTATAACGTAATAACTACATAATGTTCTCGATGTTTGTATTGTAAGCTGCAGACGATGATCGATATGGGATTATTGTGTAGAGCTACGTGCTTCCTCGTGGTAGAATAAAACAAAAATATTTGTAAGTAATCTATAATTTGATACAGTTACGCCCGAATAGAGTACTATTATGGGACATAAATGTGAAAATTCTAGTCAGAAATTTAAAACTTCAGAACTAGCCTATCGAATGACTACATTGTAAGGTAGCTAGAGTCAGTGACTCGGTTACATTAATGTGAACTACCTGTACCACAGTAATTACTATAAGCTTAAAGATATCAGTACGACTTATCATTCTCAAACGGATGGACAGTCGAAACGAGTAATTTAGGTGAATTCTGAAACTCATTGAGTTCCTATAAACAATGAAATGAAATGATAATAATAACCTGTAATATGTGATAAGCCCTCGAGAATATACAGAGAAGTTGTGTCATTGAATCTGAGGGGAGATGGGATAGATACCTCCCACTAACAGAATTTGTATACAATAATAAGTGTCAAGCTAGCGTACAAACGACACCCTATGAAACTATGAAACACTGGAAGGGAAAAAGTGTAGAACACCAGTACGTTGAACTGAGTTGGGTAAAGATATCTAGACATTGATATAGAGTCTTATAATTATTTTGATATTTTTATCAGAAAAGAATGGTTTAGGTATTTGAAAATATATTTAGAAGTTGTAGTGATATTCCCTCTGGAGGCAAGAATAGATACCTTCCATTGATGGAGTTTGTGCATGGTGATGTTTATTAAATAAGCATGAAGATACCAAGGTATAAGGTCTTGTATGAGATAAATGCAGAATACCTAGACAAAGGGTAATTTAACAGAGTTGGAATTGGTAAAAGAGACTGAAGGACTGGTAAAGAATCCTAGTATGAGAGATCAAGAAACTAATGAATAATAGAATTTCATGAGTAAGAATACTAAAGGCAGAGGAAAACAATGATGGAAAAGTGAATAAAATTATGAGACAACGATGAGCTCGGTTGTTTGAATCAGATGAATTTCGAGGACGAAATTCCTTTTTAGAGGGAAAGAGTTGTAACATCCTCATTTTCGTAGTCCGTACATTCTACTGTTCCAACAGCTAATGTCTGTCCCGAAAAGTCAGAATGTCTAGAACTACACTTCGGTGATAATGAAGAGACATATAATGATGAAATAAATAAGAAGAAAATGCAAGAAAAATCAAAGACAAATGAAAGAGAGAAAATGAAGCTAAGTTAAACGAGCCGACACCGCAGCGATGGGTGACCGCACTGGGAAGGCCATTGTCGACCCCAGGACCGCGGGAAACCCTCAGAATTTAATTTCGGGATGTAAGTAAAGGTCTATTGAAATATAATTGACACTAGAATTATTAAAGAAAAAATTAATAAATTAGTACAAAGAAAAATGAAAAATTGAGAAATAGACAAAAATCGGTGTTACCGAAAAAATGGGAATATAACCCGAAGTAGGGTATTTTGGTCATTTCACACCTAGGGTTGCCTTTTGACCTCAATGTCCATTAAAAATAAATGATATTACATTTTAGAAATGTCATGAAAAATTAAATTGTGATACAACATGTAAATAGTAAAAGAATGGAGCCAAATGAGCAAATAAGGAAACTTTAACTTATTAAACATTAAAATCCAAGTTAGTGCTCCACTAACTCTTAATTTGGGACACTTAAATATTTCTTTGGGACAGCAGAACCATCATCTTCAGGCTTGAGAAATAACCAGCCAAAACCTCCATGGAAATCCACCATGGCCAAACTCCCTCCATCACCATGCAACCATGTTCAAGCCCTCATTTCACCATAGTTTCTTCATCAAAGCTTGCACACACACCTTGGGCAGTATGTTGGAAGCAAAAGGAAGAGGATTTGATGAAGTTTTGGTGAAGCTTAAAAAAGGTTAGTGCTAGTTTTTCATCCCTTGCTTCATTAAAGTTTGTATTAAGGTTGAGATGAGTTGGATTGTGAAGAAATTTGAAGGATTTGATGAGTTATTGATATATTCAATTTTGGACAGCCATGAAAGTTTATTGTAGTTGAGTTTTTCTTACCTCAAATGGATGGAAACTAAGGTTGAATAACTTAAATGGAGGAAGTAGCAAGTTAAAATCTAAGTATGTGCATGTAGTGCTTGAATTAAGGGTGTGTAATGGAACCTTAATGCTTTAGGCAAACTGCCATGTTTGGTAGCCTATTAAACCATGAATTTGTGTGTGAACATGTAGTTATTAATGAAATATGCTAATGTTAAATTGTGGGCAGCAAGTGTAAGTGATATTGAAGTATGATTATGTTGAAGTGTATGTGTAATATTGACATTGAGATATGTTGAATTTTGGTGGAAGTGAATGTTGAACTTAATGGTGAATTGTGTGCATTGAGCACTTGAATATTCTGCCCAAAATTGTTGCTGGAATTTTGTACAATATATATATATGGAAGTGTTATTGATTGAATATTGAAGTAATGAGGAGGAGAAGGAATATCAAAATTGGAAGTGTATGTGCTTTGTGCAGGTTGTGTATTGAAGGCAGTACCTAAATTAGGCCATAAGTGCCAAACTGTGAACCCAATTGGTATGAAGCCAATGGGGAGTGAAACTAGACACCAAATAGGCCAAGTTTCATGTGGAAATGTTGCCAAAATTCTGCCTAGAAACTGACCTTAAAAATGACCAAATCCGGATTAGCAACCTTGCAACCCAGATTTTTGACCATATGAACAGTAGTCCTTGGGATGACCATAACTCACTCAAAACAGGTCCAATTGACCTGAAATTTTTACCATGGTTAGTTTATACATAGATATACAATTCTTATGAAGACACAAAATCCCAGGAATGGCCAGAACTAAGTCAAATAACTTGCACAAGTTCAGGTACCAAAACTGCCAGAACTAAAATTGACCAAATTTTGCACTAAAGGTGCAATCTGTCCAGCTTTAGTAAATTGACCATATCTTGGTCTATACAACTTAGAATGACCTCAAATTTTGCCCCGAGTGCCATAAGACATAGAGCTACAATTCTTATGAAGACACCAAAACCCAGAAATGGCCAGAACCAAGTCAAATAGCTTGCACAAGTTCAGGTACCAAAACTGCCAGAACTAAAACTGATCAAATTTTGCACTAAAGGTGCAATCTGTCGAACTTTAGTGAATTGACCATATCTTGGTCTATACGACTTAGAATGACCTGAAATTTTACCCCGAGTGCAATAAGACATAGAGCTACAATTCTTATGAAGACACCAAAACTCAGAAATGGCCAGAACTAAGTCAAATAGCTTGCACAAGTTCAGGTACCAAAACTGGCCGAACCAAAAGTGATCTAAAAATGACCTAAGCCTACTATTTTAGTCCTTTCTATCTAGCATTGGTAAATTGACCATATCTTGGTCTACACAACTCAGAATGACCTGAAATTTTACCCCGCGTGCAATAAGACATAGACCTACAAGTTTTTAGTTTGGACCGAAACCCAAAAACCGAGGGAACTAGGTCTTCCGGCTAGGTCAAAATAGTACACCGAAATCTGGTAAATTACAATAAAATGCAATGCACTTAGAAATGAAATTGGTAACATATACCAACACTAAAGGGCTATAAAATGTGACATATTGGTAACATTAGAATTGACTCACGTAGAGTGCATCAAGGGTCAACATTATAGGTTGACTAAGGAAATGAATTAAAGGGAATAGTACCAAGAGAAATAGGACTTTAAGCTAGACAAATCTAGCACACAAAAATTGAGAAATTGACCAAATTTTGAAGTAAAGGTGCAATCTGTCCAGCTTTAGTAAATTGACCATAACTTGGTCTATACAACTCGAAATGACCTGAAATTTTGCCCCGCGTGCAATAAGACATAGAGCTACAATTTTGCTTCTTTGACCAGAAGCTAAAAACCAAGGAAAATAGGACTTTAAGCTAGACCAATCTAGCATACTAAAATTGAAAATTGGTAATTACATAAAATGATGCTTGAAGTGATTTGGCAATGAATGCCAACTTGTGAAAAGGGTAAATTGCATTATATTGACAACATATTGAATTATAAATTGTGACATGTTGATGCTAGAATCAACTATCCATGATGCATAAAAAGGTCAATAATTTTATTGACCAGTGAAAGGCATAAAGATGTATAAACCCTATGAATAAAGAATTAAATATGTAACATTGTAATATGCCCTAATTTGCCTAGTTGACTAGTTTGGATAGGTTGGCATGCCAATAGGATTCTGACAGCTGTTCTGTAAATGACTTTACGTCATACTGTGTTTTATGGCTTATTATGCCATACTATGATTTTAATAGCCTATGGCTATACAGATTGTGTTATTATACTCGGCTTAATGCCTGATTGATTATATGGCTTTTTAGCCACACTGTTTGCACACCGGGAGATACTTTGTGACTGATGGTGTGGCGGCCCGAGGTACTAGGTACCCAGTGCTAGTGTATCCGTTTATCCAGTCTGGTCAGTGTATAGGCTATATGGGCAGTCAATTAAAACATTATTCAATTCAGGAAGCTAAGTTAAGTTAAGTATAATGAAATTTCAGTACAATTAAATTAAGTATTGAATAAATGAGTAAAAGAGATTAGCAAAAGAAACATAACAAAAAATATAAATTGCGAGCAAGAGAGACTTGAAATACAATACAGTTAGAATAATTTGTATACTGGGTAGTATTACTGAAAAGTTATAAACTAAGCACTTCCAAAGAGGAACAAACTAGTACATAAGATCATTGATACTAGAAGTACCATACCAAATTAAACTGATTCCTGAGTATTCGAATTATGATTTATTTCTTTCTTTATTTGTATATATTATTTCTTGTTATACTATTGCACCACTAAGCAGAAATGCTTAGTGAGATGGAATTGCTTCCTCGCGCAGGTACTGAAGGTAAAACCAGTAGACTGTCGACTGAGATTTTTGGAGTCCAGATCTGCAAAAGTGTCAGAAGAGTTCAAGATTGTCACCTCCTCAGCAATGCATGTAGATAGGGCTCATAATTAGACATGTTATGTATTTTGTTCATTCTAAGTATATTGTAATTTCATTTGTATATCCTGTACTTGACAAATTTATGTACTTAATTGCAAAATTATATAAGTTAATGAAATGTAAGAATTCTGATGTCTGAATTGATTGTCTAATCATAATGATTCTGAATGAGATTGAGTTTAAGAAATTTTGAGAAACTGATGAGATATTATTGAGATAAATTGAGCTATGAATTTGAATGTGTTGTGAATTGTCTTTGGCAGGTTTAGAAGAACTGTTAGTCCAAATTACAGCCGACACTTTGTCGGATTATCGTTAAATTTTTGAAATTTTCAAATTCGTTAGATTTTGATAAAAGTAAAAATAGCCTAAACCTTAAATAATGTTTTTGAATAAATAAATCAAGAACTATAAAGAAATCAGATAAGATCAGGTGCTCCGGCATGCCGTGTAGCATGCCTTGCTCGGCTACACTGTAGACGGGTGAGGGGTGTTACAGATTTTGATGGAATCCTATTCAGAATATACAAAGCTGATTGTATTGCAAATCTCCAAAAGAAGATTGGCATATCAGTATAGCTCATCATACTACGTACCATATCCAATAGGGTACGATTTCTCCTTTCAGATACACCATTCAGTTGTGGCGTTCCTGGAGGAGTCAGCTGAGAAACAATGCCATGCTCTCTCAAGTATTCATCAAATTCAATACTCAAATATTCACCTCCACGATCTGATTGAAGAGCTTTAATACTCTTTTCTGTTTGATTTTCTACTTCAGATTTAAATTCTTTGAACTTTTCAAAAGATTCATGTTTGTGTTTCATCAAATACAAATATCCAAACCTTGATTTATCATCAGTAAAGGTAATAAAATAATGAAAACCCCTTCTAGCCATTTCTTTAAATGGACCACATACATCACTATGTATTAGCTCCAAAATATTTTCAGCTCTTAGCCCTTGTCCAACAAAGGGTGATCTAGTCATTTTGCCCTGAAGGCAAGATTCACAAGTTGGAGTAGGCTCAGATCCCAATGAGGATAGAATCCCCATTTTCTCCAGTTTTGCAATCCTATCTTCTGCAACATGACATAACCTTAAGTGCCAAATATATTTTGAACTTGAGTTGGTTTTCACCATGGCATTGCATTCTTTTAGATCACTTGCATTCAATTTGTGTTTGTCATTATTATCCAAATAATAAAGACCATCATTCATATAACCCGAACCAACATATTTATTTCCAAAATAAATATTGCAAACATCATCTGTGAACTGAAATTCATAGCCATTTCTAGTCAAACTAGATATAGAAATAATGTTCTTAAAAGCATCAGGTACATATAAAATATTATCCAAACACAAAACATGTCCAAACATGTAAAAAGATTTAGATCCTATGGCTAAAGCTTCAACAGTTGAGCCATTGCTAATCCGGACTCTAATATCTTGAGAACGCAAGCTGCTACTGTTTATTAGTTCCTGCATATCATTAGAAATGTGAGAACTGGCACCAATATCTAAAACCCAAGCTGTAGATGAACTATGAGTATCATTAGAATCTAAATAACAAGATATGGACATACCTTCCAAAGGTGTATCCTTCTTGTCCTTTAGAGAAGCAAGATACTCTGGGCAGTTCCTTTTCCAGTGCCCATCCTTTTGGCAGTGGAAACACTTTCCTTTGCCTCCATCAGCTTTAGTCTTTCTTTTCTGTTTAGCTATTTTCTTGGAAGGACCAAGAATCTGGGGTTTTTTTTTCTTATTACCCTTCTTCTTGTTGAACTTTCCAGCAGAAGAAGATGCAACCAAAGCTACCTCTTTTCCTTTATTGCCTAGCATATTCTTTTGGGCAATAACCAGCATGTTGAGTAAACTGGCTAAGGTGCATTCCTGTTTAGTCATATGGAAATTTGTCACAAAATTCCCAAAAGACTCAGGAAGGGACTGAAGGATCAAATCCGTCTGTAGTTGGAAATCCATGTTAAAGTCAAGATATTCCAACTGCTCAATCAGCCGAATCATCTTGTGGACATGATCCCCAACATTCTGACCCTCAGACATCCTCATACGGAATAGCTGTCTAGATATCTCATGCCTAGCATTCCTGCTGTGCTCACCATACAACTCTTGTAGGTGAAGGAGGATCTCATTCGCACTCTGCATGTTCTCATGTTGCTTCTGTAACTCATTACTCATGGAAGCAAGCATGTAACACTTAGCTCTCATATCATGCTCCTTCCACTTGTCCAAAGTTTCATGTTCCTCTTGTGTGGCCTCTGGAGGTAAGGGACCAGGAACATTTGAATCTAGAACATATCCTATATGTTCAAGGTTCAGGACAAGTTTCAAATTTCTTAGCCAATCAGACAGATTAGGTCCTGTCAACCTATTGTGATCAAGTATGCTTGCAAGGATATTGGATGGTGGTGGTTGTTTTGTGCTCATTTTTATCAGAAAATTAACTGCAGAAAATAACTAGATTAATTAGTAAATGTATCATGTAATTAACTAAAATGATTATGGTCTTTTAATCAAATTGGTCCTCCCACTAACTTAGCAAATCCTACACTTCCAAAGTAGAAAATGGAAATCCTAGTTGGATGGATTTCTAGTGGGTGATTGAATTCTTATATTTCTATTGATCATCCTCAGGTACATCCATTATTGGAATTACAATAAACTATAAGTGAGCAACTCCTTGCCTATCACATCTCATATGAGGTTCAATCCTTTACCTAGCCCCTAATGCTCAAAATCTCAGGTACATCCATTATTGACTTATCTTGCATTAGTTAAGTTGATTCCATTGAGCCAGTAATTATGCAAATAATTTTAATGTCCTCAGGTACATCCAATATTGGCCACTAAACTATTTACATATTTACAACATCTCATGCTTAACAATTATTCTTAAGAAAATCTCTTAAATTAATTGCATCTTATGCAACTATTTAAAATTTCTTAAAATAATTGCCCCAATGTAGGGCCTATGTTATAATTACTTTAATTATAGCATTTCCAACTTAATCATTTGTTTGGAAGATTTTATGGTCATTTTAATTACTATTAAGGTCTCACTTTGCACATTATCCAATTAGCATGCATATATCATATAATAGCATACATTCCCATACATCTCATGCATTCATGGATAAGCAATAAATATGGTATGATCATGGACTTTCTAAGGGATTCAATTTTGAGCCACCAAGAATTGAATCAGGGCATTCCTAGGTGTATTTCATTCATTCATTTTACAAGAGTTGCTGAAGGAGTACATAATCAACACTTGATCTTGAATTCCTCCCACTGGTCCCACCAATGCTCTTGACCTCCTTGAACTTCTTGCAATCCAATATTACATAGTAATCCTTGGCATACCAAGGCGAATTTACAAGAACTTAAATAAATGAAATTACAACCCAAAAACTATTACAAACTTAATAATACATGCCCAAAATAAATTAAAATAAATTAATTAATTTACAATCCCAAAGAAATATAAAAGAAATAAATCCAATCACATTAGTCTTTTATAGTCCATGATCATCCATCATGCATATCACTATTTAACAATTAAATAAAACATACATACTTAAATTAAATTGAATATCTCATATTCAACTTAAAAATCCAGATTTGAATATGATTCAAATAAATTTAAAAATTCAAATTTGAATCTCATTCAAATAAATTTAAAAATTCAGATTTGAATCTCATCCAAACAAATTTAAAAATTCAGATTTGAATCACATTCAAACAACTTTAAAAATTCAGATTTGAATCACATTCAAACATTTTTTAAAAAATCATATCTGAATTTTATTCAATCAATTTTAAAAAATAAGATTTAAATATGATTCAAACAACTTTAAAAATTCAGATTTGAATCACATTCAAATAACTTTTAAAATTCAGATTTGAATCACATTCAAACAATTTTTAAAATTCTGATTTGAATCATAATTTAATTGTGCGATAAAAATTCTAATTAAACAATTTAATTAGACATAAAATGGATCTTAGATTATACAACAATTGCACATTCACCATCCATTTACCTTTGCACACCATTGTGGTGCATCAACCATGCGCACCATGGTCTTCATCATTTGGGCCGCCACCTTGGCTTTGCAACCAGCAATGAACCTTTGATCTCATGATCAAACACACAATTAAATCATATAAAAATCAATCTAAATGGCAAATATAGTGGCTCTGATACCAATTGAAGGAACGGAAGCGTGAAAAAACACAAGTTCATACCATTGAATTCAAAAATTTTCACCTAGGGTCACATGCATCATGCAAGATTTATTTTTATCTATTTGATTTCAATGATAAACAACATATTAAAACTCTTTTAATATGTTTTTGGATCTGTATTTGCCATTTAATATTTTAAAATTAATCAGATTAATTTTAGAACCCTAAATTAAATCAAGAACGATTACACTAACCTCTTGATGCACTACAAATGGTTCGCGCTTTGAGATTCGTTTCGTGACACGGATGTTGTCCCTCTAGCTTGTCCACACCAAGAACACCTATGGAAGCCCTTGAACAGCTTCTAAAGCTTTTTCTATTAATTAGAAATTTAAGTTCTGCCTTTTCAGAGATTAGAGATGTAAACAGGACACTAGAAACAATTTCTAGTGTTCTTAATTCAAGATATTGATGGCTAATCTCTTTGAATTAATGAGAGATGAAGAAGAATAGATGAAAAGCCTCAAAGTGGCATGACAAAGGAGAGGAGTGGCTGCTGGTTATTTTTTTTTTCATAACCACACTTAAATAGCTAGGTTAACACATTAAACCCTTGCCACATGTCACCCTTTGATTAGCTTTAGGTTTAAGTAACCCAATCACATTGTGCCAAGTGTCAAACCTATATTTAATCTTGATTTTAATCATCTTACATGATTAAAAAACATTTGGCAAGCTTATGTGTAATCCCATGTGTCACCATCTCATGGTGCCACGTGTCATACTGTGAAATGACCAAAATGCCCCTGTGTCTTAATTTTGAGTTCTCAACCCAAAATAATTATTTCTCTTCTTCTAATTAATTTATATCAAATATAAATTAATTAATTAATCTCTATTAATTAATTTCTCATTAATTAAATTCATATTTAAACACTTTAAATATAAATTTAACTTATATTATACATCCAATAATCTAGATTTGGTTTCAAGTCATGCTAGGGACTTTGCAATTTAATTGCAAACCAAACCTATTTAATTAATCAATTAAACTCTTTAATTAATTAATTAAATCATATTTAAATAGGTGATAACTTGTGTATGTGTGTGACTTACTAGGCTCATCACTAATTAGCAATGAGACATGATATCAACTCTTAATATCATCAGAACTCTTTCTTACCATAAATGATTTCTCTAAATCATTTTATGCACCTCATAGACCATGGTTAATACCTAGCATAGCATGCCATGGCCACCCAATTAGTAATAAGGTTTACCTTAAATGAACCTATAATCATATGTTACCATGCACTAGAATCTCTCTGTTACAAAATCCCAACTCAAGCTAGAGTCATGGTTTATGTCAAACTCCACTTGCTATGAATATTATGTTCTCTTTTAATTCCAGTTCTTGATTAAAAAGATTTTCTCATCAGAAACTCTTTTCTGAATAAATCTATCTGTCCTGGCCAGGAACTTGAAACATCAAGAACAATTAAATGAACATAGGATTTTATCTCTATTTACTTAGAGGAACAGATTCCATCTTGATCAACACCTACCTCCATATATAACTAGTAGGAGCCAACACATGCCCATATACCCATACATAGTACAAGTATGAAAGCAGTATCAAACTCAAAATACCTATATACAAGATAACTGTGCTATCTCAGGTCTAAAGATTATATGCACTAATATGATTTATGACAAAACATTGACAAGAGTAAACTCCATGTGCTTGTCATAAGTGTCACTGGTTTGGCCTACTTATCATTTATAAGTGCCTATCATGTTTGTTATATGGCATGAGACTCACCATTCCATCTTATTTATATCTCATATAAATAACTTGGTAACAAACATGAATACAATCTTTCTGGATAAGTCATGTCCTTATTATGAAGTATCCTCGATTGTGAACCTATTTATGATACTTTGTGCTAGAAATATTTTCACTCATATTCTTAACAACTTAAGAATAATATTTCTAACAAAATATCAATGGACCTTTTCTATTACACATAAATATATTATGTAAACGGAAAAGTGGAAATGCCTTTTATTAATAAAAATATGTACAAGATACATACTAAATGATATGCTCTAGGGCATACTACTAATGCAGTACTGCTAACTGAACCCTATTGGCATGCCAACCTATCCAAACTAATCTTGCTAGGTGTACTAGGGCATGTTACACTTTTAAATTGTACAATTCTTGAAATTTAAGTTTAGGTGTTACTATTCATTTCATTAGTCAACTAAAATGTTGACTTTTGCATAGACAATAGGTACGTTGGTTCTAATACTCCCAACATACCACATTTTGCATTCTAAAATTGTTGGTATTGGTTGCCAATACCATTTCTAAGGTTAGTGTTAGTTATTCAAAATTTTCAGATTTCAAGCCTTATATTTACTATTCCATTGGTCATTTATACAGTAGGAATTTAGCAAAATTGTCTTCATGAATGTTGTTCCTTATTTTGTCTAGTTACATTTCCTTTTTTGAATCACTCCATTTGGAGTTTTGTAGCTCAAGTTATGGCCTAAACACCATAACTAGCCGGATTAGACAGAATCCAAAATTCTGGGCAAAACTGGTTCTGCTAGATTTGGTAACCTAAGTTTGGTTGGCAATTTGACTAGGTTATGGTCAGAATTTGGATTTGTGTTCTTCATGAAAGTTGTAGGTCTATGTCTCAGATTTCGGATTGTAAAATTTCAGGTCAATTGGACCTTTCTACACTGAGTTATGACCAAATGAATTAACATTATTCATTTGGTTATTTTGCCCAGGCAAAATGTAGGTCACCCAGATTAGGGAAATTTTTAGGTCAACTTGGTTTGGTTTTCTGGGCAAGGTTTCTATACCAAAGTTGTGTCATTATGCGTCTAGTTTCATGTCCAATTACCCTTGCACCAATTGAACCTCTATAATTCCATTTATAATTGCCCAAACCTGCTGGACTCATGCTCAGTCCTACAGGTCAGCCAAGGTAGCTCACCCATACACAAATGCCAAGCCTCAACTCACTTCATTTCCTCATTATACACATTCAAATTGTCACTAATTGACCATTACAAGGTTAATGAACCATTCCATTTATGCATTACACTTGCCTTACACTTGCACTTAAATGTTCAATCACTCATCTCATATCAAGGGCAGCTCATAAACCCTTTGCTTCAAGAAAATTCATCAAACCCTAACCATCCCTAAGCTACCAAAATTATAGGGATGAATATACATAAATTTTATTTTGTTTTTCTTACAATTTCCACTTATCTCATGGCATTAAACATGAATTAAATAAAAAAGGGAGATTGGTCACTAACCTCAATTGATCTCTCTTCCAAGTTCCCAAATCTCCCTTTTTCCTTCTTCTTTTTGCTAGCTAGATGTTGTTTAAGGTGAGAGAAAGAGGTTTTGTGAAGCAAGATTAAAATCTTATGGTGGTTTATCAAGGAATTCTAGTGAGAAGTTTTGATCAACAATGGTGGAAGGAGTGAGAGGAAGGAACATGGCTGAAATGGGAAGAGAATTGCAGAATTTGTGTTTGTTTTTTACTTCATTTTAGTTGTATTTATCTCATTTTAATTGTCTTCTCAATTTCTAATTGGTGGGAAGCTTTTTAATGATGTCATCCTATGTCATAAATCTAATTTAATTCCATTTTCTTTTTACTTTGTTTTCTTATTTTCATTTCTCATTTTTAATTACACTTTTAGCAATATTTATTCATATTTTAGATCATAACAGTTATTTACTCAACTGGACAAGTCGGCCAAAAATCACCTCTGAAGGCGAAATGACCAAAATGCCCTTCGTTTGGCTTAACAGACTAAAATTGTTTGTACTAATTGAAAATTTTCTCTAAGCATTTTCTTGGCATTCTAATGCCATAGGAACCTCAATGACCCTTCTCTGGAGTTCCAAAAATTATTTTATGAATTTTCCCTCGGGTTTAGGGCTCCTAGTTGTGAGAACCGCAACTTCCCACTAGGTTACCCTAACGGGAAGTTGCTATTTTTACAACTAGCAGCCCTAAACACGAGGGAAATTCTGTGAAATAATTTTTGGAACTTCAGAGAAGAGCCATTGAGGTTTCGATGGCATTAGAATGCCAAAAAGATAATTAGAAAAATTTTTCAATTAGTACAAACAATTTTAGCTCATTAAGCTAAACGAAGGGCATTTTGGTCATTTCGCCTTCGAAGACGATTTTTGACCAACAAGTCCAGTTAAGTAAATAAATTATATGACATGAAATATTAATAAAAATTGATGAAAATTAAATTAAAAATGAGTAAAAGAAATAAGAAAAGAAAATCAAATGTAAATTGAATTATTACATAAGCAATTATGTCATAATGCATAAAAGAAAATTCCAACAAATTATAAAGTCTAACCAATGGGAAATTGACAAGCCAATTAAAAAGAGATAAACACAATTAAAATGAGAGAAAAATGAAAAGAAAATTATTCATCTTCCTCTCTTAAACCAGCCGGCAGCCACCTCTTCCATTTCCGCCATTGTTATCTTTCATTACACCATGCTAACTTTGGATTTTTCACCATAAAACCCCTATTTTCCTTCATAAAACTTGGCCCTCAAACCTAGAGCAAGACTTGGACAGCAAAAAGAAAAAGAAAAAGTAGAGTTTTCAAGCCTTGGGGATTGACTAATTCAAGGTTAGTGCTACTTCTTCCATAAATCCTTGAGTTTACTTTGTGTAGATTATGAATTGAGTGTTAGTTTGGAAGAAAGAAAACAAATTATGTATGTATGAAAAACCTTCAATTTTAGCAGCCTAGGTTACTTTAGGGTTTCAATGATTCAAGTAAATTATAGTTGTGAATTGATGCAATTGAACATGAAATTAATGATTAGAACATTTGATTGCATGTTGTTTGAGTAAATAGGAACTTTGGAGTTAGGGTTTGGAGCAAACTTAGGATTTTGCTCATGTGTTGGTGAATGGAAGTCCTAATAGTCAATTATTGACCATTTAGCTATATTTGATGAGGAATTTAAGTGATTTATGCCAATGGAATTGAGGTTAGGTATGCTGCCTTAGGTGACCTACAGGGCTAGATGTGAGTCCAACAAGTTTGGGCAGCTGTAACTTGAGAGGTGCAGGTTTAATTGGTGAAAGGCCAATTGGACATGAAACTAGACACATAATGGCACAACTTTAATGAAGAAACCTTTCCCAGGAAACAAATTTAGAATACCCTAAAAATTGACCATATCTGGGTAACCAACCTACTGGTCCTAGAAATTGACCAAATGAACAGTGTTTATTCAAATAGTCATAACTCAATGTAGAAAAGTCCAATTGTCCTGAAATTTATATCAATGAAAAGATTAGACAATTTAGGACAACTTTCATGGAGAACACAACTTTAAATTCTGACCAGAACTTAATGAAATTGCCCACCAAAATCAAGACACCAAAACTGCCAGAATGGGATTTTGCCTAGAAATCCTTAGTAGATTCCAATCCCATCAGCCTTGCTAAAATTAGCATAACTTGAGTTAGAAAACTCCAAATGCAGTAATTCAAAAAGGAAATTAAAGAAGACACATAAAGGAACAACTTTCATGAAGAAAGTTTTGTCAAAATTTTAATGTAGATTGGTCCAATGAAACAGTAAAAATTAGCCACAAAATCTAAAAATTTGAAATATCTTGAAATAAGCTTTAAATTGAGATTGGCAATTAATGCCAACATGTGTAAAACTCAAAATATGGGATCTTAGTGTAATTAGGATTAACATATTTACTAGGTATAAAAAGTCCACTTTTTGAGTGAATAGTAAGGTAAATAGTAACCTCAATAATATTAATGCAAAGGACCAAAACTTTAATTGCAAATGATAACTTATATAAATAGTGTAACGAATAAATGAATCATATTAATGTATGAATAAGACTTTAGTTCTCATTATTGTAGAAAGGAAAAATACTTTAAGTACAATGGTATAGAAGAATAATTGATGTGAATTGCGATCACATGAATGATCAAATGAGTGTATAAATTATAATGAATGCATAAATTATGTAGAATTGTATTTTAGAAATTTATACTTCTGTTAGGAATAGAATTGAAATATTACAAATTATTATTGGAACTTATAATGAAATAATGAAATAATAAAACATAATAACACTTAATGGTACTTATGTGCCCATGTATTGCCTAGACACGTGTGTCAGATTGGATAGATTGGCATGCCAATAGGGTATTGTTTTAGCAGTACTGCATAAGGCTTTATGCCTGTATTTATGGCTTTATGCCGCATTGATGGCTTTTATGCCCAATTACTTGTTATCATGGCTTTTAGCCATACTGATTGCATACGTAGTTGATGTTCCGTATTTCACATCCCATGGTATGACGGCCCGAGGCACCGCGGTGCCCAGTGCCCACGACCCGCTTATCCAGTTTAGTCAGCCTGTTATAGGTTACTTGGGTAGTAAAATTTGTTAAGAATAATATGAATTAAATGAATGAATAAGAAAGAAACTAGAATTAGTTTTAAAATTTTATTTATTATGCAATGATTCAAAATACCTAGAAATAAATTAGTGAAATGATAAGAAGATTTGCAAAAGAAGTAGAGCATAAATAAATATTACAAATGTGTCTCTCATAATAAATTAAGACTAAATTTAATATTGTTAAATAATTGAATATTGTATATATTATTACTGTAAAGTTTATACACAAAGCATTTTCAAAGAAGGACAAATTAGGATAACCGATAATTAATATTAGTGATCTCAAACGAAATTAAATTAATTCTTGAGCATCCAAATGTTGCTTCGATTTTATTTTTATTGTAAAATATTATTAAAAATTTTAAGCTGGTGAATTGTAAAATACACCAACTGGAAATAAAATAGGGGAAACTACGCTAGTTTTTCCATAGAAAAATAATTGATATTAAAATATAACAAGAACAAATTATTAAAGGAATAAAGGAAGATAAGATAGGGTGCTTCGGCACCGAGTGTGACATGCCTTGCTCGGCTACAATGTAGATGGGTGAGGGGTGTTACATTTAGTGGTATCAGAGCACGGTTTAGGCGTTTCTAGGCATCGATAGATAGAATAAGATTTGTGTGCATAACATGCATTGCATTCATATGAGTCAAGGTGACACTAATGCAAACCTGTTTTCTCTGGTAAGGTGAAGAAATAAGGAGGCAGCAACTCCTCGACTATTAACACCGGGTAAATTTCGAGGATGAAATTTTTGTTAGAGGGAAAGAATTGTAACGCCCTCACTTTAGGTAGTTTCGTACATTCTACTATTCCGGTAACCAACGGCTGTCCGGAGAGCTAGAATGTTTGGAACTATAATTAAACTAGAGTGAGGAGTCATAAATAGACTAAATAATAGTAAGAAAAATTAAGTAAAAATTTTAGAAATGAAATACAACAAAGTTAAAGGAGACGGTGCCCCGATGATGGGTGACTCTAACGAAAAGTTGCTGTCTTTACAGCTAGTAGCCCTAAACCCGAGGAAAATTCCGTGAAATAATTTTTGGGACTCCAGAGAAAAGTCATTGAGATTTTGATGGCATTAGAATGCTAAGAAAATGATTAGCAAAATTTTTCAATCGGTACAAACAATTTTACCTCAATAAGCTAAACGAAGGGCATTTTGGTTATTTCGCCTTCGGAGACGATTTTTTACCAACTTATCCAATTAAGTAAATAAATTATATGACATGAAATATGAATAAAAATTGATGAAAATTAAATTAAAAATGAGAAAAGAAAAATGAAATGTAAATTGAATTATTACATAAGCAATTATGTCATAATGCATAAAAGAAAATTCCAACAAATTATAAAGTCTAACCCATGGGAAATTGACAAGCCAATTAAAAAGAGATGAACACAATTAAAATGAGAGAAAAATAAAAAGAAAATTATTCATCTTCCTATCCTAAACCAACCAGCAGCCACCTCTTCCATTTCAACCATTGTTATCCTTCATTACACCTTGCTAACTTTGGATTTTTCACCATAAAACCCCTATTTGCCTTCAAAAAAACTTGGTCTTCACACCTAGAGCAAAACTTGGACAGCAAAAAGAAAGAGAAAAAGTGGAGTTTTCAAGCCTTGGGGATTGGCTAATTTAAGGTTAGTGCTACTTCTTCCATAAATCCTTGAGTTTACTTTGTGCATATTATGAATTGAGTGTTAGTTTGGAAGAAAAAAAACAAATTATGTATGTATGAAAAACCTTCAATTTCGGTGGCCTAGCATACTTTAGGGTTTCAATGATTCAAGTGAATTATAGTTGTGAATTGATGCAATTGAACATGGAATTGATGATTAGAACATTTGATTGCATGTTGTTTGAGTAAATTGGAATTTTGGAGTTAAGGTTTGAGGCAAACTTAGGGTTTTGCTCATGTGTTGGTGAATGGAAGTCCTGGTCAATGAGTGACCATTTGGCTATATTTGATGAGGAATTGAAGTGATTTATGCCAATGTAATTGAGGTTAGGTATGCTGCCTTAGGTGACATACAGGGCTGGATGTGAGTCCAGCAAGTTTGGATAGCTGTAACTTGAGAGATGTAGGTTCAATTAGTGCAAGGCCAATTGGACATTAAACTAGACACATAATGGCACAACTTTGATGAAGAAACCTTGCCCAGAAAACAAACTTAGAATGCCATAAAAATTGACCAAATTTGGGTGACCAACCTGCTGGTCTTGGAAATTGACCAAATAAACAGTGTTTGTTCAAATGGTCATAACTCAATGTAGAAAAGTCCAATTGACCTAAAATTTATATCAATGAAAATTAGACAATTTAGGACAACTTTCATGAAGAACACAACTTCAAATTCTAGCCAGAACTTAATGAAATTGCCCACCAAATTCAGGACACCAAAACTGCCAAAATGGGATTCTGCCAAGAAATCCTGAGTAGATACTAATCCGGCCAACCTTGCTAAAATTAGCATAACTTGAGCTAAAAAACTCTAAATGGAGTGATCCAAAAATTGAATTAAAGAAAACACATAAAGGAACAACTTTCATGCAGAAAGTTTTGTCAAAGTTTTACTGTAGATTGGTCCAATGAAACAGTAAACATTAGCTATAAAATCTGAAAATTTGAAATATCTTGAAATAAGCTTTAAATTGAGATTGGCGATTAATGCCAACATGTGTAAAACTCAAAATGTGGGATCTTAGTGTAATTAGGATTAACATATTTACTAGGTATGAAAAAGACCACTTTTTAAGTGAATAGTAAGGTAAATAGTAACCTTAATAATATTAATGCAAAGGACCAAAACTTAAATTGCAAATGATAAGTTATATAAATAGTGTAATTAATAAATAAATCATATTAATGTAGGAACGAGACATTAGTTCTCATTATTGTAGAAAAAAAATACTTTGAGTACAATGGTATAGAAAAATAATTGATGTGAATTGCGATCACATGAATGATCAAATGAATGTATAAATTATAATGAATGAATAAATTATGTAGAATTGTATTTTAGAAATTTATATTTCTGTTAGGAATATAATTGAAATATTATAGATTATTATTGGAGCTTATAATGAAATAATGAATGAATAAAACATAATAACACTTAATGGTACTTATGTGCCCATGTATTGCCTAGACACATGTGTCAGATTGGATAGATTGGCATACCAACAAGGTATTGTTTTAGCAGTACCGCATAAGGCTTTATGCCTATATTTCTGGCTTTATGCCCGCACTGATGGCTTTTATGCCTGATTACTTGTTATCATGGCTTTTAGCCATACTGATATGTTATCATGACTTTTAGCCATACTGATTGCATACGTGGTTGACGTTTCATATTTCACGTCCCATGGTATGACGGCCTAAGGCACCGTGGTACCTAGTGCCCACGACCCGCTTATCCAGTTTAGTCAGCCTATCATAGGTTACTTGGACAGTGAAATTTATTAAGAATAATGTGAATTAAATGAATGAATAAGAAAGAAACTAGAATTAGTTTTAAAATTTTATTTACTATGCAATGATTCAAAATACCTAGAAATAAATTAGTAAAATGATAAGAAGATTTGCAAAAGAAGTAGAACGTAAATAAATATTACAAATGCATCTCTCATAATAAATTAAGACTAAATTTAATATTGTTAAATAATTGAATATTGTATATATTATTACTGTAAAGTTTATACACTAAGCATTTTCAAAGAAGGATAAATTAGGATAATCGATAATTAATATTAGTAATCTCACATGAAATTAAATTAATTCTTGAGCATCCAAATGTTTCTTCAATTTTATTTTTATTGTAAAATATTATTGAAAATTTTAAGTTGGTGAATTGTAAAATACGCCAACTGGAAATAAAATAGGAGAAACTCCGCTGGTTTCTCCATAGAAAAATAATTGATCTTAAAATATAACGAGAATAAATTATTAAAGGAATGAGAACAAATTATTAAAGGAATAAAGCAAGATAAGCTAGGGTGCTCCGGCACCGAGTGTGACATGCCTTGCTCGGCTACACTATAGACGGGTGAGGGGTGTCACATTTAGTGGTATCACAGCATGGTTTAGGCATTTCTAGGCATCGATAGATAGAATAAGATTATGTGCATAACATGCATTGCATTCATATGAGTCGAGGTGACACTAATGCAGACCTGTTTTCTCTGGTAAGGTGAAGAAATGAGGAGGTAGCAACTCCTCGACTATTTACACCGAGTAAATTTCAAGGACAAAATTTTTGTTAGAGGGGAAGAATTGTAACGCCCTCACTTTATGTAGTTCCATATATTCTACTGTTCTACTAACCAACAGCTGTCCAGAGAGCTAGAATGTCTGGAACTATAATTAAACTAGAGTGAGGAGTCATAAATAGACCAAATAATAGTAAGAAAAATTAAGGAAAAATTTTAGAAATGAAATACAACAAAGTTAAATGAGTCGGTCCCCCGGTGATGGGTGACCCTAACGAAAAGTTGCTGTCTTTACAGCTAGTAGCCTTAAACCCTAGGGAAATTCCATGAAATAATTTTTGGGACTTCAGAGAAGAGTCATTGAGGTTTCGATGGCATTAGAACGCCAAGAAGATGCTTAGAAAAATTTTTCAATTGGTACAAACAATTTTAGCTCATTAAGCTAAATGAAGGGCATTTTGGTCATTTCGCCTTCAGAGACGATTTTTGACCAAGTTGTTCAATTAAGTAAATAAATTATATAACATGAAATATGAATAAAAATTGATGAAAAATAAATTAAAAATAAGTAAAAGAAATGAGAAAAGAAAATGAAATGTAAATTGAATTATTATATAAGCAATTATGTCATAATGCATAAAAGAAAATTCCGACAAATTATAAAGTTAACTAATGGGAAATTGACAAGTCAATTAAAAAGAGATAAACACAATTAAAATGAGAGAAAAATGAAAAGAAAATTATTCATCTTCCTATCCTAAACCAGCCGGCAGCCACCTCTTCCATTTCCACCATTGTTATCCTTCATTACACCTTGCTAACTTTGGATTTTTCACCATAAAACCCCTATTTGCCTTCATAAAACTTGGTCTTCACACCTAGAGAAAGACTTGGATAGCAAAAAGAAAGAGAAAAAGTAGAGTTTTCAAGCCTTGGGGATTGGCTAATTCAAGGTTAGTGCTACTTCTTCCATAAATCCTTGAGTTTACTTTGTATAGATTATGAATTGAGTGTTAATTTGGAAGAAAGAAAACAAATTATGTATGTATGAAAAACCTTCAATTTCAACAGCCTAGGGTACTTTAGGGTTTCAATGATTTAAGTGAATTATAGTTGTGAATTGATGCAATTGAATATGAAATTGATGATTAGAACATTTGATTGCATGTTGTTTGAGTAAATTGGAATTTTGGACTTAAGGTTTGAGGCAAACTTAGGGTTTTGCTCATGTGTTGGTGAATGGAAGTCCTAATAGTCAATTAGTGACCATTTGGCTATATTTGATGAGGAATTGAAGTGATTTATGCCAATGGAATTGAGGTTAGGTATGCTGCCATAGGTGGCCTACCAGGCTGGATGTGAGTCTAACAAGTTTGGGCAGCTGTAACTTGAGAGGTGTAGGTTCAATTAGTGCAAGGCCAATTGTTCATGAAACTAGACACATAATGGCACAACTTTGATGAAGAAACCTTGCCCAGAAAATAAACTTAGAATATCCTAAAAATTGACCAAATCCCAGTAACCAACCTGCTGGTCCTGGAAATTGACCAAATAAACAGTGTTTGTTCAAATGGTCATAACTCAGTGTAGAAAAGTCCAATTGACCTGAAATTTGCATCAATGAAAAGATTAGATAATTTAGGACAACTTTTATGAAGAACACAACTTCAAATGCTGACCAGAACTTAATGAAATTGACCACCAAATCAGGACACTAGAATGAGATTCTGCCAAGAAATCCTGGGTAGATACCAATCCGGCCAGCCTTGCTAAAATTAGCATAACTTGAGTTAGAAAACTCCAAATGAAGTTATTCAAAAAGGGAATTAAAAAAGACACATAAAAGAACAACTTTCATGAAGAAAGTTTTGTCAAAGTTTTACTGTAGATTGGTCCAATGAAACAGTAAATATTGGCTATAAAATCTAAAAATTTGAAATATCTTGAAATAAGCTTTAAATTGAGATTGGCAATTAATGCCAACATGTGTAAAACTCAAAATGTGGGATCTTAGTGCAATTAGGATTAACATATTTACTTGGTATGAAAAAGTCCACTTTTTGAGTGAATAGTAAGGTAAATAGTAACCTCAATAATATTAATGCAAAGGACCAAAACTTTAATTGCAAATAATAAGTTATATAAATAGTGTAATGAATAAATGAATTATATTAATGTATGAATGAGACATTAGTTCTCATTATTGTAGAAAGGAAAAATACTTTGAGTACAATGGTATAGAAGAATAATTAATGTGAATTGCGATCACGTGAATGATCAAATGAATGTATAAATTATAATGAATGCATAAATTATGTAGAATTGTACTTTAGAAATTTATACTTCTGTTAGGAATAGAATTGAAATATTATAAATTATTATTGGAGCTTAAAATGAAATAATGAAATAATAAAATATAATAACACTTAATGGTACTTATGTGCCCATATATTGCCTAGACACGTGTGTCAGATTGGATAGATTGGCATGCCAATAGGGTATTGTTTAGCAGTACTATATAAGGCTTTTTGCTTGCATTTATGGCTTTGTGCCGACACTCATGGCTTTTATGCCCGATTACTTATTATCATGGCTTTTAGTCATACTGATATGTTATCATGGCTTTTAGCCATACTGATTGCATACGTGGTTGACATTCCGTATTTCACGTCCCATGGTATGACGGCCCGAGGCACCGCGATGCCCAGTGCCCACGACCTGCTTATCCAGTTTAGTCAGCCTGTTATAGGTTACTTGGAGAGCGAAATTTGTTAAGAATAATATAAATTAAATGAATGAATAAGAAAGAAACTAGAATTAGTTTTAAAATTTTATTTACTATGCAATGATTGAAAATACCTAGAAATAAGTTAGTGAAATGATAAGAAGATTTGTAAAAGAAGTAGAACATAAATAAATATTATAAATACGTCTCTCATAATAAATTAAGACTAAATTTAATATTGTTAAATAATTGAATGTTGTATATATTATTACTATAAAGTTTATACACTAAGCATTTTTAAAGAAGGACAAATTAGGATAACCGATAATTAATATTAGTAATCTCACTCGAAATTAAATTAATTCTTGAGCATCCAAATGTTGCTTCGGTTTTTTCTTTATTGTATATTATTTTCTTTGTTATATTATCACACCACTAAGCAGCAATGCTTAGTGCAATGGATTTGTTTCCTCGCGCAGGTACTGAATGTAAAGCCCAGCGGATATTAAACTGGGATTTTGGAGATCGGATCTGCAAAGTGTTTAAGGTTGTCACCTCCTCAGCAATGCATATAGATAGAGCCCATATAGGTCATATTATGTGTTTTTTACATTTTTTGTAATGATCGGACCCCAACCACTAGAAAAATTATCCGTTTTGGCCATAAGCCTCATGGTTTTGTCCCATAGGTGGAATGGAGAACTTCCCAAGATGTCACCCATCCTAGGATTTCTCTCAAGCGAGCACGCTTAACCCTGGAGTTCTTCCAACTCTCCAGGCCATTCCACCAAAAGGCGCCTCTAGTGATTAGTTCCCCCATTTTATATATCATTACTTTTTGAACCCAAGACCTTCTCCGTGCTTTGCCAATGTGGGATTTGCCTAAAGGACCTGGCACAGCGGAAGAAAGGTCCCTTAGGCAAATCCCACATCAGCAAAGCACGAAGATGGTCTTGGGTTCAAAAAGTAATGATATATAAAAATAGGGGAACTAATCACTAGAGGCGCCTTCTGGTGGAATGGCCTGGAGAGTTGGAAGAACTCCAGGGTTAAGCGTGCTCGCTTGAGAGAAATCCTAGGATGGGTGACCTCCTGGAAAGTTCTCAATTCCACCTATGGGACAAAATCGTGAGACTTATGGCCAAAGCAGACAATTCCTCTGGTGGTTGGAGCCCGATTATTACATTTTTACTAGTTATTAATTGTAATGTAAATTATGAATTGTATATTGAAATATAGATTATGGAATTGTAATTAATTTGTAGATCATGTAAATTATGAATTTATATAATCAGTCTGTAAATCATTTAAATTAATGAAACTTGAGAATTTCTATATATAAATTGTGCATGAATGGAAATGCATGGAAACGAATATGAAATTGAAATACATGGATGATATTTGAAATATGAGATGATTATGAGAATAATGGATGAGATTTTTATTGTAAAATATTATTAAAAATTTCAAGCAGGTGAATAGTAAAATACGCTAACTGAAAATAAAATGGGAAAAACTCCACTGATTTCTCCATAGAAAAATAATTGATATTAGAATATAATAAGAACAAATTATTAAAGGAATAAAGTAAGATAAGGTAGGGTGCTTCGGCACTGAGTGTGATATGCCTTGCTCGGCTAGACTGTAGACGGGTGAGGGGTGTCACATCTTTCTTCTTTTTTTTTTTCTTCTTTTCTCCCCTCTAATCTGAATTTTTAAGGGTTTTATGGCTGTAAATTGCATGTGCAAGTCACATGCCAATCCCTTATTCCAAAAATACCCTTAGCCTTCCTTAAAAAATGCCATTCATGTCCCTTTCTACATTCTAATGTGGCTTAAGTATTTCTTTTTATTTATTTAACTTATTAATTCTTTATTATACCTTATTTAAGTCTAAATTAAGTGTCTCACAAGATCCCACACTAATTGGAGTAGGAAAACATACCTGAATACCGATTTATACTACTTCTCGAGCCAATCACCCATCGCTGCAACTCAAGCACATTTAACTAATTTCTAATCTATTTATTTTGATTACTTTAACATTAATAATCCTTTATATAATTAATTTATGACACCTCACTTCAAATTAAGAGTGGTTCCAGCCATCCTAACCGTCCAGATAGGCATCAGTCACCAGAATAGTAGAATGTTAGGAACTATCTAAAGTGAGGACATTATGGGCAGGATGGGGGGGCACCTTCCTCTCCATCATAGGCTTTCTAGGCATAGAATAATAAACTAGGACACATTTTGATGAACTATATAGGCTTAGGCTTAGTCTTAGTTGCTACCTTACTTAGTAGGTTTACTTTGTCCAAACTATCTCTTGCCTTAATACATATATGCATTGCTATTATCTTGTACTTGTTATTTTATCTTTAATTAGTTTGCATAATATGTTGCCATTGAGGATAATGCCAAATTTGAGTTTGGGGGTGCATTCATGCATTCATGCATAACATTTCATCTTTATTATTTTACATAACTTTATTATACCTCTATCATACTTGTGTATCAAAATCCTGAAAAATTTTGGAAATTTTGAAAATTTTTTAAATTTTTCAAAGGATTTTTAACTTACTAAAAACCTTGATAAGCTAATAATTTATCTCTCTTGAAAAGAGGAATGAATGAAACTAGATAGGCAAAAAGACTTCAAATTATTGTTTGCGAAAAATTTAATTACTTAAGTGAAGTCAAACTAATTAAACATGTAAAACTAGGAGAAAATTTTTGAAATATGAACAAAGCTAAATATGCCTCACCAACCATAGAACATGTCTCTTGGACCTATTGAGGTGAAATCCTAGCATATGCTTGATAAGGAGATGATTAAGGCATTCTTTGCTATAAACTCATCATAGCCTTAACCACCCAACACCAAATTTTTGCCCCTTGTAACTAATTTGAGGCTACATCTATTCCCTTGAATGATTTTTTATAACAAAAAATTTTACCTTATTAACTTATTAATAAAAAAATAAGTATTTCTTTTTATTTATTTAACTTATTAATTCTTTATTATACCTTATTTAAATCTAAATTAAGTGTCTCACAAGATGCCACACTAATTGGAGTAGGAAAACATACCTAAATACCGATTTATATTACTTCTCGAGCTAGTCACCAATCGCTGTAACTCAAGCACATTTAACTAATTTCTAATCCATTTATTTTGATTACTTTAACATTAATAATCCTTTATATAATTAATTTATGACTCCTCACTTCAAATTAAGAGTAGTTCCAGCCATCCTACCCGTCCGGACAGGCATCAGTCAACGGAACAGTAGAATGTTAGGAACAGTCTAAAGTGAGGACGTTAGGATGAAGAGGCACCTTCCTCGCTATCACAGGTTTTCTAGAAATAGAATAATAAACTAGGACATATTTTGATGAACTATATAGGCTTAGGCTTAGTCTTAGTTGCTACCTAACCTAGTAAGTTTACTTTGTCCAAACTATCTCTTCCCTTAATACATATATGCTTTGCTATTATCTTATACTTATTATTTTATCTTTAATTAGTTTGCATAATATGTTGCCATTGAGGATAATACCAAATTTGAGTTTGGGGGCGTATTCATGCATTCATGCATTACATTTCATCTTTATTATTTTACATAACTTTATTATACATCTATCATACTTATGTATCAAAATCCTGAAAAATTTTGGAAATTTTGAAAATTTTTTAACTTTTTCAAAGGATTTTTAACTTACTAAAACCCTTGATAAGCTAATAATATATCTCTCTTGAAAAGAGGAATGAATGAAACTAGGTAGGCAAAAAGACTTCAAATTATTGTTTGTGAAAAATTTAATTGCTTAAGTGAAGTCAAACTAATTAAACATGTAAAACTAGGAGAAAATTTTTGAAATATGAACAAAGCTAAATATGCCTCACTAACCATAGAACATGTCTCTTGGACCTATTGAGGAGAAATCCTAGCATATGTTTGATAAGGAGATGATTAAGGCATTCTTTGCTATAAACTCATCATAGCCTTAACCACCCAACACCAAATTTTCACCCCTTGTAACTAATTTGAGCCTACATCTACTCCCTTGAATGATTTTTTATAATAAAAAAATTTTACCCTAGCCCCTAGCCTAAACACTTATCCTACCCTATGACTAAGCTAAAATGCATAGGTGAAAGGTATGCTAGGTGTGTATGTAAAAAGAGAGAAAATATGGAAAGATGATGCAAAATTCAAAAAGAAGTGCAAGTGTGTAATAAAAAATATTGAAGAATTACCCTTCCAACCCATCAAAAACAATGAGTTTGGGGGTAAAGCATAAAAGGGACATAAAAATAAAAGAAGAAGAAAAACAAGTATAGGAGTCCTAAAGTGAGCATCAAGAAAGCATACTTGGTACTAAAAACCAAATACTCCTCCTTTACATGCAAAAACTGAGAAAAATAAACCTAGTGTATTTGGAACCTTTGCACCATAGCAACCCTCATTTTTGTATTCCCTAAGACTTTTCATTGGTAGACAAATTACCCTAGCCCCACTGTAACCCTTGTAAAGACCTTTTGATCTTTTAAAAGGTGTATGCTATATTAGTGGAGATAGGAAATTGAGGTATGCCTATGGGATTGGAGACATATCACCTCACTCCATCACAATCATCCATAATATAAGCAACTTTAGGAAAGTAAGTATTTCTCTAATCTATCACAGTAAAACAAGTTATTTATGACTTATTAATGGCCTTGCAAGTGGAACGATTAGTTGAAACTCCATAAAGGGGATGAAATTCTAATAGGCTATTGTTGATATCTCTATGCCTTAAAGGTAAGAATTTGGTATGAAGGTTGTAGAGAGTCCAACTACATGCAAGTTAAGTCTTTGGTTATATTTCTAAGAAAAATCAAGTACCTTAATGAGTTTTTAAAATTTTATTTTACTTAAGGACAAGCAAAAGTTCAAGTTTGGGGGTATTTGATACACTTTATCATATAGATATTTCAAGGCACTGTAACACCCCGAACCTCCGAGCTATGAATAGTATCATTTTTGGTCCGTGACTAGTACTATTTAAAGACACCTTGAGGACCAAAAATAAATAGAAAATTAATTGAGATAGACACAATAAAAATTCAAGTGACCCAAAAATATAAGGATTCACCGGGTATATTGAAAAAGAGGGATTATGACCCGATAAGAGGCATTTTGGTCAATTCACCTCAAGAGTTAACTTTTGACCGAAATATCAATTAAATTAAATGAAATTAATGACTTGAATTATGAGGTAAAAATTGAAGAAAAATTCAAGTGAAAATATGTAAGGGAAAGTTTAAGAAATGAAAACTTAAACTTTCATTTCTATTATGACAAAATTAAAATGAAGGACTTATGGGCTTTTGATAATTAAATTTAATTATTTAATTAAAAGGAAAAATTAAGTGTAAATGTAAAAAAAAAAAAGGGGGAATAAAAATCTAAGTTTAATTATCCTTATGACACAATTAAAATTTATAATTTTAATAAACTAATTTGGGGGTTAGATATATATATATATATATATATATATATATATGAAGACAAATGTCTTCTTCATTTTTATTTTTTCATAAGGTACCACCATCCACTCCTCTCTCTTTCTCTCTCTTTTTCTCTTCTTCTTCCATTTCTTCCCCTCATTGATTTCTCCTCCCAAGTTTTAATTCCCTTAAATTCCCTTTTATTTTTTCATAAGGTGCCTGTAACATCCTCCCGGTAACAACTCCGTACATTCTACTGTTCCGGTGACCGGTGTCGGTCCGGACAGCTAGAACATTCGAAAAAATATTTAAACTAAAGTCAGAAACCATAATTAACTCAAATATTAATAAGAAAAATTTAGTAAAAATTTTAGAAATAAAATACAACCAAGATAAACGAGCCGGTGCCCTAGCGAGGGGTAAACCAGAGGGAAGTTGCGGTTCTCGCAACGAGGAGCCCTAGACCCGGGGGAAAAATTATAAAATAATTTTTGAGACTCCAGAGAAGGGTTATTGGGGTTCCCATGGCATTAGAATGCCAATAAAATATTTAGAAAATTTTTTCAATCGGTACAGACAATTTTGAGCCGTTAAGCCAAACGGAGGGCATTTTGGTCATTTCGCCTTCAGAGGTGATTTTTGGCCGACTTGTCCAGTTGAGTAAATAATTAATATGACATAAAATATGAATAAACATTACTAGAAATTAAATTGGAAATGAGTAGTGAAGAAAATAAAAGAAAATGAAGAAAAAGGCTTAATTATGACGTAAGGTGATGTCATTAAAAAGCCACCACCAATCACCTTTAAACTACCATTTAAATAACCAATAAAATAGACTAAATGAAGACCAAAAGAAACAAAAATGCAGCTACCTTCTTCTTCCTCCCAAACCAGCCGAAATCCAAGCTAGCCAAGCCTCCATTGATTTTGCAACTCAAGCTTTATTTCTCCCTTTGTTTCACCACAAAACTCTAACCTATCTTCATTAAAATTTTACCCCACACCTTAAACAACCTTTTGGCAGCCTAGAAAGTGAAGGAAAGTGAAGTTTTGAGTTGGGAAAAATCTGCCCTATTCAAGGTTAGTGCTATACTTTCACTCTCACTCCTTTAATCCTTGTTAGACCATCATTTTAAGACAAGAAATTGTAAGAATTTGAAGTAAATCATGTATGTTAGGGTATCTTCAATTTTCGGCAGCCCTAAGGAAGGATGAGTTTGATTGTTTTAATGAACTTAGAGTGGCTAGAAATGATGTTTAAGGTATGAATATGCATGGATGTTGAACTAGTATGCTAATTAAGGTTTATGTGTAATTTGAATTGGACATTAGGGTTTTGAGAAGTGAAAGATTGACTTGGCTTAGGAAATTGTTAGAGAACATTTTAATGGTCAATTAGTGACTATTTTAGGTAAGTTGAGCACAATTTGGACTGAAAAATAGGATTGCAAAGTGAAGATGTAGGCTGCCCTAGGACAGCAGCAGAGGGACTGAAAATTTAGTCCACTTGGACTGCCATAACTTGGGCTGTGTTGGTCCAATTGGTGTTTGGCCAATTGGACATGAAACTAGGCTTATAATGGCACATTTTTTCTGAAGAAATCATGCCCAAAAGACCAAAGAAAGAGGACCAAAACTTGGCCCCAATCCGGATACCACCGCATCGATTTCGAGAATGACCAAATGAACAATAACTGTTCATTTGGCCATAACTCACTGTAGATTTCGTCAATTGACCTGAAATGTTTAAAGCAACAAGTTAAGACATAGACAAACAACTTTCATGAAGGAACCTACCCCAAATTATGGCCAGAACCCATCCAACCAAGTGACTCTAGTTACTGTTTATGTTACTGTAGATATGGTCAATTCTGCAGATTGGCAATCCGGCCAGCTGTGGTTTTTGGACCATATCTAGAGCTACAAAACTCCAAATGGAGTGATTCAAAAAAGGAAATTCAACTAGACAAAATAAGGAACAACTTTCATGTTTGTCATTTCCTCAAATTCCCACTGCAACAGGGCCCAATGAAACAGTAAAATTGGGTCTCAAAAACTGAAATTTCTGCCCTCTTAGAATTAAGTTGAGAAATGGAAATGGCAATCAATTCCAACAAGTTTTAAATACAAAATGTGGTATGTTTGGGGTGTTAAAACCAATACACCTATTTTCTATCCAAAAGTCAACATTTTTGTTGATCAATGAGGTGAATAGTGACATCAAAACTTGAAATGGACAAATTGAAGAATTTAAAAGTTCTAAATGCCCTAGTATACCTAACATGATTGGTTTGGATAGTTTGGCATGCCAATAGGGTTCAGTTAGCAGTACTGCACATGGCAATATGCCATTCTGTGATTTTATGGCTTTTAGCCATTCTGACCTTGTATTGAGATTTGGCCTTATGCCTGATGTATTTACAGCTTGTTAGTCGTTACATTTGCCGGAGATGCATATGTGACCGATGGTGTGACGGCCCGAGGTACTAGATACCCAGTGCCAGTTTACCCGTTATCCAGTCCAGTCGTCTAGTGTAGGTTACTTGGGGCAACCAAATGAATAAAAGTGGACAAAGTAAATGATATACAAATACCAAACAAATAAAACGTACACATTCACTACACATTTAATTTCTTGCTATTTTCTTTTATTATATTATTGCACCACTAAGCATTATTGCTTAGCGCGTTGCTTTTGCCACGCGTAGGTACTGGAGATACAGATCGTGAGCCCAGTAGACCACAGACTGGGTGAGTCCATCCTGCAGCTCTGCACAGTGTGTGTCGCCTCAACTTCTGCAGTGCATTGGTAGGACACTAGGTGTCATTTTGACATTTTGTAACTTAATTTTGATTTTCTCATATGTAATTAAACTTGTGTAATGTATATTGAGGTTTATGTAAATTATGAAAATTGTATTTGTGAATGGAAAAGTAAATGGTTATTTATGATTTATATGTGATCATCACATGTGATGGATGATTGAGAATTGAAATTGAAATGTTGAGATCTCGATATTGAGTTTTGTGATGATATTGGAGTTGAGAATGAATGAATTTGTTTATTGGAAGTGTTTTTCACAGGTTCCGAAGAACTGTTTTCTCCATTTTTAGCCGGTACTCTGCCGGATTTTCTTTAAAATTTACGGAACCTCAAATAAATTATGATTTCAATAAATGACTTAAATGAGTTATATTTTACAAGTTATATTCAAAATTATGATGAAAATTAATTAGGGTATATTAGAGTGTGCCGGTACACCGTGTGGCATTACTTACTCAGGTATACTGTACACGGGTACGGGGTGTCACAGTGCCACCACCCACTCCTCTCTCTTCCTCTCTCTCTCTCTTTTTCTTCTTCTTCCACTTCTTCCCCTCATTGATTTCCCCTCCAAAGTTTTAATTCCCTAAATTCCGCTCATCAATCCCATAACCCACTAAAAGAAAAGATCAAAAAGAACTTTGATTGAGGCATTGGAGCAAGTAGAAAAAAAGATATTGGAAGAAAAATTGAAGTTGGAAAGAAATCACTTGGGGTAAGTTTCTTTTCATGTTAGATTAGTTGTATAAGCCTTGAATGAAGTTAACTTATGATGAAATTTCATGAGAAATTGAAAGGAAACATGCATGGAACCTAAACTAGGGTTTTGGCCAACTTAGGGAAAATTAGGGTTTTGATGTATTTTAGTTAATTGGATGATAAATCTAAGTTAAATTGAGGTAGTATGTATGATTGGGAGTGGTAAGATTTCATAGGATTGGATAAATTGAATTATGGAAGATTAGGGTTCATGGGAAAATTGGGTTTTGGTGCTAAAGAGTAAAATTGGTGTGTGTAGTGTTAAATTATGATCATTTGAGGTTTATTTAGTTCGAATTGACATTGGGTTGATGAATGAAAGTAATGAAATAGTAGGATTAGGGAAAATTGCAAACTTTGGTGTTTGAAAATTGTGGGTTTCGTGTTAGGAAGTGTCATTAATGTGTCAATACTAAATTATAATCATTTTGGGTGAATTAAATGTGAATTGAGATTGGTTAGGGGGAACATTTGAAGAAATGAAAAATTGAACTTAGGGCAGAATTTTGTACACTGAATTCAGTGTGTTTGGAAGCCCATAACTTGAGCTACACAACTCCAATTGATGTTAAACCAATTGGAAACGAAACTTAAGACATAGGGCTAGAATTTTCGTGAAGATACCTGCCCCAAAAATGATCTTAAGCTACCCAAAATGAGCCTTGAAATGGGAGATAAAATTCTGGAACCTACAGAATTTGACCATATGAACAGTAAACTTTGCATGGCCATAACTCTCTCTAGGAAACTCTGATTTAGATGATTCTTGAACCGATGGAAACTTAAGACATAGTAGAACATTTTATACAAAGAACTTGAGGCCAAATTATGGACTTAACTCAATCAAATTGCTGAGCAAATTTGAATCACTGAATCTGCAGAAATCTAGAAATCTGCAAATTTATCATATGAACAGTAAATATTGCATGCCCATAACTCTCTCTAAAAAACTCCGATTTAGGCAATTCTTCAACCGATGGAAACTTAAGACATATTAGAACATTTCGTATGAAGAACATTAGATCAAATTATGGACTTAACTTGATCAAATTGCTGAACGAAGTTAGATCGATAAATCTGCTAGAACTAAATATGCAGGATGAACAGTGACGAGAACAGTAACCGTGTTTTGGTCATAACTTGAGCAACACAGCTCCGAATTAGGAGATTCAAAAAGGAAAATAAAGTTAAGACCTAAATGAACAATTTTCATGGAGAACACCTCACTAAATTATGATCGAAACTAGGTAAAAATTAGGTTCAAAGATTGGGGCACCAAGCTGTCCCAAAACCAAAATATTCTAAAATTTTCAAAGCTAACTTGGGATGCATTAGACATGCATGTAATGAGTTCTTGGCAGAAATTGAGATTGGTATTGAGGTATTCTATTTGTGTATTTTCAATAGAAAAAGAAGTTAGAACGGACAAGGAGAAGTAGGTAACAAGGAAGGAGAATTATTGAAGGTTTGTGCACAACTAATCTTTTCTTCGTTTTTAAACTTGTAAATTGCATAGAATGTGTTAAATTGAATGAGTTTGCTTTGAACAAGTTTACTTTGACTAAAATATGGTTTTTCTCTTGTATTTAAGAAATTTGGGTGTTGCCACCTTTATATGGATATTATGATGAATTTAAATGTGTTTATTGGTTTATAAATGTGATTGTTGAGTGGGAAATTTTTGGAAACTGTTTTGAAACCACAGTTAGCATGACAGTCCCTTTCAGAACTCCCCAGTAGTAACGGCTACTTGGGGTTGATAATTAATATTGATTATGTCTCCCATTAATAACGGTTAGTGGGGTAAGACTACATGAGTACTCATTAGCTAGCTAGCCCTTCCCTCATTAATAACGATTAGTGAGGTTGAGATTGCTTTGTCGTGGTGTACAACATGGCACTAATCATGAAATTTTATGTCATGGCCTAAACTGTGTGTTGATGTTGGCAACACTAATACTTTATGAATTGTGATTTATGAAGTGTGATTTCTTATTTGAAATGTTATTCTAATAAATGGCCTTTATGGACTTAGAACTATTGTGAAGTTTTCATGCTTAAGAAAAATGTGATTTATTATGCTTTGACAAATTGTGTTTTACCTTAAGTTTTAAAGTTATTAGTTGTGCACCACTGAGTGATATACTCAGCGATAGCTTCTTTATGCTGTCGCAGGTAAGGGAAAGGAGAAGGGTGCCGAGTGAGAGACTTGAAAGCAGCATTTTTCTATTGTTTGTGGGTATTTACGTTAGGTATACCCTTGTGATTCCTTTGGATGTATTTTGTACCTATATGTATGGATGTACGGACATTGAGTAGTTTGTATTTAAAAGCATTGCATTTCTATCACATTTTGAGTTTGTAACTATTTTATATTTTACTTGGAGACTTATGAAAACGTAACTTTTGCAATATTTAGTCTATCATTATTTCCAATGAATGTTTACATGGAATTTTAACTATTCTCATGCAGTTTTTGCAACACCCTCCCAGTAGCAACTCCGTACATTCTACTGTTCCGGTGACTAGTGTCGGTCCGGACAGCTAAAACGTCCGGAAAAATATTTAAACTAAAGTGAGGAACCAAAATTAACTCAAATATTAATAAGAAAAATTTAGTAAAAATTTTAGAAATAAAATACAACCAAGTTAAACGAGCCGGTGCCCTAGCGATGGGTAACCCAGAGGGAAGTTGCGGTTCTCGCAACTAGGAGCCCTAGACCCGAGAGAAAATTCATAAAATAATTTTTGGGACTCCAGAGAAGGGTCATTGAGGTTCCTATGGCATTAGAATGCCAAGAAAATATTTAGAAAATTTTTTTAATCAGTACATATAATTTTGACCCGTTAAGCCAAACGGAGGGCATTTTGGTCATTTCGCCTTTAGAAACGATTTTTGGCCGACTTGTCCAGTTAAGTAAATAATTATTATGATCTAAAATATGAATAAATATTGTTAAAAATTAAATTGAAATTTGGTAGAAAAGAAAAGAAAGAAAAAGGAGCTAAATTGGGAATTATGATGTCATGCTTAGGTAATTAAAAATGCTATGGCCAATCAAATTAAAGCAAGACAATTAAAATACATTAAACTAAAGAAAAGGAGGTAGAATTCTAGAAAAAAACAGCAGCCCTTTTCTTCTTCTTCAAAACGTTTTACACCTCCTCCCTCACTCCTCCATTAACAAACTTTCTAAATCTTCATTTTCCCTAGCTTTCTTTCAACAAAAACCCTAAGTGTCAACACAAAACCTTGATATTTCAGTTTGGTGAAGTTTTTGGGAGCAAAAAGAAATAGAAAAAGTGAAGTTTAAGCTTGGAAAATTCTGCCCTACAAGAGGTTAGTGCCATAACTTTTGCTTTTACATCTTTCTAATCTTGAATTTGAGCTAAGTTAAGTTAAAAATTTGACAAAAATTGAATTAATGAAGCATGGTTATATTCCATGAAGTTTTGGCAGCCTGGACATGAGTTAGGGTTAGGAGAAATCTTTGGTTTAAAGTGACATATTGCTGCCCCTCTTATAAATTATATTATTAGTATAGCAAATTAGGAGTGGAATGCATGAATTGGAGGCTTGGTCAATTAGGGTTAGGGTTTTGGGAGTGAAAAATTGGACTTGGCTTATGAAAAGATTAATGGACATTCTAATGGTCAATTAGTGACCATTTGAGGAAAGTTAATCATAATTTGAAGTGAACTAAAGTGTTACAAACCCAATTGGTAGGCTGCCTAGTGACAGCAGCAATGAGGCTGTGAGTCCAGCCTGTTTGAACTGCCATATCTTTGGCTGTGTAGGTACAATTGGTGTTTGGCCAATTGGACATGAAACTAGACTTATAATGGCACAATTTTTCTAAAGAAACCATGTCTAAAAGACCAAAGCAAGTGGACCAAAAATTGGCCCAATCCGGATACCCTGCAAACAGGTTCTGCAGAATGACCAAATGAATAGTAACTGTTCATTTGGCCATAACTCACTGTAGATATGGTCAATTGACCTGAAATTTTTACAGCAACAAGTTAAGACATAGAAAAACAACTTTCATGCAGAAACCTACCCCAAATTATGACCAGAACCTATCCAACAAGGCAGTGGCACTCACTGTTCATTGTACTGTAGATTTGGTAAATTCTGCAGTTTTGCAATCCGGCCAGCTGTGGTTTTTGGACCATATCTGAAGCTACAAAACTCCAAATGAAGTGATTCAAAAAAAGAAATTCAACTAGACAAAATAAGGAACAACTTTGATGTTTACCATTTCCTCAAATTTTCACTGTAACAGTCACCAATGGAACAGTAAAGTTGGGTTACAAAAACTGAAAATTCTGCTTCCCTTGGTTTAAACTTATAAATGGTATTAATGCTTAATGCCAACAAGTTTTGAATGCAAAATGTGGTATGTTGGGAGTGTCAAAACCAATGTACCTATTTTCTATCAAAAAGTCAACATTTTTGTTGACCAATGAGGTGAATAGTGACACCAAAACTTGAAATTCAAAAATTGAAGAATTCAAAAGTATCAAATGCCCTAGTATACCTAACAAGATTGGTTTGGATAGTTTGGCATGCCAATAGGGTTCAGTTAGCAGTACTGCACATGGCAATATGCCAATCTGTGATTTCATGGCTTTTAGCCATTCTGACCTTGTATTGTGATGTGGCCTTGTGCCTGATGTTATTGACTTATTAGCCGCTACATTACTGCAGGAGATGCATATGTGACCGATGGTGTGACGGCAAGAGGTACTAGATACCCAGTGCCAGTTTACCCGTTTATCCAGTCCAGTCGTTCAGTATAGGTTACTTGGGCAACCAAATGAATGAAAATGGACAAAGTTAAAGAAATAAATGAATATAACAGATACAAACAAATAAGACATATACATTAAATAGATATTTATTTTCTGCTATTTTCTTTTATTTTGTTATTGCGCCACTAAGCATCATTGCTTAGCACGTTGCTTTTGCCACGCGTAGGTTCTGGAGATACTGATCATGAGCCCAGTAGATCGCAGACTGGGTGAGTCCATCCTGCAGCTCTGCATAGTGTCTGTGTCACCTCACCATCTACAGTGCATTGGTAGGACACCAGGCTTCATTTTGGTATTTTGTAATTGATTTTTATTTTCCCTTGTATAAATGAAACTTATGTAATGTATTTTGATTTTCATACAAACAATGAGAACTGTGTTTGTGAATGGAAAAGTGAATGTTTATCTGTGTTTTATACATGATTACCACTTGAAATGATTGATTGAAAAATGTTGAGATTTTGATATTGGAGTTTAAGATGATTGAATAAGATTATAGGAAGTGTTTTTCACAGGTTCCGAAGAACTGTTTTCTCCATTTTTAGCTGGTACTCTGCCGGATTTTCTTTAAAATTTTCGGAACCTCAAATAAATAATAATTTCAATAAATGACTTAAATAAATAATATTTCACAAGTTATATTCAAAACCATGATAAAAATTAATTAAGGTAAAATAGAATGTGCCGGTACACCGTGTGACATTGCTTACTCGGATATACTGTACAAGGGTATGGGGTGTCACATTTAGTGGTAGCAGAGCACGGTTTAGGCGTTTCTGGGCCTAGATTGAGTCCATACCATGCATTGCATTTGTAAGAGTCAAGGTGACACTAATGCAGATCTGTTTGTCTTTGTTATTTTGAATAGGATATGGACCCTACATCTCAGAGGGCAGTTGAGGAGGAAGTGGAGAGTCATGCTCCACCTGCACCAGCTGAGATTAGGGGTAGGGGAGAACCTGCTCCACCAGCTCCATCAGAGCCTGCTTAACCTCCATAGGCCGTGTTCTAGCAAATGGCCGAATTCTTCAAACAAATGGCTGGGGTAATGCCAGCACCACCACCACCACCAGCTCCACAGCAGAAATCACACCTGGAAAGATTAAGAAAATTTGGAGCAGTGGACTTCTTTGGCAAGAGAGAAGATGATTCTGTTGCAGCCGAGAATTGGTTGAACAAAACAGGCAGAGTCTTAAAACAACTCCACTGCACCCCAAAACAAAACCTAGAAGCTGCCATATCTCTGTTGCAAGATGATGCTTATGAATGGTGGGATACGGTATCCAATGAAGTACAGCCAGAAATAGTAACTTGGGACTTCTTCCTCTCCGAATTCAAGAAGAAATATGTGGGTACTATATACCTAGAAGAGAGAAGAAGGGAATTCATTAACCTAAGGCAGAGACAGTTGTCAGTGGCCGAGTATGAGAAGGAATTCGTAAGATTGAGTCGCTATGGAAGGGAGATAGTCCCTAATGAGGCTGAAAGGTGTAAGAGATTTGAAAAGGGACTAAATGGCAACATAAAGATCCAGCTCACTGCCCTGAGAATCACAGAATTTACTAAGTTAGTGGAAGCTGCAATAAAGGTTGAAAAAGTAAGAATCAGTGAGCAGACCAGAAGGGATAGACAGCAGAAGAGGGGCCCGGGTCAGTCTAGTTTATCTCCTACACCTGGGAAGAAGTTCAAGGGTCCACCTGCACAGAATTCGGGTCAGCCACACGGTCAGGGTCAGTCTCAAGGGCCCAGGCCACAGTTTACCCCTAGGAGAGGTCAGTCCACACCATCAGTGGGCAGCTCTCCAAGGATGGGGTTCAGGGGACCAACCCCAGCATCTTCTGCGTGTCCACACTGTCTGAAATGGCATAAAGGGGAGTGTTGGAAAGTGACTGGTGCCTGCTTAAGGTGTGGGTCAACAGAGCATTAGCTGAGAAACTATCCACGCAGAACTAATACAGTTGCTCCAACACAAGCAGACAGACCTGCTCCTGCACCGCAAAGAGGTAGAAAATCTGGCAAATCTGACGCAGTGGGACCATCACAGAGGCCTGCATCTGAGCCAGCAGAGAGGCCTGACAGCAGACCACCTGCAAGAGCTTATGCCATTAGAGCTCAGGAGGAGCAAGATGCCCCGGATGTCATCAGGGGTACGTTCTCCCTCTACACTACATCTGTGCATGCATTGGTGGATCCAGGATCCACTCATTCATACATCTGCATCAACTTACCCGTAGAAAGGGGGATACTAGTAGGGGAGAGTGACCAAGACATTCTGGTCACTAATCCATTGGGCCACAGTGTAGTTGTGACACCCCTTACCCGTGTACAGTATACCCGAGTAAGCAATGTCACACGGTGTACCGGCACACTCTAATATGCCTTATTTAATTTTCATCATGCTTTTGAATATAATTTGTAAAATATAATTTATTTAAGCCATTTATCGAAATTGTCATTTATTTGAGGTTCTGAAAATTTTAAAGAAAATCCAGTGAGTCTGCTAAAAATGGAGAAAACAGTTCTTCGGAACCTGTTAAAAACACTTCCAATATTTGTATTCAATCATCTCAAACTCCAATATCCAAAATCTCAACAATTTTCAATTTCGGTTCTCAACAACCTTTTCATTTCTCAAACATCCATTTCTCATAATGCTCATATATAACAATAAATAAATGCTCAAATTTTGCATTCATAACCATAACTTTCATTATTTACATGAACATCAAAATACATTACATAAGTTCAAATACATTTGAGGAAGTAAAAATTAGCTACAAAATATCAAAATGACGCCTAGTGTCCTACCAATGCACTGCAGAAGTTGAGGTGACACGGACACTGTGCAGAACTGCAGGATGGACTCACCCAGTCTGCGGTCTACTGGGCTCACGATCTGTATCTCCAAAACCTACGCGTGGCAAAAGCAACGCGCTAAGCAATAATGCTTAGTGGTGCAATAATAAAATAAAGGAAATAGCAAGAAATAAATATGTAATGAATGTATATGTTATATTTGTTTGGTATTTGTATATCATTTACTTTGTCCACTTTTATTCATTTGATTGCCCTAAGTAACCTACACTAGATGACTGGACTGGATAAACGGGTAAACTGGCACTGGGTATCAAGTACCTCGGGCCGTCACACCATCGGTCACGTATGCATCTCCCGGTGTGCAACAGAACAGCTAACAAGCTGTGATAACATCAGGCACAAGGCCAAATCTCAATACAAGGTCAGAATGGCTAAAAGCCATAAAATCACATAATGGCATATTGCCATGTGCAGTACTGCTAACTGAACCCTATTGGCATGCCAAACTATCCAAACCAATCTTGTTAGGTATACTAGGGCATTTGAAACCTTTAAATTCTTCAATTTGTGAATTTCAAGTTTTTGGTGTCACTATTCACCTCATTGGTCAACAAAAATGTTGACTTTTGGATAGAAAATATGTACATTGACTTTGGCACTCCCAATATACCACATTTGGCATTCAAAACTTGTTGGCATTAAGCATTTATACCATTTCAAAGTTTAAACCAAGGGAAGCAGAATTTTCAGTTTTTGTAGCTCAACTTTACTGTTTTATTGGACACTGTTGCAGTGGGAATTGGAAGAAATGGAAAACATAAAAGTTGTTCCTTATTTTGTCTAGTTGAATTTCCTTTTTTGAATCACTCCATTTGGAGTTTTGTAGCTCCAGATATGGTCCAAAAACCACAGCTAGCAGGATTGCCAATATGCAGAATTGACCATATCTACAGTAACATGAACAGTAAATGGAGTCAGTTGGTTGGATGGGTGCTGGCCATAATTTGGGGTAGGTTCCTTCATGAAAGTTGTTTGTCTATGTCTTAAATTATTGCTGTAAAAAGTTCAGGTCAATTGACCATATCTACAGTGAGTTATGGCCAAATGAACAGTTACTGTTCATTTGGTCATTTCTGCAGGTGCTGTTGCAGGGTATCCGGATTGGGGCCAAGTTTTGGTCCTCTTGATTTGGTATTTTGGGCATGGTTTCTTCAGCAAAAATGTGCCATTATAAGCCTAGTTTCATGTCCAATTGGCCAAACACCAATTGGACCTACACAGCCAAAGTTATGGCTGTCTAAGTGGACTGAAATTTCAGTCATCATTCTGCACCCTCTAGGCAGCACACTCATTCCCTTTGCCATGCTTTATTTCAGTCCCAATTAAGGTAAAATTCCTTCAAATGGTCACTAATTGACCATTAGGATGTTCTTTAACAATTTCATAAGCCAAGCCAATTTTCACTCCCCAAAACCCTAGCTTCACATTATAATTTCTACAAGATGCCTTAGTTAGCATACCAATTCATCATCCATGTATATATATATATCCTAAACATCATTTTTAGTCCACTCTAAGACCAAAAAAACACTTATTCCTATACCTTCAATAGGGCTGCCGAATTCTCTAATGGACATACACATGAGTTTGGTTCATTTCATTCACAAATACTTGTTGGTTTCAAGTCCCTAACATAGAAAATAAAAGTTTTAAGTAGATAGGTGCACTAACCTTTAAGTGGCACTTTTTTCCCAAGTTTAATCTTCACTTTTCTTGTACTCTCTTGGCTGCCAAACACTTCCTCTAGGTCCAAGGATTCATTTTAGTGTTGGGGTCTTGAGGAAATATGGTGAGGAAGCATGAGAATGAAAGCTTGCAAAGAATGGCTATGGTGGAAACCCTATCTTCTCTCTCTCTACGTTTTGGCTGGTTTGAAGGAGGTGGCTGCTGTATTTTTGGCTAATTTGGTCTTCATTTAGTCTCTTTTATTAGTTAATAATATGGTTGTTTAATTATAATTGGTGGAGACTTTCAAATGACATCATAATGATGTCATATTTGGCATTTTTATGGATTTTTCTTTTCTTTTCATCACTACTCAATTTCAATTTAATTTTTAGTAATGTTTCTTCATATTTTATGTCATATTAATTATTTACTTAACTGGACAAGTCGGCCAAAAATCACCTCTGAAGGCGAAATGACCAAAATGCCCTCCGTTTGGCTTAACGGGTCAAAATTGGCTGTACCGATTGAAAAATTTTCCTAAATATTTTCTTGGCATTCTAATGCAATAGGAACCTCAATGACCCTTCTCTGGAGTCCCAAAAATTATTTTATAATTTTTCCCCCGGGTCTAGGGCTCCTTGTTGCGAGAACCGCAACTTCCCTCTAGTTACCCCTCGCTAGGGCACCGGCTCGTTTAATTTGGTTGTATTTTATTTCTAAAATTTTTATTAAATTTTTCTTATTAATATTTGAATTGATTATGGTCCCTCACTTAAGTTTAAATATTTTTCCGGACATTCTAGCTGTCCGGACCGACACTGGTCACCGGAACAGCAGGATGTACGGAGTAGTTACCGGGAGGGTGTTACAACTCTTCCCCTCTAATTTAAATTTCGTCCTCGAAATTTATTTGATGCAAACAGTTGAGGGAACTGTTGCCTCATCGTCTCTTCATTTTCCCAAGTTTCCTCTTCGGTGTTGTGGTGCCTCCAAAGCACTTTCACCAGTGGAATCCGCTTATTTCTCAACTCTTTTACTTCCCGAGCCAGGATCCGTAGAGGTTCTTCTTCATATGTCAAATCTGGTTGTATTTCAATTTCTTCCCTGGAGATGACATGTGAAGGATCTGAGCAGTATCTTCTTAGCATAGACACGTGGAACACATTGTGGATCTTGTCCAGCTCTAGTGGTAAAGCTAGCCTATAGGCCACTGGTCCCACACGTTCAATGACTTCATATGGGCCAATAAACCTAGGGCTCAACTTACCTTTCCTTCCAAACCTTAATACCTTTTTCCACGGTGACACCTTGAGGAACACTTTGTCTCCAACTGTGTATTCTATT
This sequence comes from Hevea brasiliensis, assembly GCF_030052815.1. NCBI lineage: Eukaryota > Viridiplantae > Streptophyta > Magnoliopsida > Malpighiales > Euphorbiaceae > Hevea > Hevea brasiliensis. The sequence continues at coordinate 68,319,291 of NC_079502.1, read as the reverse complement.
TCTTTTCTCTTCAAGTCGGCATAGGATTTCTGTCTATCTGAGGCAACCTTCAGATTGGCTTTGATTAGTTTCACTTTCTCCTCAGTCTGTTTCACTAGGTCTGGCCCTACCAGTTTGTCTTCGCCCAATTCAGTCCAGCACACTGGAGTTCTACATTTTCTCCCATACAGTGCTTCACACGGGGCCATTTGGATGCTAGCTTGGTAGCTATTGTTGTATGCAAATTCTGCCAGTGAGAGGTATCTATCCCAACTTCCCTCAAATTCGATGACACAACTCCTCAGCATATCCTCAAGGACCTGGATTACTCTTTCTGATTGCCCATCCGTCTGAGGATGGAAAGCTGTGCTGAAATGGAGTTGGGTACCCAAGGATTCATGCAACTTCTTCCAAAATCTCGATGTAAACCTTGGGTCTCGATCACATATGATGGAAAGTGGAATTCCATGCAGTCTAACTATCTCACTGATATACAATTCTGCTAACTTCTCTAGTGAGTAGTCAGTCCTAACTGGCAGAAAGTGTGCTGACTTCGTCAATCTATCAACTATCACCCATGCTGCATCATGTTTCTTCCGAGTGAGAGGTAGACCACTTACAAAATCCATGGTGACCCGATCCCATTTCCATTCAGGTATGCGTATAGGCTGTAGCAAACCTGATGGAACTTGATGTTCTGCCTTGACTTGCTGACATGTCAAGCATTTAGTCACATAGTCAGCTATGTCCTTCATACTGTGCCACCAATACCTGGAGCTTGGATCATGATACATCTTTGTACTTCCTGGGTGCATAGCATATACACTGGTGTGTGCCTCTTTTAGAATACTGGCTTTCAATTCCCCATTATCTGGTACACATAGTCTTCCTTTGTAGTGCAGACACCCATCTGCTTTCACCTCATAGTCAGCTGCTTTTCCCTCTGGGATTTTGCTCATAATAGCCAGTAACTTTTCATCTACTTTTTGCCCATCTAAAATCTGCTGTTGCAGGTTTGGCCTCACTTGCAACTCAGCCAAAATAGCTCCATCTCGAATCAAAGATAGACGGGCATTCAATGATCTCAAAGCTGTGATGGACTTTCTGCTCAAAGCATCAGCAACTACATTTGCCTTCCCAGGATGGTAGTCAATTATACAGTCATAATCCTTCAGGAACTCAATCCATCGCCTCTGTCTAAGGTTGAGCTCCTTCTGGGTTGGCAAGTATTTCAGGCTTTTGTGGTCCGTGTAAATGTAGCACTTTTCCCCATACAAGTAATGCCTCCATATCTTCAGTGCGAAGATAATTGCTGCAAGTTCTAGATCATGGGTAGGGTAGTTCTGTTCATGTGGCCTTAGCTGCTTGGAAGCATAAGCGACCACCTTCCCCTCTTGCATCAATACACACCCTAACCCATTATGTGAGGCATCACTGTAGACCACAAAGTCCTTTCCTGACACTGGCTGTGTTAACACTGGTGCCTCTGTCAACATAGCCTTCAACTTCTCAAAACTGGTCTGACACTTGTCATTCCAGTCAAATCTGACATTCTTGTGTAACAACTTGGTCATTGGAGCAGCTATTAGGGAAAATCCCTTCACAAATCTTCTGTAATACCCAGCTAGCCCCAAGAAGCTTCTGACCTCAGTTGTGTTTCTGGGAGGCTTCCATTCCATCACTGCTTCTATTTTCTTGGGATCCACCCTAATCCCATCAGCTGACACTATGTGTCCAAGGAATGCAATTTCATTCAGCCAAAAGTCACACTTGGACAACTTAGCATACAGTTCCTTTTCTTTTAGGGTTTGCAGAACAATCCTCAAATGCTCATCATGTTCTTCCCTGGTCTTGGAATACACCAGAATATCATTAATAAAGACCACTACGAACCGATCTAAGTATGGGTGGAAGATACGGTTCATAAGGTCCATGAATGCCGCTGGTGTATTTGTTAGGCCAAAGGGCATCACTAGAAACTCATAATGCCCGTACCGGGTCCTGAATGCAGTCTTGGGCACATCTACATCCTTCACCCTCAACTGATGATACCCTGATCTGAGATCAATCTTAGAAAATACTCCTGCTCCCTTCAACTGATCAAACAGATCATCAATTCTAGGCAACGGGTATTTGTTCTTCACAGTCACTTTATTCAACTGCCGGTAATCGATACATAGCCTCAAAGTCCCATCCTTCTTTTTCACAAACAGCACTGGAGCTCCCCATGGTGACACACTGGGGTGTATGAATCCCTTATCAAGCAACTCTTGCAACTGAGTTTTCAACTCCCTTAATTCAGTGGGTGCCATCCTATAAGAAGCAATGGAAATGGGTGTTGTACCCGGCAGTGTCTCAATAGTAAATTCAACTTCCCTTTCTGGTGGCAAACCAGGCAACTCTTCAGGAAATACCTCTGGGAAGTCTCTTACTGTGTATATATCACTCAGGTTTGGCTTAGCTTGCCTAGTATCCACCACATGTGCTAGGTAGGCTTCACAGCCTTTTCTTATCATTCTTCTTGCAACTGTGGCTGAGATGACATTGGACAAGAAATCTGTCCTTTCTCCCACAACTGTGATCTCATTACCCTCAGGAGTTTTCAAAGAAATTCTCTTCAATTTGCAATCAACTATTGCCTGATGACGTGACAACCAGTCCATTCCCAATATCACATCAAACTCATGGAAGGGCAACTCAATCAGGTCTGCCAAGAATTCATACCCCTGAATCCTTAACGGGCAACCCTTGTATACCTTGTTCACCACTACACTGTGACCCAATGGATTAGTGACCAGAATGTCTTGGTCACTCTCCCCTATTAGTATCCCCCTTTCTACGGGTAAGTTGATGCAAATGTAGGAATGAGTGGATCCTGGATCCACCAATGCATGCACAGGAGTATTGTAGAGGGAGAACGTACCCCTGATGACGTCCGGGGCATCTTGCTCCTCCTGAGCTCTCAGGGCATAATTTACGCGGGTGGTGCATTATCCGGCCTCTCTGGCTCGGATCTGGCCTCTGTGATGGTCCCACTGCGTCAGACTTACCAGATTTTCTACCTCTCTGTGGTGCAGGAGCAGGTCTGTCTGCTTGTGTTGGAGTAGCTGTAGTAGTTCTACGTGGGCAGTTCCTCAGCTGATGCTCTGTCGACCCACATCTTAAACAGGCACCAGTTACTCTCCAACACTCTCCCTTGTGCCATTTCAGACAGTGTGGACATGCAGAAGATGTTGGGGCTAGTCCCCTGAACCCCATTCCTGGAGAGCTTCCCACTGATGGTGTGGACTGACCTCTCCTAGGGGTAAACTGTGGCCTGGGCCCCTGAGACTGACCCTGACCATGTGGCTGACCTGAACTCTGTGCAGGTGGACCTTTGAACCTCTTCCCAGATACAGGAGCTGAACTACACTGACCTGGGCCCCTCTTCTGCTGTCTATCCCTTCTAGTCTGCTCACTGATTCTCACTTTTTCAACCCTTATTGCAGCTTCCACTAACTTGCTAAATTCTGTGATTCCCAAGGCAGTGAGCTGGATCTTTATGTTGTCATTTAGTCCCTCTTCAAATCTCTTACATCTTTCAGCTTCATTAAGGACTATCTCCCTTCCATAGCGGCTTAATCGGACGAATTCCTTTTCATACTCGGCCACTGACAGCTGTCTCTGCCTCAGGTTAATAAACTCTCTTCTTCTCTCTTCCAGGTATACAGTACCCACATATTTCTTCTTGAATTCTGAGAGAAAGAAATCCCAAGTTATAGCTTCTGACTGCACTTCACTGGATACCGTGTCCCACCATTCGTAGGCATCATCTTGCAATAAAGATATGGCAGCCTCTAAGTTTTGCTCCAGGGTGTAGTGGAGTTATTTTAAGACTCTGCCCGTTCTGTTCAATCAATTCTCGGCTGCAACAGAGTCATCTTCTCTCTTACCGAAAAAGTCCACTGCTCCAAACTTTCTTAACCTTTCCAGGTGTGATTTCTGCTGTGGAGCTGGTGGTGGTGGGGGTGCTGGCATTACCCCGGCCATTTGTCTGAAGAAATCGGCCATTTGCTGAAACATGTCCTGTGGAGGCTGAGCAGGCTATGCTTGAGTTGGCGGAGCAGATTCTCTCATGCCCCCAGTCTCAGTTGCTGCAGGTGGAGCATGACTCTCCACTTCTTCCTCGACTGCTCTCTATGATGAAGGGTCCATATCCTATTCAAAATAAGAAAGACAAACATATCTGCATTAGTGTCACCTCGACTCTTACAAATGCAATGCATGGTATGGACTCAATCTAGGCCCAGAAACGCCTAAACCGTGCTCTGATACCACTAAATGTGACACCCCTTACCCGTGTACAGTATACCCGAGTAAGCAATGTCACACGGTGTCTGCACACACTCTAATATGCCTTATTTAATTTTTATCATGCTTTTGAATATAATTTGTAAAATATAATTTATTTAAGCCATTTATCGAAATTGTCATTTATTTGAGGTTCCGAAAATTTTAAAGAAAATCCGGTAGAGTACCGGCTAAAAATGGAGAAAACAGTTCTTCGGAACCTGTTAAAAACACTTCCAATATTTGTATTCAATCATCTCAAACTCCAATATCCAAAATCTCAACAATTTTCAATTTCGGTTCTCAACAACTTTTTCATTTCTCAAACATCCATTTCTCATAATGCTCATATATAACAATAAATAAATGCTCAAATTTTGCATTCATAACCATAACTTTCATTATTTACATGAACATCAAAATACATTACATAAGTTCAAATACATATGAGGAAGTAAAAATTAGCTACAAAATATCAAAATGACGCCTAGTGTCCTACCAATGCACTGCAGAAGTTGAGGTGACACGGATACTGTGTAGAACTGCAGGATGGACTCACCCAGTCTGCGGTCTACTGGGCTCACGATCTGTATCTCCAGAACCTACGCGTGGCAAAAGCAACGCGCTAAGCAATAATGCTTAGTGGTCCAATAATAAAATAAAGGAAATAGCAAGAAATAAATATGTAATGAATGTATATGTTATATTTGTTTGGTATTTGTATATCAATTACTTTGTCCACTTTTCATTTGGTTGCCCCAAGTAACCTACACTAGATGACTGGACTGGATAAATGGGTAAACTGGCACTGGGTATCAAGTACCTCGGGCCGTCACACCATCGGTCACGTATGCATCTCCCGGTGTGCAATGAGCGACTAACAAGCTGTGATAACATCAGGCACAAGGCCAAATCTCAATACAAGGTCAGAATGGCTAAAAGCCATAAAATCACATAATGGCATATTGCCATGTTCAGTTCTGCTAACTGAACCCTATTGGCATGCCAAACTATCCAAACCAATCTTGTTAGGTATACTAGGGCATTTGAAACCTTTAAATTCTTCAATTTGTGAATTTCAAGTTTTTGGTGTCACTATTCACCTCATTGGTCAACAAAAATGTTGACTTTTGGATAGAAAATATGTACATTGACTTTGGCACTCCCAATATACCACATTTGGCATTCAAAACTTGTTGGCATTAAGCATTTATACCATTTCAAAGTTTAAACCAAGGGAAGCAGAATTTTCAGTTTTTGTAGCTCAACTTTACTGTTCCATTGGACACTGTTACAGTGGGAATTTGAAGAAATGGCAAACATAAAAGTTGTTCCTTATTTTGTCTAGTTGAATTTCCTTTTTTGAATCACTCCATTTGGAGTTTTGTAGCTCTAGATATGGTCCAAAAACCACAGCTGTCCGGATTGCCAATCTGCAGAATTGACCATATCTACAGTAACATGAATAGTAAATGGAGTCAGTTGGTTGGATGGGTTCTGGCCATAATTTGGGGTAGGTTCCTTCATGAAAGTTGTTTGTCTATGTCTTAACTTGTTGCTGTAAAACGTTCAGGTCAATTGACCATATCTACAGTGAGTTATGGCTTTATTTGGTCATTTCTGCAGGTGTTGTTGCAGGGTATCCGGATTGGGGCCAAGTTTTGGTCCTCTTGCTTTGGTATTTTGGGCATGGTTTCTTCAGCAAAAATGTGCCATTATAAGCCTAGTTTCATGTCCAATTGGACAAACACCAATTGGACCTACACAGCCAAAGTTATGGCTGTCTAAGTGGACTAAAATTTCAGTCATCATTCTGCACCCTCTAGGCAGCACACTCATTCCCTTTGCCATGCTTTATTTCAGTCCCAATTAAGGTCAAATTCCTTCAAATGGTCACTAATTGACCATTAGGATGTTCTTTAACAATTTCATAAGCCAAGCCAATTTTCACTCCCCAAAACCCTAGCTTCACATTATAATTTCTACAAGATGCCTTAGTTAGCATACCAATTCATCATCCATGTATATATATATATCCTAAACATCATTTTTAGTCCACTCTAAGACCAAAAAAACACTTATTCCTATACCTTCAATAGGGCTGCCGAATTCTCTAATGGACATACACATGAGTTTGGTTCATTTCTTTCACAAATACTTGTTGGTTTCAAGTCCCTAACATAGAAAATAAAAGTTTTAAGTAGATAGGTGCACTAACCTTTAAGTGGCACTTTTTTTCCCAAGTTTAATCTTCATTTTTCTTGTACTCTTTTGGCTGCCAAACACTTCCTCTAGGTCCAAGGATTCATTTTAGTGTTGGGGTCTTGAGGAAATATGGTGAGGAAGCATGAGAATGAAAGCTTGCAAAGAATGGCTATGGTGGAAACCCTATCTTCTCTCTCTCTACGTTTTGGCTGGTTTGAAGGAGGTGGCTGCTGTATTTTTGGTTAATTTGGTCTTCATTTAATCTCTTTTATTAGTTAATAATATGGTTGTTTAATTATAATTGGTGGAGACTTTCAAATGACATCATAATGATGTCATATTTGGCATTTTTATGGATTTTTCTTTTCTTTTCATCACTACTCAATTTCAATTTAATTTTTAGTAATGTTTCTTCATATTTTATGTCATATTAATTATTTACTTAACTGGACAAGTAGGCCAAAAATCACCTCTGAAGGCGAAATGACCAAAATGCCCTCCGTTTGGCTTAACGGGTCAAAATTGGCTGTACCGATTGAAAAATTTTCCTAAATATTTTCTTGGCATTCTAATGCCATAGGAACCTCAATGACCCTTCTCTGGAGTCCCAAAAATTATTTTATAATTTTTCCCCCGGGTCTAAGGCTCCTCGTTGCGAGAACCGCAACTTCCCTCTGGTTACCCCTCGCTAGGGCACCGGCTCGTTTAATTTGATTGTATTTTATTTCTAAAATTTTTATTAAATTTTTCTTATTAATATTTGAATTGATTATGGTCCCTCACTTAAGTTTAAATATTTTTCCAGACATTCTAGCTGTCCAGACTGACACTGGTCACCGGAACAGCAGGATGTACGGAGTAGTTACCGGGAGGGTGTTACAGTAGTGGTGAACAAAGTATACAAGGGTTGTCCGTTAAGGATTCAGGGGTATGAATTTTTGGCAGACCTGATTGAGTTGCCCTTCCACGAGTTTGACGTGATTTTGGGAATGGACTGGTTGTCACGTCATTAGGCAATAGTTGATTGCAAATTGAAGAGAATTTCTTTGAAAACTTCTGAGGGTAATGAGATCACAGTTGTGGGGGAAAGGACAGATTTTCTGTCCAATGTTATCTCAGCCACAGTTGCAAGAAGAATGATGAGAAAAGGCTGTGAAGCCTACCTAGCACATGTGGTGGATACTAGGCAGGCTAAGCCAAACTTGAGTGATATACCCACAGTAAGAGACTTCCTAGAAGTATTTCTTGAAGAATTACCTGGTTTGCCACCAGAAAGGGAAGTCGAATTTGTTATTGAGACACTGCCGGGTACAGCACCCATTTCTATTGCTCCTTATAGGATGGCACCCACTGAATTGAGGGAGTTGAAAACTCAGTTACAAGAGTTACTTGATAAGGGGTTTATACGCCCCAGTGTGTCACCGTGGGGAGCTCCAGTGCTGTTTGTGAAAAAAAAGGATGGGACTTTGAGGCTATGCATTGATTACTGGCAGTTGAATAAAGTGACTGTGAAGAACAAATATCCGTTGCCTAGAATTGATGATCTGTTTGATCAGTTGAAGGGAGCAAGAGTATTTTCTAAGATTGATCTCAGATCAGGGTATCATCAGTTGAGGGTGAAGGATGCAGATGTGCCAAAGACTGCATTCAGGACCCGATATGGGCATTATGAGTTTCTAGTGATGCCCTTTGGTCTAACAAATGCACCAGCGGCATTCATGGACCTTATGAACCGTATCTTCCATCCACACTTAGATCGGTTCGTAGTGGTCTTTATTGATGATATTTTGGTGTATTCCAAAACCAAGGAAGAACATGATGAGCATTTGAGGATTGTTCTGCAAACCCTGAGAGAAAATGAGCTGTATGCTAAGTTATCCAAGTGTGACTTCTGGTTGAATGAGATTGCATTCCTTGGACACATAGTATCAGCTGATGGGATTAGGGTGGATCCCAAGAAAATAGAAGTAGTGATGGAATGGAAGCCTCCCAGAAACACAACTGAGGACAGAAGCTTCTTGGGGCTAGCTGGGTATTACAGGAGATTTGTGAAGGGATTTTCCTTAATAGTTGCTCCAATGACCAAGTTGTTACACAAGAATGTCAGATTTGACTGGAATGGCAAGTGTCAGACCAGTTTTGAGAAGTTGAAAGCTATGTTGACAGAGGCACCAGTGTTAACACAGCCAGTGTCAGGAAAGGACTTCGTGGTCTACAGTGATGCCTCTCATAATGGGTTAGGGTGTGTATTGATGCAAGAAGGGAAGGTGGTCGCTTATGCTTCCAGGCAGCTAAGGCCACATGAACAGAACGATCCTACCTATGTAACACCCTCCCTATACCAACTCCGTACATTCTACTGTTCCGGTGACCGGTGTCGGTCCGGACAGCTAGAACGTCCGGAAAAGTATTTAAACTAAAGTCGGGAATCATAATTAACTCAAATATTAATAAGAAAAATTTAGTAAAAATTTTAGAAATAAAATACAACCAAGTTAAACGAGCCGGTGCCCTAGCGATGGGTAACCAGAGGGAAGTTGCGGTTCTCGCTACGAGGAGCCCTAGACCCGGGGGAAAAATTATAAAATAATTTTTGGGACTCCAAAAAAGGGTTATTGAGGTTCCTATGGCATTAAAATGCTAAGAAAATATTTAGAAAAATTTTACAATCGGTACAGCCAATTTTGACCCGTTAAGCCAAACGGAGGGCATTTTGGTCATTTCGCCTTCAGAGGTGATTTTTGGCCGACTTGCCCAGTTGAGTAAATAATTAATATGACATAAAATATGAAGAAATATTACTAGAAATTAAATTGAAAATGAGTAGTGGAGGAAAGAAAAGAAATTGAGGAAAAAGGCTATTTATGACATCATGGTGATGTCATTTATAATTACCAACCAATCACAATTTAGCCATCCTTTGACTAACTAAATAAAAGACTAAATGAAGACTAAATTCACCAAAATTGCAGCAGCCATCCTCCCCAAAAGAAACCAGCCGAAACCCTAGTCCCATAGCCACCTCCATGAAAGCTCTTTCAAGCTTTAAATTTCCATGCTTCCTCACCCTAAAACCCATAAGTCCCTTCATCAAAAATTAATCCCACACCTAGACAAAGCTTTTGGCAGCCAAGAAAAGGAAGAAAAGTAAAGTTTAGGGGCTTGAAAAATTCTGCCACTTGAGGTTAGTGCTACAATTTCATTCTCTTTCTTTTAAATCCTAGTTAGAACATCATTTTGAGCTAAGAAATTATAAGGAATTGAAGTAAATTACATGTGTTATAGTACCTTAAATTTTCGGCAGCCCTATGGAAGTATGAGGTTGATTGTTTTAATAAAATTAGAGTGGCTAGAAATGATGGTTAAGGTATTAATATACATGGACATTAAACTAAGTATGTTAATTAAGGTTATGAGTAAATTTAGTTGGACATTAGGGTTTGGAAAGGTGAAAATGTGACTTGGCTTAGGAAATTGTTAGAGAACTTGTTAATGGTCAATTAGTGACTATTTTAGGTATGTTGAGCACAATTTGGACTGAAAAATGGGATTGCAAAGAGAAGGAGTAAGCTGCCCTAGGACAGCAGAAATGGACTGAAATTTCAGTCCAATTACACAGCCATAACTTTGGCTGTGTTAGTCCAATTGATGTTTGGCCAATTGGACATGAAACTAGGTTTATAATGGCACATTTTTGCTGAAGAAACCATGCCCAAAAGACCAAAGCAAGAGGACCAAAACTTGGCCCCAATCCGGACACCCTGCACTGATTCTGCAGAATTGACCAAATGAACAGTAACTGTTCATTTGGCCATAACTCACCGTAGATTTGGTCAATTGACCTGAAATATTTACAGCAATAAGTTAAGACATAGACAAACAACTTTCATGAAGGAACCTACCCCAAATTATGGCCAGAACCTAACCCAAATGGTAGTGGAAGTTACTGTTCCTGTTACTGTAGATATGGTATTTTCTGCAGAATGGGAATCCGGCCAGCTGTGGTTGTTGGACCATATCTGGAGCTACAAAACTCCAAATGGAGTGATTCAAAAAAGGAAATTCAACTAGACAAAATAAGGAACAACTTTCATGTTTTACATTTCTTCAAATTCCTACAGTAACAGTATCTAATGGAACAGTGAAGTTGACTCACCAAAACTGAAAATTCTGCTTGTGTGGGTTTACACTTTGAAATGGTATTAACACTTAATGCCAACAAGTTTTAAACACCAAATGTGGTATGTTGGGAGTGCCAAAGTCAATGTACATATTTTCTATCCAAAAGTCAACATTTTTGTTGACCAATGAGGTGAATAGTAACACCAAAACATGAAATTCACAAATTGAAGAATTTAAAAGTTTCAAATGCCCTAGTATACCTAACAAGATTGGTTTGGATAGTTTGGCATGCCAATAGGGTTCGATTAAGCGATCGCATATGGCAATATGCTATTCCGTGATTTCATGGCTTTTAGCCATTCTGACTTTATATTGAGACTTGGCCTTGTGCCTGATATTATTTACAGCTTGTTAGCTGTTCTGTTGCACACCGGGAGATGCATATGTGACCGATGGTGTGACGGCCCGAGGTACTAGGTACCCAGTGCCAGTTTACCCATTATCCAGTCCAGTCATCTAGTGTAGGTTACTTGGGGCAACCAAATGAATAAAAGTGAACAACGTTAATGAAACAATGAATATATCTATACCAAACAAAGAAAGTATACACATTCATTTTCTTGCTATTTTCTTCTATTATATTATTGCACCACTAAGCATTATTGCTTAGCGCATTGCTTTTGCCACGCGTAGGTACTGGAGATCCCGATCGTGAGCCCAGTAGACCACAGACTAGGTGAGTCCATCCGGCAGTTCTGCTCAGTGTCCGTGTCACCTCAACTTCTGCTGTGCATTGGTAGGACACTAGGTGTCATTTTGACATTTTGTAACTAAATTTTGTTTTCTCATATGTAATTAAACTTGTGTAATGTATATTGATGTTTATGTAAATTATAAAAATTTTGCTTGTGAATGGAAATGTAAATGTTTACTTGTGATTTATATGTGATCATCACATGTGATGGATGATTGAGAATTGGAATTGAAATGTTGTTGAGAATTTGTTGATAAATTGAGGTTGGGATTGTTTGGAAATTATTTGGAAGTGTTTTCACAGGTTCCGAAGAACGGTTTTCTCCATTTTTAGCCGGTACTCCGCCGGATTTTCTTTAAAATTTTCGGAACCTTAAATGAATAATACTTTTGATAAATGGCTTAAATAAATTGTATTTCATAAATTATATGCAAAAGCATGATATAAATTAATTGAGGAATATTAGAGTGTGCCGGTACACCGTGTGGCATTACTTACTCGGGTATACTGTACACGGGTAAGGGGTGTCACAACCCATGATCTAGAGCTTGCAGCAATTATCTTCGCACTGAAGATATGGAGGCATTACTTGTATGGTGAAAAGTGCTACATTTACACAGACCACAAAAGCCTAAAATACTTGCCAACCCAGAAGGAGCTCAACCTTAGACATAGGCGATGGATTGAGTTCCTGAAAGACTATGATTGTGTAATTGACTACCATCCTGGGAAGGCAAATGTAGTTGCTGATGCTTTGAGCAAAAAGTCCATCACAGCTTTGAGATCATTGAATGCCCGTCTATCTTTGGTTCGAGATGGAGCTATTTTGGCTGAGTTACAAATGAGGCCAAACCTGTTATAGCAGATTTTAGATGGCCAGAAGGTAGATGAGAAGCTAATGGCTATTATGAGCAAAATCTCAGAGGGAAAAGCAACTGACTATGAGGTGAAAGCCGATGGGTGTCTGTATTACAAAGGAAGACTGTGTGTACCAGATAATGGGGAATTGAAGGCCAATATTCTAAAAGAGGCACACACCAGTGTATATGCTATGCACCTGTGAAGTACAAAATGTATCATGATCCAAGCTTGGTATTGGTGGCCTGGTATGAAGAAGGACATAGCGACTATGTGACTAAATGCTTGACATGTCGAAGTCAAGGCAGAACATCAAGTTCCATCGGGTTTGCTACGACATACGCATACCTGAATGGAAATGGGATCGGGTCACCATGGATTTTGTAAGTGGTCTACCTCTCACCCAGAAGAAACATGATGCAGCATGGGTAATAGTGGATAGATTGACGAAGTCAGCACACTTTCTGCCAATTAGGACTGACTACTCACTGGAGAAGTTAACAGAATTGTATATCAGTGAGATAGTTAGACTGCATGGAATTCCACTTTCCATCATATCTGATCGAGACCCAAGGTTTACATCGAGATTTTGGAAGAAGTTGCATGAATCCTTGGGTACACAACTCCACTTCAGCACAGCTTTCCTTCCTCAGACGGATGGGCAATCCGAAAGAGTAATCCAGGTAAACAATTGAACCAATTGAATTAATACAACTATTGAACTAAAATGATAAAAATAACATGAAATATATGTCAGGTCCTTGAGGATGCTGAGGAGTTGTGTTATTGAGTTTGAGGGAAGTTGGGATAGATACCTCCCACTGGCAGAATTTGCATACAACAATAGCTACCAAGCTAGTATCCAAATGGCCCCATATGAAGCACTGTATGGGAGAAAATGTAGAACTCCAGCAGTCCGGACTGAATTGGGCGAAGACAACCGTGGGGCTGACACTGTGAAACAGACTGAGGAGAAAGTAAAACTAATCAAAGCCAATTTAAAGGTTGCCTCAGACAGATAAAAATCTTATGCCGACCTGAAGAGAAAAGAAATAGAATATGCGGTTGGCGACAAAGTGTTCCTCAAGGTGTCACCGTGGAAGAAGGTACTGAGGTTTGGAAGGAAAGGTAAGTTAAGCCCTAGGTTCATTGGCCCATATGAAGTCATTGAACATGTGGGTCCAGTGGCCTATAGGCTAGCTTTACCACCAGAGCTGGACAAGATCCACAATGTGTTCCACGTGTCCATGCTCAGAAGATGCCGCTCAGATCCTTCACATGTCATCTCCAGGGAAGAAATTGAAATACAGCCGGATTTGACATATGAAGAAGAACCTCTACGGATCCTGGCTCGGGAAGTGAAAGAGTTGAGAAATAAGCAGATTCCACTGGTGAAAGTGCTTTGGAGGCACCACAACACCGAGGAGGCAACTTGGGAAAGTGAAGAGACGATGAGGCAACAGTTCCCTCAACTGTTTGCATCAGGTAAATTTCAAGGACGAAATTTAGATTAGAGGGGAAGAGTTGTAACACCCTCTCGGTAGCAACTCCGTACATTCTACTGTTCCGGTGACCAGTGTCGGTCCGGACAGCTAGAACGTCCGAAAAATATTTAAACTAAAGTGAGGAACCAAAATTAACTCAAATATTAATAAGAAAAATTTAGTAAAAATTTTAGAAATAAAATACAACCAAGTTAAACGAGCCGGTGCCCTAGCGATGGGTAACCCAGAGGGAAGTTACGGTTCTCGCAACTAGGAGCCCTAAACCCGAGAGAAAATTCATAAAATAATTTTTGGGACTCCAGAGAAGGGTCATTGAGGTTCCTATGGCATTAGAATGCCAAGAAAATATTTAGAAAAATTTTTCAATCGGTACAGACAATTTTGACCCGTTAAGCCAAACGGAGGGCATTTTGGTCATTTCGCCTTCAGAGACAATTTTTGGCCGACTTGTCCAGTTAAGTAAATAATTATTATGATCTAAAATATGAATAAATATTGCTAAAAATTAAATTGAAATTTGGTAGAAAAGAAAGGAAAGAAAAAGGAGCTAAATTGGGAATTATGATGTCATGCTTAGGTAATTAAAAATGCTATGGCCAATCAAATTAAAGCAAGACAATTAAAATACATTAAACTAAAGAAAAGGAAGCAGAATTCTAGAAAAAAACAGCAGCCCTTTTCTTCTTCTTCAAAACGTTTTACACCTCCTCCCTCACTCCTCCATTAACAAACTTTCTAAATCTTCATTTTCCCTAGCTTTCTTTCAACAAAAACCCTAAGTGTCAACATAAAACCTTGATATTTCAGTTTGGTGAAGTTTTTGGGAGCAAAAAGAAAGAGAAAAAGTGAAGTTTAAGCTTGGAAAATTCTGCCCTACAAGAGGTTAGTGCCATAACTTTTGCTTTTACATCTTTCTAATCTTGAATTTGAGCTAAGTTAAGTTAAAAATTTGACAAAAATTGAATTAATGAAGCATGGTTATATTCCATGAAGTTTTGGCAGCCTGGACATGAGTTAGGGTTAGGAGAAATCTTTGGTTTAAAGTGACATATTGCTGCCCCTCTTATAAATTATATTATTAGTATAGCAAATTAGAAGTGGAATGCATGAATTGGAGGCTTGGTCAATTAGGGTTAGGGTTTTGGGAGTGAAAAATTAGACTTGGCTTATGAAATGATTCATGGACATTCTAATGGTCAATTAGTAACCATTTGAGGCAAGTTAATCATAATTTGAAGTGAACTAAAGTGTTACAAACCTAATTGGTAGGCTGCCTAGTGACAGCAGCAATGAGGCTGTGAGTCCAGCCAGTTTGGATTGCCATATCTTTGGCTGTGTAGGTCCAATTGGTGTTTTGCCAATTGGACATGAAACTAGACTTATAATGGCACAATTTTTCTGAAGAAACCATGTCCAAAAGACCAAAGCAAGTGGACCAAAAATTGGTCCCAATCCGGATACCCTACAAACAGGTTCTGCAGAATGACCAAATGAACAGTAACTGTTCATTTGGCCATAACTCACTGTAGATATGGTCAATTGACCTGAAATTTTTACAACAACAAGTTAAGACATAGAAAAACAACTTTCATGAAGAAACCTATCCCAAATTATGACCAGAACCTATCCAACAAGGCAGTGGCAGTCACTGTTCATTGTACTATAGATTTGGTAAATTCTGCAATTTTGCAATCCGGCCAGCTGTGGTTTTTGGACCATATCTGGAGCTACAAAACTCCAAATGAATGATTCAAAAAACGAAATTCAACTAGACAAAATAAGGAACAACTTTCATGTTTACCATTTCCTCAAATTTTCACTGTAACAGTCACCAATGGAACAGTAAAGTTGGGTTACAAAAACTGAAAATTCTGCTTCCCTTGGTTTAAACTTAGAAATGGTATTAATGCTTAATGCCAACAAGTTTTGAATGCAAAATGTGGTATGTTGGGAGTGTCAAAACCAATGTACCTATTTTCTATCAAAAAGTCAACATTTTTATTGACCAATGAGGTGAATAGTGACACCAAAACTTGAAATTCAAAAATTGAAGAATTCAAAAGTATCAAATGCCCTAGTATACCTAACAAGATTGGTTTGAATAGTTTGGCATGCCAATAGGGTTCGATTAGCGATCGCACATGGCAATATGCCAACTGCGGATTTCATGGCTTTTAGCCATTCTGACCTTGTATTGAGATGTGGCCTTGTGCCTGATGTTATTACAGCTTATTAGCTGTTCTGTTGCACACCGGGAGATGCATATGTGACCGATGGTGTGACGGCCCGAGGTACTAGATACCCAGTGCCAGTTTACCCGTTTATCCAGTCCAGTCGTTCAGTATAGGTTACTTGGGCAACCAAATGAATGAAAATGGACAAAGTTAAAGAAATAAATGAATATAACAGATACAAACAAATAAGACATATACATTAAATACATATTTATTTTCTGCTATTTTCTTTTATTTTGTTATTGCACCACTAAGCATCATTGCTTAGCGCGTTGCTTTTGCCACGCGTAGGTTCTGGAGATACTGATCGTGAGCCCAGTAGACCGCAGACTGGGTGAGTCCATCCTGCAGCTCTGCATAGTGTCTGTGTCACCTCACTATCTACAGTGCATTGGTAGGACACCAGGCTTCATTTTGGTATTTTGTAATTGATTTTTATTTTCCCTTGTGTAAATGAAACTTATGTAATGTATTTTGATTTTCATGTAAACAATGAGAACTGTGTTTGTGAATGGAAAAGTGAATGTTTATCTGTGTTTTATACATGATTACCACTTGAAATGATTGATTGAAAAATGTTGAGATTTTGATATTGGAGTTTGAGATGATTGAATAAGATTATAGGAAGTGTTTTTCACAGGTTCCGAAGAACTATTTTCTCCATTTTTAGCCGGTACTCTGCCGGATTTTCTTTAAAATTTTTGGAACCTCAAATAAATAATAATTTCAATAAATGACTTAAATAAATAATATTTTATAAGTTATATTCAAAAGCATGATAAAAATTAATTAAGGTAAAATAGAATGTGCCGGTACACCGTGTGACATTGCTTACTCGGATATACTGTACACGGGTATGGGGTGTCACAGTTTTCCACAAAAGAATTGATAAGATAAAAAGCTATGGTTTGTTTTAAAATCCTTTGTAGCATAAATAATGGGTTATCGGTAGGTGGAGTTCGGTAATTCATTAGGTATGCTATGGGAACATGTCGTGCCTTACAAGGGATAAGGTGTGACATGTTTTAGTAGTATCAGAGCTTTGATTTTTATACAAGTTTTGAAATTGCATGTTTGAAATTTTTTGATAAGTACAATTGCTCAACTGTCATTAATTGATACATATAGTGCATCACATCCTAAATATGGACTAATGGAGGGAAATCTCCTTGTGTTGGTTGTCCAGGGAGTAGAATTCTTTGTGATTCAGTATGGAAGAGGGGGATCGCACAGTAGAGCAATTAGTAGCAGCTAAGGTACAGGGGAAAGCCCCAGCTCCTCAGAATGCCAGTGGATCAGCTGCACCCGTCCCAACCATGTAGTTTCCTACTCAGTTCGCTCGCTAGATGGCTGCACTATTTCAGCAAATGGCTGGCAATATACCAGTCCAAGCTCCAGTGCAAGCACCTCCAGTGCAACCACCATCCCCAGCCAAACAATATGACAAGTTAATGAAGTATGGGGCAAAAGAGTTCAAGGTTATAGTGGACCCATTGGAAGGTGAGCAATGGTTAGAGCAGATGGAGAGAGTATTGATTGCATCAAATTATATAGATATTTAAGGTTAACATGCATTGCATTTTGTTAGCATTCAGTATTCTTTTATGCTTATTTTTATATTTTTTCATTATTATTTTAGAAAGCATGTTAATCTGACTCAATTCATTGATTTTTATATTTTATCAGGTATTTTTATGTGGTTCTAGAATCAAAGACGAGTTTGGAAGAGATTTGGAGGTCAAAACGTGAAGAATACAAAAAAATGCCTCAAAACCCTAGAAAACAATCAAATTTGGCCTCAAGAGGGTGGCGCCAATGAATCCTATGGATTCATTGGTCTTGATCAGAGCATCGTTTCCTTCAAAATAGGTGTTTGGGTAGAGCCCCACAGTGTAGGAGTGCAAAAGGAAGCTTGAAGAAGTCAAAAGACTAAGTATTATTGCTGATACAAAGTACACGGGTCGTGTAAGCCAAGCCCCAGACCCATGTAACTTTCTGCCAGAAGAAAGCCGGATAGCCAATGCAGAAACAAAAGTACAAGGGCCGTGTAACTTGCCCCGTGTAACTTCCTAGATCCCGTGTAACTCTCTGGACTGAAGAAAACGTGAAAAATAAAGTGGCAAAAATTTACACGGGGCGTGTATCAGTACACGGCCCATGTAAAGTCCCCTGACAGCAATTCTGATGTGACTCTTCGTCGCTCCAACCGGATACGGATGGACTCCTAATGCTTCTAGGAGTCTGAAATTAGGGTTTTTACACCAGATATAAATAGAACAAGTCAGGAATTGAGAAGGGAGAGAATTTACATCCAAGAACAGAATTTTACATCCAAGAGAGCCGATTTACATTCAAGGATGCACATAAACTTCAAGGGAGGCAAGGGACAACAAGATCTATAAGATTGCTAAGGGATTTTCAGCTGAAGTTCCAAAAGTCCAAGGCTGCAACTCTCCTTTTGGGTTCTTTTACTCTATTTTCTTCTCATGTCTTCTCTTTATCTTTTTATAAACTTGATTGTAAAGCTCACCATGGGTGAGTAGGTTCTTTATTCTAGGGTTAGGGTGTAGCACTCAATTTCATTATGGATCTAGTTTGATTTTATTTAATACATTAGGGATTTTATTTAATACATTGGGTATTTTATTCTTTGATTCAATTTCTTATGATCTTAATGCATGCTATGTGTTGGCGCCCACTTAGTATTGATTATAGATATTAATTGAAGGACTGAAAGGTGAAGATTAATATTAGAAAATCGAGATTTTGAACCTAAGAAATCTGATCTAGAGATAGGCTGATGACCTTTGTGGAGTTTCAAAATTAATCAAAGATCTTAAAGGGTTTTAATTAATTTAATCACCACAAAAGTAGGGTTTATGTTAAATAAAATACACCTTGAGTGCCTTGAGAGAGGACTTTAGATAACTTAAGATTAATTTCCATCAAAGAAATAATCTCCCATTTATTGAATGAATCAGATTGATTCTATAATTGATTGAAGTGTGAACCCCTAGCTCTAGAATGTTCCCGTCCATTGGTATTTTAGTTTAGTTAATTATTTAGATTTTATTTCTTTTAATTTAGATATAAGTATTAATTCTCTACAATTCGATCATCTAGATAATTAAAATCACTATAGTTTGGTACTCAACACGGTCCTCATGGGAACGATAATCTACTCATCACTTTATTACTTGTTAGCGATCTGTGCACTTGCGGTGGTTGCAAAACCAGTAAACAAGTATTCAAGAAACTGCACTGCACTGAGGATTTGAAGTTCGAATACTCGGTCTCTCTACTACATGGACATGCATATGAGTGGTGGAAGACCATTCCTCACAGTTTGGTTGAGCCCCCTGTATTCACATGGGATGACTTTCTGAGAGAATTTAGACAGAAGTATGTTCCCGACACATATGTAGATATAAATCTACAGGAGTTTCTCAGTTTGAAGCAAGGGAATAGGACTGTAGC
The DNA here is from genome assembly GCF_030052815.1 of Hevea brasiliensis. Classification (NCBI taxonomy): domain Eukaryota; kingdom Viridiplantae; phylum Streptophyta; class Magnoliopsida; order Malpighiales; family Euphorbiaceae; genus Hevea; species Hevea brasiliensis. The sequence continues at coordinate 68,299,828 of NC_079502.1, read as the reverse complement.
CGAGTATGAGAGAGACTTTTCCCGTCTCAGCCACTATGCTAGAAACCTACTCACTACCAGTAGAGATAGATGCAAACGGTTTGAGGCCGGTTTGAGTCCTAGTTTGAGATTGCAAGTGGTTGGGTTTCGACATGACAACTTCTATGGGTTGATATCACAGGCCCTTGAATTAGAAAGAATAGAACTGGAAGGGGCATATGAGAAGGTAACCACTGAAAAAGAGAAGAGCAGTAAGCCTACAGGTCAGAGTCCAAGTAACAATCCAGGTAAGAGGAAGAGTTTTGGAGGACCAAGTAACAGAGGATCTAGTAAGGGAAGACTCTCAGGGCAGAGGCCACCTAGATCCGGACAGCAAATATCTAGGGGTTCCTTTCCTGCTCGTACCTGTAAAACCTGTGGCAGGAATCATGGAGGAGTATGTTATAAGGCCATAGGAGCCTGTTACAACTGTGGTGGATGTCACACCTTACCCCTCTGTAAGGCATAACATGATCCCGTAGAATACCTAACGAACTACCGAACTTCACCTACCGATAACTCATTAAGTACCCTACAAGGGATTTTAAAACAATTTTCTTATTTTTGATAAGTGGTGAGCATTTCTAATAAGTATTTTAAACATGTAATTAAGTTGAAAGCTAGTTGGAAATTTTAGCCCATTTTATTTTTTTGCAAATTTTATAAAATTTTGACAGAGTTCCCTCTGTATTTTGAGAAAACAGTTCTTCAAATACCTGTAAAAAGCACTTCTAAAAATTTTCTCAACCACTGCTTCAATTTCAAACTCAATCTCAAACAATTTCTCAACACATTTATCAACTTTCAAGTTCAAATCCGGTATCCAATGATCATCAAAATACTAACAATCTATTTCATTCAAATTAAATAAAATAGTTCCATTCATAATTCATTAGAAACAAAACAATTTGAATAGATCATTACAAAATTTACATTAAGAGAATTTCAAACTACAATATATATTCTGACTTTATACAAATTTTATACAACTGCTCAAGACCCATTTTTACATGTCCATACATTTATGTGCAATATATACATCAAAAGAAATATTTACAATTAGGGTATAAATTATACCCGAAGACTTTAGGCTAAATGATCCTCAATCTTTAGCAGCTCTCCTGCTCTCTGTATCTGCGACAGCAATAAAAGCTATCGCTGAGTATTAGGACTCAGTGGTGCACAACATACTAAAATAATCTTTATGCAAAAATAAAATCATATTTATTCAAAAATTTGACTAAACATGAGCATTAAACACAAAATATGAATTATGAGATTTTAATGCAAACCACGTTCATTTCGAAGTATCAAAACACATTTCATAAAACCCACAGTTAAATCATGCCATTCGAAACAAATAGAATCTCAATAGCCAGAAGCTAAAAAGAAATCACATCACAAGGCTAGCTAGCTCAAATATATGGATATCCATTCACATCCTCTTCTACTGGCACACCTCAACACTTCTCCAGAGAAGGAATTAAAATTCAAAACTAATTACCCCCACTAGTCGTGCTAGTAAGGTGTTCAAATATATGGTCATGACACTGAGGTTTCAAAACTTATCTTAACAATTTGCTAAACATTTTCATTTCAAATATACACAATAACTTTCACAGTTTAAATCAAAACATCATAAATAATGTCACAATTAAACTTTCAACAATTCCAAAGCACAAGTAAAATACATATTTCGTTCACTTTACTAATGAATTTTAAAGCATGGAGATGTTGTGCACAAACCTCAAGCGAGTCGTCCCTTAGCCTCGACTCGGTTCCTCGGGTTCCTTCCCGATATTCTTTTCAACTGAAACACACAATTTTACAATGTTTCAGTACTAGAACTTAACACAAATCCAAAATAAATTTAGCTTCACATTTACCTAGTTCTAACGTGTTAAATTCGATGTTCTCAAAATTTTTGTGTTTTGAGTTACTATTCACTACACTATTCAAGTCAAATAGTTGACTTTCTAAGGCTTAATAGGTATGGGAACTCCAACTTCACCCACATACCACATTGTGGTCATTAAATTTGTTGGTTTTGGTCATTTTCTCAAAGCTTAAATCCTTTTGGTCAAATTGTCAAATTTTCAGTTTTGGTGCTCCAAGTTGCACTGTTCCATTGGCCCTTTTACTGTTGGAATTTGGCAAAACTTCCTTCATAGAAAATGTTCCTTATTGTCTTAAGTGTATTCTCATTTTTGGATCACCCCAATTGGAGTTTTGTAGCTCAAGTTATAGCCAAAATACAATTACTGTTCATGTGCACTGTTCATGCTTCAATTTAGGTTCTGGCAGATTTTTTATCCAACTTCATTCAATGATTTGATCAAGTTAAGTCCATAATTTGGTCTAATTTCCTTCATACGAAATGTTCTACTATGTCTTAGGTTTCCATCGGTTCAAGAATCGCCTAAATCGGAGTTTTTCTAGAGAAAGTTATAGCCATCCAAACATTACTGTTCAACTGAAAATCTGCAGAGTTGCAGGTTTGGTAACTCAACTTTGCTCAATTATTTGAATGGGTTAATGGCATAATTTGGGGTGATGTTCTTCATGAAAGTTTTAGGTCTATATGCCCTCTAACCCCTGGCCAATTTTCAGGTCAATTTGACTTGTCTAACTCGAGTTATGACCAAATGAAAATTTACTGTTCATTTGGTCAGTTTGGTGCAGTGGCAGCCTGCTATCATTTCACTTTGGTCAATTGTTTCACCAAGTTTTGGTCAGTTTTTTGCCATGGTTCCTTAATGAAAATTGTGCTCTTTTATGTCTATTTTCATCTCCAATTGGTGGCATATCAATTGGACTTGTAAAATTTGAGTTTTGGTCCTTCAGTGGTTTGGTCATGCTGCCAGCAGCATGACCATTGACCTACGAATTTGGTTTAATTTCCTACCATTCCCACACAATCCATTTGGTCATAATTGACCATTATTTCACTTCACAATAGACCAAAGTCATCATTTAAGCATTTCTCCAAAATTTGGTTCACAAACCCTAACCACACTAAATTGTTTCATTTAATCACATTTAAGCATACCAACATCACATCTACCTTCATATAAGCTTGCCTACACTTATAATCTAATCAAATTCATGCACTACCATATCAAACCCTAGCTGATAAAAATCCAAGTTTAGTCCTCCTACAATTAATTTCATTTCATTTTAAGTTAAGATCTAAGTTACATACAACAAGAACACAAATATTAAACATAATTTTCAATTTTAAATTCACTAACCTTAAACTTTGAATTTCAATCTTCAATCCCACTCCTCTTTCTTTCTTTCTTTCTTGCTCAATCCTCTTCTCAAGTGAGGTTATCAAGTTTTTATGGAATAATTATGGAAGAAATTGGGGTTTAGTAGGGATTTAAAAGCTTGAACTCAAGCTTTAATGGGGTTTAGAAATGGAGAGGGAGAGTGAGAGTGGTGGACGTCCACTTAGGGAAGAAGGACTTTGTTTCTTTTTTTTTCCTTTTCCTTTATCTAATTTAATTTATGGAAGACCACAAAAAAAATCCCAATTAAAAAAATTCAATTTATTAATTTAGTTATGACATCATCCATGATGTCATAACTTTTGACTTTTTCATTTTCATCTCTTTTTCTTTTCTTTTTTTTTCTATTAGTTCTTTAATTTAATTCTCGATTCTGAAATTTTCTTTTCTCCGATTTTATTGGACAGTTAGGTCAGGAGTCAGCTCTCGGGGTCAATTGACCAAATTGTCCCTCGCCGGTTTAACCCGGTTTGCAAATAATCCAATATTTCTTCCGGCTCCGTAACCTAATTATTTGACTGACTTAACAGTTCTTTTTCATGATTTTCTCTTTTCCACAATGTCCATAAGGGTCCTAAGGACCGCAGCATCACTTTTTACGGTTCGAAATTTGAGTTTAAAACGACTTCGCAGTCGTTCCCGAGGAGGTCACTCATCGCTGTGACTCTCGGCTCGTTTAACTTCTTATGTTCTGTTTTTCTTATTTATTGTCAACTAATTAAACATTACTAATTATTTATGTTTATGGCTTCTTAAGTTGTCTTAAGTGTGGTCCTAATCCCCTTAATTGTCCGGATCGACATCGGTCACCGGAACAGTGAAATCTACAAGGCTATGCAACCGGGGGTGTTACAGTGGAAGTGGGCATTTTGTTAGAGATTGCACTAGTGCTCGTAGATCTAGGCCGTCTACCACCACTGAGGGATCTGTTCAAGGTTCTGCTTCCAGAGGATAACAGACAGCTAGTAGAAGCCAAGGCAAGGGTAGGGGTAACACTTTTAGCAGCCAGGGCACAGCAAGCCAACTAGAGCAGAGTTGTGCATCAGCCAGGGTGTACACCATGAGCCAGAGGGATGAAGCTGAGACATCAAATGTTGTGGCTAGTACTTTCTCCATCTTTGATAGAGATGTATATGTATTGTTTGACCCTGGTTCTACACATTCTTATGCTAATGCTAGTATTGCATGTTCTGTTGCCATTCCTTGCTTGAAAATAGATTATGATGTGCTAGTGACTAGTCCCTTAGGGCAAGAGGTTAGGGCGAACAAATTGTATAAGGATTGTCCTTTAGTGATCCAAAGACATACATTCCTGTCAGACTTAATTGACATGCCCTTCCGAGATTATGATATCATCTTGGGCATGGATTGGTTAGCCAGGCATCACGTCATGATCGATTGTAGACTGAAGACAGTCACTTTTGGTCTTCCTGAGTATGCAGATGTAGTGATTCACGGGGAGAGGCAGTTATTACCATCCAACATCATTTCAGCTGCACTTGCTAGAAAGATGATTAGAAAGGGATGTGAAGCTTATCTAGCTCATGTGATAGACACCTAGGTGGGAAGTCTAGATCTTAAAGATATTTCTACAGTATGGGGTTTTCCAAATGTCTTTTTGGAAGAATTGCCGAGATTGCCTCCGGAAAGAGAGGTGCAGTTTGAAATTGAGACTATGCCGGGTGTGGAGCCAATCTCCATCACTCCTTATAGGATGGCACCTGCTGAGTTGAAAGAGTTAAAGGTGCAATTGCAGGAATTGTTAGATAAGAGTTTCATCCGCCCTAGCGTGTCACCTTGGGGAGCACCAGTATTATTTGTGAAGAAGAAGGATGGTACTCTCCGCCTATGCATAGACTACAGACAGTTGAAAAAAATGATCATAAAGAATAGATATCCTCTACCACGAATCGATGATTTGTTTGATCAGTTGAAGGATGCAACTGTATTCTCCAAAATTGACTTGAGATCGGGCTACTACCAGTTGAGGGTGCAGGAGCAAAGTATTCCTAAAACTACCTTTAGGACTCGGTATGGCCACTATGAGTTCTTGGTAATGCCATTCGTGTTGACTAATGCTCCAGCTACTTTTATGGGCATGATGAACACAATCTTCAGGCCATATTTAGACCAGTTTTTTGTGGTGTTCATTGATGATATTTTGGTGTACTCAAAGAATGCAGAGGAACACGATAAACACTTGAGGATAGTATTGCAGACTTTGAGGGAGAAGCAGTTGTATGCCAAACTATCAAAATTTGAGTTTTGGCTAAAGGAGATTACATTTTTGGGGCATATTGTATCTGCAGAGGGTATCCAGGTGGATCCTAGCAAAATAGAAGCCATTCTTAATTGGAAGCCACCTAGAAATATCACAAAAGTTCAGAGTTTCCTTGGTTTAGCTGGGTATTACCGAAGGTTTGTGAAGGGATTCTCCATGCTAGCATCTCCACTGACTAAGCTACTTGGGAAGGATGTAAAATTTCAGTGCACTGATCGGTGCCAGGAAAGTTTTGATGAGTTAAAGTGGAGTTTAACTGAAGCTCTAGTCTTAACCTTGCCCATTTTAGGTAAGGAGTATACCATATATAGTTATGCTTCTCATAACGAATTAGGCTATGTGTTAATGCAAGATAGAAACGCCATTGCCTATGTTTCACGCTAGCTTAAACCGCATGATAGGACGCATAACTTGGAGCTGGCAGCCATTGTCTTTGCCTTGAAGATCTGGAGACATTACTTGTATGGGGAGAGATATCATATATACATAGATCATTAAAAATTTGAAGTACTTGGGCACACAAAAGGAGTTAAATTTGAGGCAGAGGTGATAGTTAGAGCTGATAAAAGATTATGATTGTTTGATAGACTATCAGCTTGAAAAAGCTAATGTTGTAGCTGATGCTTTAAGTTGCAAGACTATGGCTGGTTTGAGGGTTTCTCCATTGTCCATGGTGCATGAGTTAAGGGCATTGCATGCTAATTTGGAGATTAATGAAGATGGGCAGATGGTAGCTATTTGGCAAGTGAAGCCAATGCTAGCAGAACAAATTAAAGCAGTTACATAGAAGGACGATAAGTATGACAAGTTAATGGAAGAGGCTCGGGATGGCAAGAAACCAGAATTATCAGTAAATGATGAGGGCTTGTTGTTATATAAGGGCAGAATGTGCATTCCTGAGAATATTGAACTGAGGCAAACCATTTTAAAGGAAGCACATGATTCACCTTTTGCAATGCAACTTGGTGGAACCAAAATGTACAGAAGTGTGAAAGAGCACTATTGGTGGAGAGGAATGAAGAAAGACATTGCAGAATATGTCGCCAAATGCCTAACTTATCAGCAAGTAAAGGAAGAACACCAAGTGTCTGCAGGGTTGCTACAGCCATTGCCAATTCCCAAGTGGAAATGGGAAAGAATCACTATGGATTTCGTGATAGGACTTCCACGTACACAAAAGAATCATAATGTAGTTTGGGTTATTATTGATAGATTGACCAAGTCTACACACTTTTTGCCAATGAGGATGGATTACAGCCTGGAAAGATTGGCCAAACTATACATTGATGATGTGGTGAGGTTACATGGAGTGCCAGTGTCTATTGTGTCGGACAGAGGCCCAAGGTTTACTTCTAGATTCTGGGGTAGTCTCCAAAAAGCCCTAGGAACTAGATTGAACTTCAATACAGCATTCCATCCACAGACAGACGGCCAATCTGAAAGGATCATTCAGATTTTGGAGGATATGCTTTGGGTTTGTGTAATTGAGTTTGAAGGGAGTTGGGAGACACACTTGCCTTTAATTGAATTTGCCCACAATAACAATTATCAGTCAAGCATCAGGATGCCTCCATACGAAGCACTTTATGGCAGAAAGTGTAGAACTCCCTTGTGTTGGGATGAAGTGGGCGAGAGGAAGTTGATTGGCCCAGAATTAGTGTAGCAGATGGAAGATAAGGTTAAGCTCATTAGAGACAAACTCAAAGTTGCAACGGATAGACAAAAGTCCTACATTGACCTAAAGAGAAGAGATATTCGATACAGTGTGGGTGACAAGGTGTTCTTGAAAGTTTTCCCATGGAAGAGGATCATGAGGTTTAGTAGAAAGGGGAAACTAAGTCCTTGCTTCATTGGGCCGTATGAGGTTCTGGAAAGAGTGGGTCCATTGGCATATAGACTTGCATTGCCTCCAGAGTTGGAAAAGATTTACAATGTCTTCCATGTTTCCATGTTGAGGAGGTACAGATCAGACCCCTCTCACATTTTGCCATTAGAGGAGATCGAAGTGAATCCAGACTTGACAAATGATGAAGAGCCCATAAAGATCTTGGCATATGAGGTAAAACAGCTGAGGAACAAGCAAATCCCTCTGGTGAAAGTGTTGTGGAACCATCATTCAGGCCAGGAGGCTACATGGGAGCGTAAGAAGGACATGAGAAGGCAGCACCCACAGCTATTTAGAGAATGAAACCAGGTAAATTTTAAGAATGAAATTTATTTTTAAGGAGGGGAGAATTGTAACCACCCGAACCTCCGAGTTATGAATAGTATCATTTTTTATCCGTGACTATTACTATTTAAAGACACCTTGAGGACCAAAAATAAATAGAAAATTAATTGAGATAGACACAATAAAAATTCAAGTGATCCAAAAATATAAGGATTCACCGGGTATATTGAAAAAGAGGGATTATGACCCGATACGAGGCATTTTGGTTAATTCACCTCAAGAGTTGACTTTTGACTGAAATATCAATTAAATTAAATGAAATTAATGAATTGAATTATGGGGTAAAAATTGAAGAAAAATTCAAGTAAAAATATGTAAGGGAAAATTTAAGAAATGAAAACTTAGACTTTCATTTCTATTATGACAAAATTAAAATGAAGGACTTATGGGCTTTTGATAATTAAATTTAATTATTTAATTAAAAGGAAAAATTAAGTGTAAATGTAAAAAAAAAAAGGGGAATAAAAATTTAAGTTTAATTATCCTTATGACAATTAAAATTTATAATTTTAATAAACTAAATTTCGAGTTAAACATTTATATATATATATATATATATATATATATATATATATATATATATATATATATATATATATATATATATATATATAAGAAAACAAATATCTTCTTCATTTTTATTTTTTCATAAGGTGCCACCACCCACTCCTCTCTCTTCCTCTCTTTCTCTTTTTCTCTTCTTCTTCCACTTCTTCCCCTCATTGATTTCCCCTCCAAAGTTTAATTCCCTTAAATTCCCTTCATAAATCCCATGACCCACTAAAAGAAAAGATCAAAGAGAACTTTGATTGAGGTATTGGAGCAAGTAGAACAAAAGAAATTGGAAGAAAATTTGAAGTTAGAAAGAAATCACTTGAGGTAAGTTTCTTTTCATGTTAGATTAGTTGTATAAGCCTTGAATGAAGTTAACTTATGATGAAATTTCATGAGAAATCGAAAGGAAACATGCATACAACCTAAACTAGGGTTTTGGCCAACTTAGCGAAAATTAGGGTTTTGATGTATTTTAGTTAAATTGATGATAAATCTAAGTTAAATTGAGGTAGTATGCATGATTGGGAGTAGTAAGATTTCATGGGATTACATAAATTGAATTATGGAAGATTAGGGTTCATGGAAAAATTGGGTTTTGGTGCTAGAGAGTGAAATTGGTGTGTGTAGTGTTAAATTATGATCATTTGAGGTTTATTTAGTTCGAATTGACATTGGGTTGATGAATAAAAGTAACGAAATGGTAGGATTAGGAAAAATTACAAACTTTGGTATTTGAAAATTGTGGATTTTGTGTTAGGAATGCCATTAATGTGTCAATACTAAATTATAGTCATTTTGGGTTAATTAAATGTGAATTGAGGTTGGTTAGAGGGAACAATTGAAGAATGAAAATTTGAACTTAGGGCAAAATTTTGCACACTGAATTCAGTGTGTTTGGAAGCCCATAACTTGAGCTACACAACTCCAATTGGTGTGAAACCAATTGAAAACGAAACTTAAGACATAGGGCTAGAATTTTCGTGAAGATACCCTGCCCCGAAAATGACCTTAAGCTACCCGAAATGAGCCTTGAAATGAGAGATAAAATTCTGGAACCTGCAGAATTTGACCATATGAATAGTAAACTTTGCATGGCCATAACTCTCTCTCTAGAAAACTCCGATTTAGACAATCCTTGAACCGATGGAAACCTAAGACATAGTAGAATATTTCATATGAAGAACTTGAGGCCAAATTATGGACTTAATGTAACACCCCTATATTGGGTAGTGCGTTCTATTGTTCCGATGACCAGTGTTGTCCGAACAGCTAGGATGCCTAGAACTATACTTAGATATGAGTGAGGAGACATAAAACAATGAAATACAAGAAAAGAAAATACAAGAAAAATAAAGGAAAAATAATAGCAATGAAATGTAACTAAGTTAAACGAGCCGAGAACCCTAGCGATGGGTGACCGCACCGGGAAGTTGTGGCGTGGACCGTTGACTAGCCTTGGACCACGAGGAACCCTGGAAAATATTTTTAAGACAAAATTAAAGACCTATTGAAGCATAAATATCATTAGAAATATTAAAGAAAAATTAATTAATTAATTAGTACAAAGAAAAGTGAGAAATCGAGAAAACGGACAAAACTCAGTGTTACCGAAAAGTCGGGAATGCAACCCGAACAGGGACATTATAGTCATTTGACACCCCGAGTTGTCTTTTGATCTAAATGTCCATTAAAAATATATGATATTACACTTGGAAAATATTATGAAATATTAAATTGGTGGTACATAGTTTAAATAGCAAAAATTGGGAGCTTAATGTGAGAAATTGGGAATTTAAGATTAAATTAACATTATATTCTCACTTAGTGGTCCACTAACACCTAAAGTGGACCATTAACTTTCATTTTGGACAGCAGAATTCACCTTCTTCAACCTCTCAAAATTCCAGCTGAAAACTTTCTTGAAAGAATCCTCCATGGCCAAAGCTTCCAAGCTCCATGCAAGCTCCATTCTCTCATCTCCAAGCCATTTTTCCACTTGATTCCTTCACTAAAATTGCTCTACACCACTTGGGCAATAGATAGGTAGCAAGGATATCAAGTTTGGTTAAGGTTTTAAAGAGTTTCCAAAGTGGTAAGTAAGTATTTTTGATGCTTGCTTCATTAAAGTTTGTGTGGGTGTTATGGGTAGTTGAATTGTTGAAGGATTTTTGGAGTTTGATGTTTGAAGGGAGATGTATATTTTTGGCAGCCATGAAAACTCCTTAAGGGCAGTTTATCCTTGTATGTAAATGGTAGATTAAAGTGTTGATGAAGTGTTTATATGTATAGGAATAAATTGGGTGATGTATATTAAATGTATGTGAATGTATACTTGATTTTGGAAGCTTGGAAGTTAATGAAAGGAAATGTACAATTCGGAAAACTTGAAGTGTGAACCAAAATGTGTTGTTTCATGGTTTGGTTTATGGAATTATATGGTTGAATTATGGTGCTTGTTATGGCAGCTTGTACTTGGGTATAAAGGTTTGAGTTTGGACATGTGAATGAGCTAGGTTATGTGGTTAAATTATTTGTAATTTGAACTTAGAAAATTCTGGACTATAATGTGCATATTGAGTGTGGTTATAAGCTGCCAAAATGACCAAAAATGTCTTGTGAAATGTGTTTATGTTATAGTACAAAACAAAAATGGCATGAATGTGTAACTTGATAAGTGTTAAAAGTGTAATTGATGAGTGATGAACAATGTGCAATAGGGCAGTGTGTGTTTTGGGCTTAGAACCTTAAGTGTGTGGCTCCAATTGGTATGAAACCAATTGGAGGTGAAACTAGGCACAAAAAGTGCCAACTTTCATGGAGGAAGCTTACCAAAATTCTACTTGGAAGGTAACTTGAAAAATGACCAAATCCGGATTAGTGCATTTAAGGCCTAAAAATTGACCATTTTGGCAGCAGTTGCTGTTTTGGCCATAACTCACTCAAAACAGGTCCAATTGACCTGAAATTTTTACCATGAATATCTACAAGTCTTATGAAGACACCAAAGCTTAGAAATGACCTTAAGCAAGTCAAATAGCTTGCACAAGTTCGGGTCCAAAAACTGGCTGAACCTAAAATGACCTAAAATGACCTAAAGTGACCAATTTTAATATATTCTGACCAGCAATAGTAAAATGACCATAACTTGGTCTACTTAATTTAGAATGACCTGATATTTTACCCCGCGTGCAATAAGACAGATCTACAAGTTTGTAGTTTTGACTGAAACCCGAAAACCGAGAAAACTATATCGTCCGGCTAGGTCAAATTAGTAGACCGGAATCTGGCAAATTGCAATAAAATACAATATACATGGAAATGAATTGGGTAACAAATACCAACCCTAAAAGGCTACAAATGTGACATATTGGTAACATTAAAACCTAATTCACCTAGACTGCATCGAGGGTCAACATATTAGGTTGACTAAGGAAATTATAGAATTCGATAAATTAATTATTGAACCTTATTCTTAGAGACCGTTTAAATGAGTACTAAAACACTTCAAATTGTGTTTCTCAGTTAGCAAAGACTCAGGGAAAGGGAAGGAAACATTGAGTTAGAGCCAAGAGACAGTTATCAGAGGTTTGTGCACAATAGTTATTTCTTTTGAATTTTTCAATTGAAATAAATTATGATTATTTGTATGTTATTGTTTTAAATTATGTTTGTGTACAATAGTTATTTCTTTTGAATTTTTCAATTGAAATAAATTATGATTATTTGTATGTTATTGTTTTAAATTGTGTTTGTGCACAATAGTTATTTCTTTTAAATTTTTCAATTGAAATAAATTATGATTATTGTATGTTATTGTTTTAAATTGTGTTTGTGCACAATAATTTTGACTTCTCATTTTCTACTTACAAATTTAATTGATCATTATAGTTTTAAATTGTGTCCATGCACAATACTTTTATATTCACTGCTTTCACTAGCAAATTTATTTGGAAAAATGAGTTATGAATAATTTTTTATTGTTTTGGTTTTGGGAATATTATTTGGAAATTATTGTGTTGCCTACTTTGTAAATGGAAATTTTCAGATAAATTTTATTTAGTGGTATCGGAGCAAAGTAGGGATGGCGACACATAACACTTACGATTCCTGGGAACTCTCACGCGTGAACCCAGGAGCTTGCAGGGATGGCGATGCGTAACGCCTGCAAGTACTCTGATAAGTACACTATATTCCTCCCTCTTTGACTTGTTAGTCTGAGGTGATTGTGGATGAGTTCTCATTATCTAGCTAGCTTCCTCCCTCATTGATTTCGATTATTAGGGTGAGTGTGTCTTGTCGTGGTGTACAACACGGCATGTGCGGAAAAATTGTGTCATGGCCTAAATTGTGTTATCGATTGGCAACACTGTATTCTTTAGTTATTTGATCAAATTGTGTTATTGATTGGCAAAACTGTGTTACTCAGTTATTTGATCAAATTTGTGTTATATAAACTTTGTAAATTGTGAAATGGAATTGTGAATTATTCGATTTGTGAATTGTCAATAAAAGATTTATATATCGCATTTCAAATTGTTATTGTGCACTACTGAGTAAATTTTACTCAGCGATAGCTTTTCATTGCTGTCGCAAGTAGACTGACTGACAGGGCAGTAGACTAAGCTGCTAGTGCTTCAGTGAGAGATCATCGGGTATATTGAGTATACCATATTTTGCATTTTGTATTATAATGTATAATCACTGTATAGATATAGTATTCTTGGTTTTGAGCAGTTATAAATTAAAATTGTACATTGAAGTTGTAAAATAAATTGTGAATTATTTGGCTTGTAAAATTTGTAGTATATTTCTTTTATCTCAGCCTTTGGAAATATTGAAAAATTATTGTGGATTTGAGTTGAGAAAAATATTGTGTTGATTAACTGTTGGAATTGAGATTGAGAAATATATTTGAAGTACTTTTTACAGGTTTTTGAAGAACTATTTTATTCAAAATATAGATGGCACTCTGCCAAAATTTTTACAGAAATTAATAATAATTCAAATGTGTTAGCTGTTTCATTTCAGTTCAAAAAAGTTTTTAACACCTGTAAATAGTGCTCACCACTGTAAAAAGAAGTAAGAAAAGTTTTAAAATCCCTTGTAGTGTATTTAATGGGTTACCAGTAGACGAAGTTGGTAATTCATTAAGTATACTACGGGATCATGTTATGCCTTACAGAGGGGTAGGGTGTGACACTTAACCTAATCAAATTGCTGAGCAAAGTTGAATCACCGAATCTGCAAAAATCTGAAAATCTGCAGATTTACCATATGAACAGTAAATTTTGCATGGCCATAACTCTCTCTAGAAAACTCCAATTTAGGCGATTCTTGAACCGATAGAAACCTAAGACATAGTAGAACATTTTGTATGAAAAACATTAGACCAAATTATGGACTTAACTTGATCAAATTGCTGAACAAAGTTGGATTAATAAATCTGCCAGAACTAAATCTGCAAGATGAACAATGATGTGAACAGTAACCGTGTTTTGGTCATAACTTGAGCTACACAGCTGCGAATTAGAAGATTCAAAAAGCAAAATAAGGTTAAGACCTAAATGAACAATTTTCATGAAGAACACCTCATCAAATTATAATCAAAACTAGGTAAAAATTAGGTTCAAAGATTGGGGCACCAAGCTGTCCCAAAACTAAAATATTTCAAAATTTTCAAAGCTAACTTGGGATGCATTAAACATGCATGTAATGAGTTCTTGGCAGCAATTGAGATTGGTATTGAGGTATTCTATTTGTGTATTTTCAATAGAAAAAGAAGTTAGAATGGACAAAGAGAAGTAAGTAACAAAGAAAGAGAATTATTGAAGGTTTGTGCACAACTAACCTTTTCTTCGTTTTTGAACTTGTAAATTGCTTGGAATGTGTTAAATTGAATGAGTTTGCTTTGAACAAGTTTACTTTGACTAAAATATGATTTTTCTCTTGTATTTAAGAAATTTGGGTGTTGCTACCTTTATATGGATATTATGATGAATTTAAATGTGTTTATTGGTTTATAAATGTGATTGTTGAGTGGGAAATTTTTAGAAACTGTTTTGAAGCCACAGTTAGCATGACAGTACCTTTCGAAACTTTCCATTGGGGTTGATAATTGATATTGATTATGTCTCCCATTAATAACGGTTAGTGGGGTAAGACTACATGAGTACTCATTAGCTAGCTAGCCCTTCCCTCATTAATAATGGTTAGTGAGGTTGAGATTGCTTTGTCGTGGTGTGCAACATGGCACTAATCGTGAAATTTTGTGTCATGGCCTAAACTGTGTGTTGATGTTGGCAACACTAATGCTTTGTGAATTGTGATTTATGAAGTGTGATTTCTCATTTGAAATATTATTCCAATAAATGGGCTTTATGGACTATTGTGAAGTTTTCATGCTTAAGAAAAATGTGATTTATTATGCTTTGACAAATTGTGTTTTATCTTAAGTTTTAAAGTTATTAGTTGTGCACCACTGAGTGATATACTCAGCGATAGCTTCTTTATGCTGTCGCAGGTAAGGGAAAGGAGAAGCTGCCGAGTGAGAGACTTGAAAGCAGCATTTTGGTATTGTTTGTGGGTATTTAAGTTAGGTATACCCTTGTGATTCCTTTGGATGTATTTTGTACCTATATGTATGGATGTATGGACATTGAACAGTTTGTATTTAAAAGCATTGCATTGCTATCACATTTTGAGTTTGTAATTATTTTGTATTTTACTTTGAGACTTATGAAAATGTAACTTTTGCAATATTTAGTCTATTATTATTTCCAATGAATGTTTACATGGAATTTTAACTATTCTCATGCAGTTTTCCGCAAAATAATTGTTTTAAAATCTTTGTAGCATAACTAATGGGTTATCGGTAGGTGGAGTTTGGTAATTCATTAGGTATGCTACGGGAACATGTCGTGCCTTACAAGGGATAAGGTGTGACAGGCACCATTGCATTGTATTTCTTAGCATTTAGGTAGTTAATTGTATGCATTTTACTTAATTTCATTAGTGTTTGTTAATTTTGTTAATCTCTGCTTAATTTCGTGTTTTCTATATGTTTTCAAGTGTTTAAGGAAGAACAAGGCATTGAAGTCAATTAGACAAGTTTAGAAAGCAAGAAAAGCAAGAATGGCTACTACATAACTTTACATGGGTCGTGTAAACTCAGAGTTGGACCTGTGTAACTCCCTGGTCAGGAGAAAACTAAAGAAGACATGAAGAAACCATAGTACATGGGTCATGTAACAGGCCCTGTGTACCTCACATGCCCATGTAATCTCCTGGAAGCTAAAACATAGAGAGCCAAGGAGAGATGACAGTACACGAGCCATGCTAATAGCCCCGTGTAAACCTAATACCCAGTGTAACTTGCTGTCTTTCTCATGAACAAAGCCCGAAATTAGTCCAGAAAATTTCACGACCTAGAGCCGTGCAGTGCCACATGGGCCATGTATTTTATAGTAGATAGACTTCTATTTTGACTGCAATTCCCTTCCACTTATTTCGAAAAGACTTCTAAAGCTCTTGGGACTCTGAAACATGACTTTGAGGCACCTAATATAAATACTAGAAGACCAAGACATAGAAAGGGGCCTTTAGTTCAAGTTAGAGTTAGTTTTAGTTTACATACAAACCCTAGTTTTCTAAGCAACTTAGAGAGGATCTGCATCAACATCAAGGAGGACTCTCGGCTGAGGTTCCAAAAGTTTAAAGCTATAGAATCTTTGTTCTGGGTTCTTTTGTTATATTTCTTCAAATTGTCTTGTATTATTTTATTTTAATTCCTGTATGTTTGTTAAGTTTATCATAAGTGAGTAGTTTGTTTAATTCTAGAATTAGGAGAGTAGCACTCTTAATATCTGTTATGGATATATACTTCTTGTTCTTTGATTTATATTCTGCGTTCCTAATGCATGCTATGTGTTGGTATCACCTTGTCATGATATAAGATACTAGTTGAAGAATTGAAAGATGAAAATTAGTATTGGAAATCAGGATTTTGAACCTAGGAAATCTGACTTATAGATAGGCTGAAATCCTTTTTGGAATCTCATAATTAATCAAAGAGTTTGAAGGGTTTTAATTAAAATTGATCACCACGAAAGCAAAGTTCAGGTTGATTAAAATACACCTTAAGTGCCTTGTGAAATGACCTAGGATATCTTATAATTAATTTTCATCAAAGTAACGATTCTCAATCTATTAAATAGGTGAAGTTAGGTCCATAATTCTAAAATTTTTTAGCTAATTGATTTCTAATTTAAATTTATAGCTTTATCTTCCTTTAATTCTCAACATTAATAGTTTAGAATAAATCTCTCAACACGTTTGGCAGTTTAAATAGTCAAAATTGCTATCTAGTTTAGTACATACATCTATTAATTACTCGTGAAAATGATACTCATCTCATTACTATATTACTTGTCCGCGATCTGCGCACTTGCATATTACAAACCAGCAAGGGTTACAAACCAGCAAGCACACCCATATATTTAGAACCATATGTTGGGTTTTATAATTTTTCCTAGTATATAAATATTGTGAGATGGACAAGAAGATTGAACACGACCAAAATTAATCTGGACAGGATTACACTGAAAACATTCTGCACAGCAGTGAAAAAAAAAATAATTAAAAGAAAAGAAAAGAAAAGAAAAAGAGTATGAGCAAAATGCCTTACGATCAAATCATATAATACAAATGAAGGATAACATCTGAAAAATGGCATTGCCATTAATTAGCTGCCAGCTTAAATACCCACATAAAAGGAAGTGATAACATATACTTCCAAACATAAAGGTAAATCTGCGGGTACAAGCTAAAAGGGTTAGCCAATCTTTGATTCTAACAACAAAGATACAAAACAGGAAAAATGTGGCTCTAGACACTGCATTATCATAATAAATTCACAAGAAATATTATGAGCTTGCTATATAACACGGAGAAATAAATGAATAGAAGATACAGGAAGCTCCTCGTTTCATTTATCCTTCTGAAATTTCTCCACATAAGCCTGCAACCCAACAAAAAAACAAATTAAATGAAAACACATAATCAAAGAGAGCAAACAAATGTAAGCATCAAATTAAACAGCTTCTACTTTGCAATATATTTGAACCAATAATAAATATAAGAAAAGGCTAAAATTGAATTAAGGAAAAAAGGAAAAAAGTACTATCTGAGTAAACAAAGTAGAGAGCCCACCTGTACAAGTTTGGTCAGCCTCGGCTTTGAAAATGACAAATAGTGTTGAATTTTTTCTGGTGTTTGAGGAATAGAAGCCCCCTGCATAGAACCAATAACTTTGTCGACTACTTTCTTCACAATGTTTTTGTAAGCATCTTTGCTCAATTGACCTTCCTTCCATGTGGGTTTCAGAAGCTCCTTAACGAATTCCACAAGTGCAAACTTAAATGCCCGAATCCCCTTAACATCCTTGCTTTTTCTGCCCTCATCAGTCTTGTCATCTCCATCAATGTTCTCCAAGGGGTCGTTTTCTTGCGCAGTCTTGTCCTCCTCTAGTTCCCTGCTTTCCTCAGTCACCGCTCCATTGTTTTCCTTGGTAACTTTGGAATTTGAACCAGGTTCCATCTCATTTAACTGGCAACTCTTGCTACTAGGTTCTTGCAAACTGCGGTACTGGTTATAACCACCACCATTTGGTGGGCCAACAACAGATGGAGAAAAACTTTTGGATGGCATTTCTGGTTTCCCATCTGAAATGTTTTTCTGTCTAACAAGGTTTGGTGAAAACCCTGGGGGATTGTTATTGACAACATGCTTCTCAGGGGCAATGTTGTCACATATAGGATTATACTGCTTCCTCAGCCCTACCTTTTGATTTGATTCTGTAGTCACTGCAGAATCTGGTTTAACAAGCGCCACTGAGTTGGCATAGGAGGATATCTCTGTATTGTTATGAACAGAAAGATGGGGAAGCTGCTGTCCATTTGCAAGTAATTGAGCTAGAGAGGATGAGATGTTGGTAAGCTGAGTCAGTTGTTCACTGCTTACCTTCTGAGTCTTAGAAACTCCAGAATTCACTTGTGATGCATTTGCTTCCCCATTATCTGGCTTGTTAATAGTCCTTCCCTCCTGAAGCAGCATCTGATTTTGAGGATTCACATTATCTCCTGAACTTGAGATTGTTAATTGACCTTGTCCAACCACATTTAAGCATGGAAGAGGTAAAACATTTGAATTCATGCCGTTCTGATCAAAGCTTTGTGCAGACATGATATTGGCATAAACGCTAGCATGAGAACTGGCAGTTTTTCCAGTAACGCTATTATCATCACGAGGCAAAGCATTTGCAACAACCTCCCTTAAATTGTAGTCCTGATGTTTGGCAGATGATTCATTTATCAAAGATGGCATAACTGCAGTGGCATCATGTGCATGACCTGAAACTTGAGTTATACTGGCATTGCAATTGGTTAAAGCAGGCTCTTGTTTATCAATACATTTGGGGTGTGTAACTATATAATTCCATTCAGGAGACATGTCCATATCCCCAAGCCAATTCTCACCACATGCTCTTTGTTCAGAAGCAAGCATGTTATCACTAGCGTTTTCTGCCTTCCATGTAAGGGCTGTTTCACTCTTGACCATCTTATGCTCAACTGGTCGATCACCAAGTGTCTTATCTTCCTCCAAACAATGACCCCATCCACCATCAACAGATCGTGTAGAGCCCCTTTGATCAGGGGCAACAACTGTATCATTTTTATGCCCACTCAACTTCCCAGTATCTGAAGCACTTGTAGAGGCCCATTTTGGGACATTCCACAATTTCTCTGGATCATCCGTGTTTCGGACAAGTGAATGTCTGCCATCCTGTGACCTATCAGGACTTCCATGGGCCAAATCCTGATGTGAAAACCTGCAGTATTTTCCATTTCGACAGTTACCTGCAGCAAAAAATTTGCAGGGAACATTAGCTGCTCTGAAGGTTTCACGGTCACCTTGTCTCTCTAGAGATGCATCTCTATGTCTTCTGTCATTATTTCTTTGCCTAATTACCTCATTAGAAGACCCCTTAGCAGCTGCATTAGAGGCAACATGATGAGAAAACCTGCAGCAGGCAACCCTCCTACAGTCGCCTTTAAGAAAAACATTACAACAATCAGTAGATCTTCCACTCCCTGAGGAGTACTCCCTGGATTCATGGGGAGTGGTATATTTTGAAGTTACAGTTTTCCTGTGTCTTTCCCAGCCATCCTCATAACTTTGAGTACCTTGGTGAAGAAATTGACAGTGATTACCCCTCCTGCACCTCCCAGCAGCAAAATCTTTACATAATTGAGCTGATAAACCTGATCTGCTTCTACTTCTGTCGCAGAGTCCTGATTCTTGCCCAAAGCCACAGACTGGACTTCTGCTCCTGCTCCTGCTCCTGCTCCTGCTCTGGCTTCTACCTCTGCATATAAACCAGAAACAGAATAATCAAACAACATCAACTGTCTCAACTCCAACACACACACACACACACACACACACACAGAGACAGAGAGAGGGAGAGAAGCTCATTGCATTCAACATATAATCAAATTAACAAGCAGCAACAGCAGTGGCTATTACTCCATTACAACACAAGCAATAAACTTAATTAGAAAGTTGAAATAACTTTATGCCCAGTTAATGGGAAGAATACAACAGGAACATCACAAGCTACAAACTAACAAGGATTTAAAAAACTTTTAAGCGGTTGGAGAAGCATTTGCATGTCAAGCAAAACTAGTTAACATAAAAGTAAGCGACTTCTTAGTAATGCATAGGTCATTAATACATAACACTAGGACTCTAGGAGATAATAAGGCAAAGAAAGAGTGAGGGAAAGTACTAAGAAAGGACTTAGCGACCCTAAATCTTTCGGAATATGTCAACCTAAACAGGATGAAATGGAAAAATGGGCATATAAGCTGATCAATTTAGCAAGCATGGAGTGTTCATCTCTACCCCAGCCAAGTTCAATGCAGAAGATTCTTCAAGACTGTTCTTTCAACATGTTGTCAAGTACTGAGGCATTCCTAAAACAATCATGAGCAATCAAGATGCTAGACTCAAGGGGAAATTCTGGATGGAGTTGTTCAAGCTATTGGGCACAGAGCTTAGCTTTTCTACAAGATTTCATCCTCAAACTGATGGCCAAACCAAAAGGGTGAATGCCTGCTGGAGTTGTATTTAAGGCACTTTGTAGGTGCCAACAAGCGAGATTGGGTAAAGCTACTGGACATAGCCCAATTCTTGTACAATCTACTAACTAAATTCAGGAATTAAGGCTTAGTGGAGCAGGGTACATAATAAATTATGCATTATCTATAGATACATGCATAAAGTGAAACACAGGACAAAAAACCAGAATACTACAGTTATATCAATCAGAAAAAATCTTAACAAACCTTCTTGATCTTTTCCATTCATTTCTAGGAGAGCTGTGACGATTCTGCTGCCTCCATTCATCAAGACCAGGAGACATTCTTGTCCCATAATTCTCATCTCCATCCCATGTGGGCATTGGTTTTAAACTTTTGTTAGGGTCTTCATCAATGCTATCATCCCTACGTGAGCCTCTTCTTCCAGGCAAAGGTTCACGAACAGACCATTTGGCGCGATTACCACTAGCTCCTTCAGGAGAATGCCAGCCATGCTCTGATTCTCTTTCATGAAAAGACAAGCTTGCTTCCCCTGGCCATGCATTGTCATGTACACTATCAAATGGGATACGAGATTCTTCTTTCAAATCCCACTTAGAACCACGTCTTCTGCCACTTCTGCTCATTTTGCCAAAAGCAGCGTCAATTTCTGTCATTCAAAAAGAGTGCAACCTGGTCCCAGCAAAAAATAAAATAAAATAAAAAATAAAAATTGTGACAATATAAAACCTGTCTTCAATTGATTAATTTTTTTCCTTCTAAAGTCTATTATTACAGTTAGCACCAGGAGAATATTATGAAAAGTAGGTCCATACCCCAAATTCATGGGTATAGACATAGCTAACATAAAGTAATGGTAACAGAGTGTCCAAAAGTTAATAGCATAGAATAAAAACATCCAGAAGACCTATTAATTATTTTGTTGTTATTAAGCATAAGCATGAGTTAGAAGAAAATGCAATAATTACCTTCTCTTCCACCTTGTAGAACGAAAAGGTATCACCCAGACTTAAACAAAAGCAAAAAAAGGCTCCATGTACATAAGAAACATAATCCATAAAAAAGAAAATGTTAAGTTGAATCCAGCTTAACAATTCAGTTTAATTCAAAATGTCAACAGACCTGAACTATGAATAGTCAAATTCAACATTCAACTTCCATAGTATCTTTTTTTTTTTTTTTTTGAAATATCCACAATCATCCCTAAGCCATCACAGCCTATAAACTTATAAAAGCAAATACTATAGGACAATTAAGGATAAACTACACCGACCATTCCTCAACTTTGGTAGTTATTTCATTTCAGTCACTCAACTTCATTTTGTTAAAATAAAATCCTTAAACTTCAGTTTTATTACAGAAAAAGTCCCTTTAACCTGCAATAACAGGTTTTCAAGTGTTTTTTTTTTTTTTTCTTTTTTTAATTAATACTAAATTAATATTTAATTAAATAAATCTATAGATTATTAT
The DNA here is from genome assembly GCF_030052815.1 of Hevea brasiliensis. Taxonomy (NCBI): domain Eukaryota; kingdom Viridiplantae; phylum Streptophyta; class Magnoliopsida; order Malpighiales; family Euphorbiaceae; genus Hevea; species Hevea brasiliensis. Next base: position 68,277,826 of record NC_079502.1, on the reverse strand, counting down.
TTATTGTTTATTTTTTTACTTATATAAAACTAAGATATTAATAAAATATCACATATCATGAAATATTATTTTAAATTTTGATATTTATTATTATTCTATTATTATTTTTCCATGTTGCTACAAATTAAATTTTAATTAATAATAAATAATATATATAATCAATAATTTTGATAATAAATTTAGTTAAAATAAAATAATTTTATTGATAATAATTATTGATTAATTAATTTAATCATAAAAGTAAGAAAGAGAAAAAGAAGGAAAAGAGAGTAAAAGGGTAATTTTATTACTTTTAACCTGACATTTTTCTGAAACAAAACTAAATCGGAGGATTTCATTTTAAGAAATAAAGTCGAGTGACTGAAATGAAAAAAACCTGATAAGTTGAGGACGGTTGCTGCAGTTTACTTGACAATTAATTGTGGCAAATGCCACTGCTACTTACCCACTTCATTCTCTCGGATTAAGATGCCCTCCATTTTAATGGCTTTAGATGAAGTACGTGGAACCTACAATTTATTTTTGCATCGATTCCATGAATTATAACAGTGTCAGTGCAATATAAAAAGCATGTCATAAATTAAACTCAAAAGACAAAATCAGACCATTACAAAACCACTATACGAGTACATGAGCAATGTTATGCTCAAATTACCAGCTTTTGCAATAACCTTCTCTTGTGGTTTCAAAATTACCAGAGATGGGTTCATTCACTTCCCATATTTAAAAAAGAGAGATGAAAGCACAAAAACTTCAAACTTCCCAGTTTAGCAACAACTCTCTTTTCAGAGAGCGAATTTTTTCTATTATCCGAATTGCCTTTTGTGTCATTTTATGTAGTAAGCTACCATGGAATCTTGAAGCAATTAACACTAACAATGAAAGAATAGTTTCTGAACGGATGAGGCTGTAATGTGTAAATTATGTAAGAGGAAAGTTGCTCATCAAATCTAAACACAGTACTAAGGAAGTTCCAGATGTTTGGATTTGGCGCTAAAATCCCAAAAAGCAAACGAAAGCCCGTCTGAGGAATTTCACTTAGAAGAATGAAATGGAAGCATTACTGCTGAAGAGAAAAAAAAAGGAACGAAAATTTCTTCAATTTATCGAGGAGGGGAACAGTTTTTCAGAAAGACCGATGTAGTTATCGAGCCAAAGCAGCAAAAACACAAATGAAGCAACAAAAATGGAAGCAAAGGGATACGCAAACAAACAAAGAGAGAAAGAGGTAGAAACAGAAAGCGAACCTGCAACAGAAACGGCGTTGGCCTGGCGGAGCAGACAAGCAATCGGCGATATGGTGACGGCGGAGTTAAGAGATCCGCGGTGGTCTGTTCTAGCTGTCGAAGCAGAAGTATTCAGAGGCCAGGTCGACAAAATATTGAGAGGGAAGAAAATTAGGGAATGAGGATTGCGTCTGCAAATTACTTGTACATAAATATATACTGCACCTCTTAAGCTTATTAAGAAACCAATTAAATCATTTAACAAATGAATTCTTAATTGACTTTAGTATTTTGAAAATTTATACAATTTATTTAAATTTTGAAAAATTTATAAATAATTATTAAATAGTTATTATCTTTAACCAACTATAAGAGCGAACATAAGAGTAATTCAATCAACAATGCCGTATAATATATTAATTATAAAATAAATTAATCTTTTTACGGAAAATGGCTTGTGACATTATCACCTGTGTCAAACAAGATTTTTTATTATGCGATAACGCGCCACTCTCTATAAAAAGATTGACTTACTTTATATATATAATAATTATTTTTATAATATTATCATACGACATTATCTATAAAAAAAATTATATTATATTATAATTAGATATTATTATCATTTGTACTAAATGTTTAAGGCCTCTAAGATTATATTTATCATTTAAAATTTAGTATATTACTTTTTTATCAAAAATAAAAATAATATTATTCTTTTTGTAATATTTAAATGTATAACATTTGATAATATATAAAAAAAAGTTTGAATTTATATATATATACATAAATAAATATGTGTGTCTGTGCTGTCACACGGCACTCTCCATAAAAAGATTAACTTACCTTATAATTAGTAGTTATTATTATTTATAATACATATTTAAGACCTCCATTATTATTATTCTTTCACTAATATTTAAATGTATAACATTTGATAATACATAAAAAGAAGTTTGAATATATATATATATATATATATATATATATATATATATATGACCCTGCTGTCACACGGCACTCACCATAAAAAATTTGACTTACCTTATAATTAGTGGTTATTATCATTTATACTACATATTTAAGACCTCCATTATTATTGTTCTTTCACTAATATTTAAATGTATAACATTTGATAATACATAAAAAAAAGTTTGAATCCATATATATATATATATGACTGTGCTGTCACACAGCACTCACCATAAAAAAAATTGATTGGCCTTATAACTAGTGGTTATTATCATTTATACTAATTGTTTAAGGACTCTAAGATTATATTTATCATTTAAAATTTAGTATATTGCTTTTTTATCAAAAATAAAAATAATATTATTCTTTCTATAATATTTAAATGTATAACATTTGATAATACACAAAAAGAAGTTTGAATCCATACATACATACATACATACATAAATGTGTGTGTGTGTGTGACTGTGTGTTTTTTTTTAATTTATTATATTATTTTTTTTAATCAAAGACATAAGTAATATTGTTCTTTCTATAATAGTAAGATATAATCATTTTCATTTTGTTATCACGCAACGCCCTCTAAAAAAAGATTGAATTACTTTATAATTAGGGGTTATATATATATAGCACCATGAAAAAACTGTGTTTGCTTTGTAATTAGATAATTGCCTTATAAGATGTATATCCAATCATAAAACAAAAACAATTTTTCATTATACAGCCACATGGCGCTCTCTATAAAAATATTTGACTTACTTTATAATTACTGGCTATTATCATTTATACTAAATATTTAAGTACTCTATGATTAAGTTTATTATTTAAAATTTATTATATTGTATTTTTTAATTAAAAGATAGAACTAATATCGTTTATTCTACAATGGTCAAATGTATAGCTGTTTGCTGGTTTTTCAACTACCGCAAGTGCACGGATCACTAACAAGTAATAAAGTGATGAGTAGAGTATCGTTCCCACAAGGACCGTGTTGAGTACCAAACTATAGTGATTTTAATTATCTTGACGATCGAATTGTAGAGAAATAATAATTATATCTAAATCGAAAGAAATAAAATTTAAATAATTAACTAAAATAAAATACTAATGGACAAAGGCATTCTAGAGCTAGGGGTTCACACTTCAATAAGTTATGGAATCAATCTAATTCATTCAATAATTAGGAGATTATTACCTTGATAGAAATTAATCCTAAGTTATCTTAAGTCCTCTCTCAAGGCACTCAAGGTGTATTTTAATTAATATAAACCCTACTTTCATAGTGATTAAATTAATTAAAACCCTTTAAAATCTTTGATTAATTTTGGAACTCCACAAAGGTCATCAGCCTATCTCTAGGTCAGATTTTCTAGGCTCAAAATCTCGATTTTTTAATATTAATCTTCACCTTTCAGTCTTTTAATTAATATCTGTAATCAATACTAAGTGGGTACCAACACATAGTACGCATTAAGATCACAAGAGATTGAATAAAAGAATAAAATATCCAATGAATTAAATAAGATCAAACAAGATCCATAATGAAATTTAGAGTCCTACACCCTAACCCTAGAATAAAGAACCTACTCACCCATGATGAGCTTTACAATCAAGTTTATAAAAAAGATAAAGAGAAGATATGAGAAGAAAATAGAATGAAAGAACCCAGAAAGAGAGTTGCAGCCTTGGACTTTTGGAACTTCAGCTAAAAATCCCTTCTAGCAATCTTGCAGATCTTGTTTCTCCCTTGCCTCCCTTGAGGTTGATGTGCCTCCTTGAATGTAAATCAGCTCTTGAATGTTAATTCTCCTCTTTGGATGTAAATTCTCTCCTCCTCCTCAATTCTCGACTTGTTCTATTTATATCTTGTGTAAAAACCCTAATTTCAGAGTCCTATAAGCATTAGGAGTCCATCCTGATCGAGTTGGAGTGAAGAAAAGTCGCATCAGAATTGCTTTCAGGGGACTTTACACGGCTAGTGTAGTGGTACATGCCCCTGCCTCGTGTAACTTTCTGCCACTCTTGTTTTTCAAGTTTTCTTTATCCAGAAGGTTGCACGGGGTCCAGGAAGTTACACGAGACAAGTTACACGGCCCGTGTAATATTTTTGGCACTGTATTCTTCACGTTTTGACCTTCAAATCTCTTTCAAACTCGTCTTTGATTCTAGAACTACATCAAAATTTTTGATAAAATATAAAAATCAATGAATTGAGTTAGATTAACATGTTTTCTAAAATAATAATGAAAACATATAAAAATAAATATAAAAGGATACTAAATGCTAACAAAATGCAATGCATGTTAACCTTAAATATCTATAATTTGATGCAATCAATAGCAGTTAATGAAACAAAAAAAGAAATTGTGAAACCATGATAAATATATTTTGTTGTCACATAACACTATAAAAATATTGACTTACTTTATAATTAGTAGTTATTATCATTTATACTAAATATTGAAGGCCTGTAAGATTACATTTATCTTTTAAATTTTATTATATTGTGTTTTTTTTTATCAACTATAGAAATAATATTGTTCTTTATGTAGTATTTAAATGTATAAATTTTGATGATACATAAAAAGAAGTTGTGAATCCATGATATATATATATATAAAGCAAATCGATTTTTTTGATAGTGCTGCCACATGGCACTCTCTATAAAAAGTTTAACTGTACTATCACACGACACTGTTTATAAAAAGATTTACTTACTTTATAATTGGTGGTTATTATCATTTATACTAAATATTTAAGATCTCTATGGTTAAGTTTATCATTTAAAATTTATTATATTGTTATTTTTTTAATTAAAGATAGAATTAATATTATTCCTTTTGTAATGGCCAATTGTGTGTCTACAACTCTATATATAGCAAGTTAATCTTTTTGTGAAGAGTGCCATGATAGCACCATAAAAAATTATGATTGCTTTATAATTAGATAATTGTTTTATAATATATATCTAAGTATAAAACAAAAAAAAAATTATTTGTGTTGCCATGTGCCACATTCTATAAAAAGATTTGACTTACTTTTGATGAAAACGTAAAAAAAAAATTGTGAGTATATATATATATATATATATATATATATATATATATATATATATGGCATTGTCACATGGCATTCTCTAGAAAAAGTTTAACTATGCTATCACACGGTATAATTAGTGGTTATTATCATTCATAATAAATATTTAAGATATCCATTATTAAATTTGTCATTTAAAATTTATTATATTATTTTTTTTTAATTAAAGATAGAATTAATGTTGTTCTTTCCGTAATTGTCAAATGTGTGTGTATCAACTTTTTTATAGAGAGTGCCGTGTGATAGCACTATGAAAAACTATGATTACTATATAATTAGATAATTATTGTATAAGATATATATCTAAGTATAAAACAAAAACAATTTTTCATTGTGTAGTCACACGTCACACTCCATAAAAAGATTTGACCTACTTTTGATGACACATAAAAAGAAGTTGTGAATCCATGTTATATACATATATATATATATATATATATATATATATATATATATATATATATATATTGTCACACCTTACCCCTCTGTAAGGCATAACATGATCTTGTAGTATACCTAATATATTATCGAACTTCGCCCAAGTACAAAGGACTCAATTTTATGGGACAAATTAAGTGTATAAAATTTAATTATTGAATTTATTAATTAGAAATAAATTGAATAGATATTGAACCACTATAGTTATGTGTTTTAGTGGGAAAGTAGCCCTTCAAGGAAGGAGGAGGAATTGAACCAAGACAAGCCTAGATAAGAGGTTTGTGCACAACTAACTCTTTTTGTTATTTTCCACTTCCAAATTAATTTGAATAATTTTATTGTATAATTTATGATTTTTATTGTGTTGAGAACTTTAACTTGTTGAGTGAAATTATATAAATTAAGTATAAATTTTCTTATGAATTTAAGTATTTATTGCATGGTTTTGAGAATTGTAAATTTTGAGTTTGATGTGTTGCCAACCTTGAGCATGAATTTATAATGATTAAATATGTTAATAGTTTGTAAACACTTTTGTGAATAGAAATTGTTTTGAATATGATTTGAAATCACAGTTGACATGGCAATATGTTTTTGAATTCTCATTAACTTGTCTAGTGAGATATCTCCTCCACTAGATGGGGTGAGTTCCTTCCTCTCTAGCTTGCTAGTCGGGGAAGAGTTTGGATGAGTACTCATATATACTAGCTAGTCTTTGTTCCTCCCTTTTAGCCTCAGTTATTGGGAGAGTTTGAATTGTCGTGGTGTACAATACGGCATCGATTATGAAATTTTGTGTCATAGGTTTATCAAATTCAGTACTTAAGTATTCACCTCCATGATCTGATCAAAGAGTTTTAATACTTTTTCCTGTTTGATTTTCTACTTCACATTTAAATTCATTGAACTTTTCAAAGGATTCATGTTTGTATTTCATCAAATACAAATACCCAAACCTTGATTTTTCATCAGTAAAGGTAATAAAGTAATGAAAACCGCCTTTAGCCATTTCCTTAAATGGACCACATACATCACTATGCATCAATTCCAAAACATTTTCAGCTCTTAACCATTGTCCAACAAAAGGTGATCTAATCATTTTGCCTTAAAGGCAGGATTCATAAGTTGGAGTAGGTTTATAACCCAATGAGGATAAAATCCCCATTTTCTCCAGCTTTGCAATCCTATCTTCTGAAACATGACCTAATCTTAAGTGCTAAATATATTTTGAACTTGAGTTGATTTTCAAAGCTCCAGGAAAACGCCAAATAGGTAAAGCTTAAACCTCTCCCATCCTCGCTAAGGTATGCATTTCTGGATTCAAACTCTAAATATCTTGTTATAATTAATGCTTGCCTGTCTAAGTTAGAAGAGGAAAAATTATTAAGAGAACTTAGGATCCATAACAAGGCCATAGCGTATAAAATAGAAGACCTAAAAGGAATCAACCCCTCGATTTGCATGCATAGGATACCCATGGAAGAAAATAGTAAACCCATTATCAAGCACCAAAGAAGACTTAACCCAAACATGAAAGAAGTAGTTAAGAAACAAATTTTAAAACTATTAGATGCAGGTATCATATACCCAATTTCTAATAGTAAATGGGTTAGTCCAGTACATGTAGTTCCTAAGAAGGGTGGGACAACTGTTATCCAAAATGCAAACAATGAACTAATCCCTACTAGGGTAGTCTCTGGTTGGCAAATGTGCATAGATTATAAGAAATTGAACAACGCTACCAGAAAAGACCATTTTCCTCTCCCTTTCATCGACTAAATGTTAGAAAGGTTAGCAAAGCACTCTTATTTCTATTATCTAGATGGGTATTCGAGATTCTTCCAAATTCCCATTCACCCAGAAGACCAAGAAAAGACCACATTCACTTGCCCTTAGGGAACATTTGCATTTAGAAGAATGCCTTTTGGTCTTTGTAATGCCCCTACTACCTTTCAAAGATGCATGATGGCTATTTTTTTTTTATTATATTGAAAATATCATGGAAGTTTTTATGGATGATTTTTCTGTCTATGGAACTACTTTTGATGATTGCCTAGCTAATTTATCTAAGGTATTGCAAAGATGTGAAGAATCAAACCTGGTTCTAAATTGGGAAAAATGCCACTTCATGGTAAGGGAAGGCACAGTTCTAGGACATTTGATATCAGAAAGAGGAATTGAGGTTGATAAGGCAAAAATTGAGATCATTGAAAACATGCCACCACCAATATCAGTAATGGGAGTGCGAAGCTTTTTGAAACATGCAGGGTTCTACAGAAGATTCATTAAAGATTTTTCCAAAATAACTAAGCCATTTACCAACCTGTTAAGTCAAGATGTTCCCTTTCATTTTGATGAAAATTGCCTTGTTTCTTTTAATAGGATCAAAGAAGCCCTGATCTCAGCACCAATAATGCAGCCACCAAATTGGGAGCTACCATTCGAGGTGATGTGCGATGCGAGTGACTGTACCACCCCTATTTGCATAGCCTGGTATATTTTACTATTCCGGTAACCAGAGCCGATCCGGACAATTAAGGGGATTATAATTACATCTAAGACAACTAGATAAGCCATAAACCCAAATAATTAGTAATTGTCAATTAGTTAAGTATAAATAAGAAAAAAAGAACATAAGAAGTTAAACGAGCCGAGAGTCATAGCGATGGGTGACCTTCTCGGGAAGGACTGCGAAGTCGATTTAAACTCAAATTTCGAACCGTAAAATGTGACGCTATGGTCCTTAAGACTATTACAAACACAGGAGAAAAGAGAAAATCACGAATAAAGGTTGTTAAGCCAGTTAAATAATTAGGTCAGGGGGCCAGAAGAAATATTGAATTATTTGCAAACCAGGTTGAACCAGCGAGGGGCAATTTGGTCAATTGACCCCGAGAGCTGACTCCTAACCTAACTGTCAAATAAAATCGGAGAAAAGAAAATTTCAGAATCAGGAATTAAATTAAAGAACTAAAAAAAAAAGAGATGAAAAAAAAAATTCAAAAAAAAGAAAAGAATATAATGACATCATGTGGTGACCTAAGCATGATCATAAAAATAATTACATTTAATTTTTTTTACTAAGTCAAAAATTGAATAAATATACAATAAAAATAACTAAATAAAGAAAATCAATATTTGGTCTTCTTCATCACTTTAGGCCATCACTCTTCATCCTCTCTCTCTAAATTTTTTTTTCTTTCCTCCATTAAAGCTTTCCTTTGAGCTTTTGTGATCTTAAAACCCCCCATAAATCCCTTAGAAAATTAGTAGAAATCCTCAAATTAAGCTTCAAGGAGGAGTTTGGGAGAAGTGAAATTAAAGAAAAATTGGAGGGTTGGAAGATTAAAATACAAAGAAAAGGTTAGTGCTTATTCCCTTCAAATTCTATTTAAACTTTTGTTTACGTAGTATAATATAAATTTAGAATTGATAAAAGAAGTGAAACAAACCAAGTGTGTAGAGTATATGTGAAATTCGGTCAACATATAAGATTTAGGATATGAGTGATATGGATGCAATTAAAGACACAATTAAGCTTGGTAAAGTATGTAAACAATGTTTAGACACTTTAATTGCACTTTGATTTAACTAATTAAGCCTTTTGCATGAGTTAGGGTTTTGGACACTTAGGGTTTAGGAGTAAAAAATGTGAGAAATTGTGAAATGATATGTTTGACCTAGTTTGAGGTGAGAAATGGTCATTTGTGACCAATTGAGATGTGTTGAAAGTGTTAGAGGTGAGTTTAAATTCGAATTGAAAATGGTCATGTTGCAGGCAGTAGGACCAAGGTCCCTTTAAGGGACCAAAACTGAAAATTTACAAGTCCAAATGGTATGAGACCAATTGGGAATGAAAATAGATACAAAATGACACATTTTTCATTTAGGAATCATGCCCAAAAAGTGACCAAAACCTAGTGAACAAATTAACCAAATCCGGATATTTGCAGTCTGACCTATACAAAAATGACCAAATAAACAGTGTTTGTTCATTTGGCCATAACTTGGGCTACGCAGGTCTAAATGACCTAAAATTTTACTAGTGGACAGCTGAGATATAGACCTAAAACTTTCATGAAGATCACAAACCCAAATTATGCCCTTAACCAAGTCATTTGGCCACCCAAATTTGGTGACCTAAAACTGCCAGAACTTGAATTTGCCCAGAAAATCTGGGTTAAGTTCAATCCGGCAGCCATGATTCAAATGGCTATAACTTGAGCTACAAAACTCTAAATCGAGTGATTCAGAAAGGAGAATAAATTTAAGACAATAGGGAATATTTTCTATGAAGAAAGTTTTGCCAATTGCTAACAGAAAAATGACCAATAGAATAGTACAACTTAAGACACCAAAACTGAAAATTTACAAATTTGCCTAAAAGACTTAGAATTTGAGTAAACAACCAAAACCAACAAATTTAGTAATCAAAATGTGGTATGTGGGTGAAGTTGAAATTTCCATACCTATTAAACCTTAGAAAGTCAACAAATTGACTTGAACAGTGTAGTGAATAGTAACCCCGAAATACAAATTTTAAAGAACGTCAAGTTTAGCACATTAGAGCTAGTTAAAAGCGAAATTTAATTTATTTTTGGATTTATGCTAAGTTATGATACTAAAACACTGTAAAACTGTGTGTTTTAGTTGAAAAGAAACTGTGCGTTTCAGTTGAAAAGAATACCGAGAAGGAACCCGAGGTGTCAAGTCAAGGCCAAGAGGCGATTCGCTTAAGGCTTGTGCACAACATATAATTTCTGTAAATTATCTTCTGCATATTGTTTTGAATAATTTGAAATATTGAATTGTGATATCATTGTGATGAAATGTTTATTATGATTTTGATTTAAATTGTTGAAAGTTATTTGTGTATATTTGAGATGGCATAAATGTTTAGTAAATTGTTAAGATAAGTTTTGAAACCACAGTGTCATGACCATATATTTGAACACCTCACTAGCATGACTAGTGGGGGTAATCAGTTTCGAATTTTGATTCCTTCTCTGGCTGAAGTGTTGAGGTGTGTGCTAGTAGAAGAAGAAATTAAATGGATATCCATATATTTGAGCTAGCTAGCCTTGTGATGTGACTTCTCCTTAGCCTCTGGCTATTGAGATTCTATTTGTTTTGAATGGCATGATATAACTGTGGGTTTTATGAAATTGGTTTTGATACTTCGAAATAAAATTATTTGGATTAAAATCTCATAATTCATGTTTTGCATTTAATTCTCATGTTCAGTCTAAATTTTGAATAAATATGATTTAAATTCTGCATAAAGATTATTTTAGTATGCTGTGCACCACTGAGTCCTAGTCTCAGCGATGGCTGTTATTGCTGTCGCAGATATAGAGACTAGAGGAGCAGCAGATTGAGCTATTGAGGATTGAGGAGCTACTTGCCTTGAAGTTATCGGGTATAATTTATACCTTGACTGTAAAAATTTATTTTGATGTATGTAATGCACGTAAATATATGGATATGTAAAATTGGTCTTGAGCAGCTTGTACAAAGTTTGTAATAAATTTTAGTTTGAATTTCTTTTATTGAAAATTTTTGTAATGATGTATATAAATTGTTTTATCTTTAATGAAATATGAATGGAAGTATTTTGCTTTAAACTGAATGAAATTGATTAATAGTATTTTGATGATTATTGAATATTGGAAATTGCGGATTTGAAATTTTAGAAGTTGATAAATGTGTTGAAATTGATGGGGATGATTGTGAATTTGAAGAAGTTGTTGAGAAAAATTATTGAAAGTGTTTTTTTTTCAGGTATTTGAAGAACTGTTTTCTCAAAATACAGATGGCACTCTGCCGAAATTTTTAAAAAATTTACAGAAAAAGAAAATGGGCCAAAAATTTTAACTAGTTTTCAACTTTAATTAAATGTTTTGATACCAATTAGAAAATGCTCACCACTTATTAAGAGTAAGAAAATTGTTTTAAAATCCCTTGTAGGGTACTTAATGAGTTATTGGTAGGTAAAGTTCGGTAGTTTATTAGGTATTCTACGGGATCATGTTATGCCTTACAGAGGGGTAAGGTGTGACATGTTTTAGTGGTATCAGAGCAAAATTTTTGAAGTATGTTTTAACTCATAAATTTATGTCTTTTCTTTGCTAAGTACAACTGCTCAATGTCCTTATTTGTTACATACAGTGCATTACATCATAAATATGAACTAACGGAGGGAAATTATAACACCCTCCCGGTAGCAACTCCGTACATTCTACTGTTCCGGTGACCGGTGTCGGTCCGGACAGCTAGAACGTCCGAAAAAATATTTAAACTAAAGTCAGGAACCATAATTAACTCAAATATTAATAAGAAAAATTTAGTAAAAATTTTAGAAATAAAATACAACCAAGTTAAGCAGTAGGTGCCCTAGCGAGGTAAACCGAGAGGAAAGTTACGGTTCTACTTAACGAGGAGCCCTAGACCCGGGGGAAAAATTATAAAATAATTTTTGGGACTCCAGAGAAGGGTTATTGAGGTTCCCATGGCATTAGAATGCCAAGAAAATATTTAGAAAAATTTTTCAATCGGTACAGACAATTTTGGCCCGTTGAGCCAAACGGAGGGCATTTTGGTCATTTCGCCTTCAGAGGTGATTTTTGGCCGACTTGTCCAGCTAAGTAAATAATTAATATGACATAAAATATGAAGAAACATTACTAAAAATTTAATTGAAATTGAGTAGTGATGAAAAGAAAATAAAAATCAAAATAAAGCAATTTGTGACATCATAATGATGTCATTTATAAATTACCAACCAATCACAAGCTAATAAGCTTTCTTAAATACTTAAAAGAGACAAAACAAAGACCAAAATAATTAAAAATCCAGCAGCCATCATCCTCGCCAATTGCAGCCGAAATCAAGCCTTGCCCTAAACCTCCATTTTCTTCATTTTCAAGCTTGAAAAACCTCTCAAACCTCAACCCAAAACCCTAAGTCATCTTCACTAAAATTTATCTACACACCATAAGGAAGCTTTAGGCAGCCAAAAGAGGAAGAAAGAAAGGAGTTTGGGTGGCTGAAAATTCTGCCACTTAAAGGTTAGTGCTATACTTTCACTCTCACTCCTTTAATCCTTGCTAGAGCATCATTTTAAGTTAAGAAATTGTAAGAATTTGAAGTAAATCATATATGTTAGAGTATCTTCAATTTTCGGCAGCCCTAAGGAAGGATGAGTTTGATTGTTGTAATGAATTTAGAGTGGCTAGAAATGATGTTTAAGGTATGAATATGCATGGATGTTGAACTAGTGTGCTAATTGAGGTTTATGGGTAAATTGAATTGGACATTAGGGTTTTGAGAAGTAAAAATTGACTTGGCTTGTGAAACTGTTAAAGAACACTCTAATGGTCAATTAGTGACCATTTGAGGTATGTTGACCATAAATTGGACTGAAAAATGGCATGGCAAAGTGGAATGGTAGGCTGCCTAAAGACAGCAGAATGGTGACTGAGATTCCAGTCCAATTACACAGCCATAACTTTGGCTGTGTTGGTTCAATTGGTGTTTGGACAATTGGACATGAAACTAGGCTTATAATGGCACATTTTTGCTGAAGAAACCATGCCCAAAAGACCAAAGCAAGAGGACCAAAAGTTGGTCCCAATCCAGACACCCTGCAACTGATTCTGCAGAATGACCAAATGAACAGTAACTGTTCATTTGGCCATAACTCACTGTAGATTTGGTCAATTGACCTGAAATTTTTACAGCAACAAGTTAAGACATAGACAAACAACTTTTATGAAGAAACCTACCCCAAATTATGGCCAGAACCAATTCAAAAATGCAATCACAGTCACTGTTCATGTTACTGTAGATATGGTCAATTCTGCAGATTGGCAATCCGGCCAGCTGTGGTTTTTGAGCCATATCTAGAGCTACAAAACTCCAAATGGAGTGATTCAAAAAAAGAAATTCAACTAGACAAAATAAGGAACAACTTTCATGTTTGTCATTTCTTCAAATTCCCACTGCAACAGTGTTTAATGGAACAGTAAACATATGCTTCAAAAACTGAAATTTTCTGCCCTCTTGGTTTTAAGTTAGAAATGGTAATGGTGACCAATTCCAACAAGTTTTAAAGGCAAAATGTGGTATGTTGGGAGTGCCAAAACCAATGTACCTAATTTCTACCTAAAAGTCAACATATTAGTTGACCAAAGAGGTGAATAGTGACACCGAAATTTGAAATTCAAAGATTGAAGAATTTAAAAGTTTCAAATGCCCTAGTATACCTAACAAGATTGGTTTGGATAGTTTGGCATGCCAATAGGGTTCAGTTAGCAGTACTGCACATGGCAACATGCCATTCCGTGATTTTATGGCTTTTAGCCATTCTGACCTTGTATTGAGATTTGGCATTGTGCCTGATGTATTTACGACTTGTTAGTTGTTACATTACTGCCGGAGATGCATATGTGACCGATGGTGTGACGGCCCGAGGTACTAGGTACCCAGTGCCAATTTACCCGTTTATCCAGTCCAGTCGTCTAGTGTAGGTTACTTGGGCAACCAAATGAATGGAAGTGAACAAAGTTAATGAAATGATGGATATACCAATACCAAACAAATAAATCATACACATTCTATACATATTTATTTTTTGCTATTTTCTTTTATTATATTATTGCACCACTAAGCATTATTGCTTAGCGCGTTGCTTTTGCCACGCGCGTAGTGCTGGAGATACAGATCGTGAGCCCGATGAGACCGCGGTGGGTGAATCCATCCTGCAGTTCTGCACAGTGTCCGTGTCACCTCAACTTCTGTAGTGCATTGGTAGGACACTAGGTGCCATTTTGGCATTCTGTAATAAATTTTGATTTTCTCATATGTAATTAAACTTGTGTAATGTATATTAATGTTCATGTAAATTATGAAAATTTTATTTGTGAATGGAAAAGTAAATGTTTATTTGTGATTTATACTTGATTATCACATGTGATGGATGTTTGAGAAATGAAAAGGTTGTTGAGAACTGAAATTGAGAAATATTGTTGAGATTTTGGATATTGGAGTTTGAGATGATGGAATACAAATATTGGTAGTGTTTTTAACAGGTTCTGAAGAACTGTTTTCTCCATTTTTAGCCGGTACTCCGCCGGATTTTCTTTAAAATCTTCGGAACCTCAAATAAATAATACTTTTGATAAATGGATAAAATAAATTATATTTCATAAATTATATTCACAAGCATGGTATAAATTAATTAAGGTATATTAGAATGTGCCGGTACACCGTGTGGCATTACTTACTCGGGTATATTGTACACGGATAAGGGGTGTCACAGAAATCTCCTTGTGTTATTTGTTCAGGAGATACCCTAACTTCAGACTGAAAATGGAAGAAGGGGATCGCTCAGTCGAGCAATTTGTTAAAGCCGAGACACAAGGGGAAACCTCAGCTCTACAAAATGTCAGTGGATCAGTAGCACCGACCCCACAAATGCCCCAGTTTCCTGCACAGTTTGCACAGTAGATGGCTGCGATGTTTCAACAAATGGCTGGGGGTATGCCTGCTGAAGCTCCACCCCAGACACCTGTGGTATAACCACAACCTTCAGTCAGAAAGTATGACAAACTGTTGAAGTATGGGGCTACAGAATTTAAGGGCACAGTAGACCCGCTTGAGGCAGAGCAATGGCTTGAAAGAATGGACAGAGTGTTCAAGAAGCTGCACTGCCAAGATGAATTGAAGTTTGAATACTCTGTGTCACTGCTACAAGGGGATGTGTATGATTGGTGGAAGACCATCCCCCACAGCTTGGTTGAACCACTAGTACTGACCTGGGGCGACTTCATCAGAGAATTTAGATAAAAATACGTCCCAGACGCATATGTGGATCAAAAGTTACAAGAATTTCTGAGTCTAAAGCAAGAGAGTAAATTAGTGGCAGAGTATGAGAGGGAGTTCTCCCGCTTAAGCCACTATGCTGGGAGTCTCCTTTCTACCAGCAAGGAACGATGCAAGAGATTTGAGACTAGTTTGAAGCCCAGTTTGAGGATACAAGTAATGGGATTCAGACACAGCAACTTCTCTGAGCTCATCTCTCAAGCACTTGAGCTAGAAAGGATTGAATCAGAAGCAACACCTGTAAAAGAAAAATCAGAGAAGACTGAGAAAACAGAGAAAGATAAAGGTGAAAAATCAGTAAAGCCAAGTTCTGGTGGTACTTCTGGGAAGAGGAAGAAATTTGGTGGACCTAGCAGAGGTTGAGGTGGAAGGTTTGGTAGGGCAGATTCTCTAGACAGAGACCCCCTAGGTCTGGTCAGCAATCAAGTAGGGGTTCATATCCTACTCGCCCCTGTGAGACTTGTGGCAAGATTCATGGGGGAGAATGCTATTGGGCAACAGGAGCCTGTTTTAACTATGGAGGCAAGGGCCATCTTGCTAAAGACTGCACTAGTGCTCCTAAATATGGTCTAGCTCCTACTACTGCAGAAGTATCTATTCATAGTCCTGCTTCTAGAGGTTCACAACTAGTTGGCAGAGGAAGAGGTAGAGGTAGAGGCACTACTTCAGGCAGTCAGGGTATTGCTGGTCAGTCAGCATAAGGAAGTGCTTCAGCCAGAGTTTACACGATGAGACAACGAGAAGAGGCTGAGACTTCTGATGTGGTAGCTGGTACATTCTCTATCTCTAATCAAGAAGTATTTGTGTTATTTGATCCGGGTTCAACCCACTCATATGTTACTGCTAGCATAGTCAGTTCACTTGCTGTTCCATGTGTCCAAATGGGCTTTGAAGTGCTAGTAACTAGTCCGTTAGGACAAGAGGTTCGGGTCAACAAAATTTATAGAGACTGTCTTTTAGTGATCCAAGGACATGTTTCCTGTCAGATTTGATTAAAATGCCCTTCAGAGATTATGATATTATCTTGAGCATAGATTGGTTAGCCAGACATCACGCCATGATTGACTGTAGACTAAAGATAGTCACTTTTGGTCTCCCTTTGGATGGTGATATGGTAATACATGGGGAGAGGCATTTACTACCATCAAACATCATTTCAGCTGCACTAGCTAGAAGGATGATTAGAAAGGGGTGTGAAGCATACCTGGCACATGTGATAGACACCCAAGTGAGAAGCCCAGCATTGAGGGACATCCCTACAGTATGTGACTTTCTGGATGTGTTTCCTGATGAATTGCCAGGATTACCTCCAGAAAGAGAGGTGCAGTTTGAGATTGATGTTATGCCTGGTGTGGCCCAATCTCCATAATGCCATATAGAATGGAACCTACAGAATTGAAAGAGTTAAAAGTGCAGTTGCAAGAACTACTTGACAAGGGCTTTATCCACCCCAGTGTGTCACCTTGGGGAGCGCCAATGTTGTTTGTTAAGAAGAAAGATGGCACTTTCCGCTTATGTATTGACTATCGACAGTTGAATAAGGTGACAATAAAGAATAGATATCCATTGCCCCGCATTGATGACTTATTTGATCAGTTGAGGGGTGCAGCTGTGTTCTCCAAAATTGACTTGAGATCAGGTTTGTGACACTCCTTACCCGTGTACAGTATACTCGAGTAAGTAATGCCACACGGTGTACCGGCACACTCTAATATTCCTTAATTAATTTATATCATGCTTTTGAATATAACTTGTAAAATATAACTCATTTAAGTCATTTATTAAAATCATAATTTATTTGAGATTCCGTAAATTTTAAAGAAAATCCGGCAGAGTACCGGCTAAAAATGGAGAAAACAGTTCTTCGGAACCTGTTAAAAACACTTCCAATGAACAAATTCATTCATTCTCAACTCCAATAACATCACAAAGCTCAATATCAAGATCTCAACAATTTTTTTTTTCAGGTCTCAATAACCTTTTCATTTCTCAAACATCCATTTCTCAGGGTTCTCATATATAAACAATAATTAAATACTCGAATTATTTCCATACATAACCATAAATCTTTATTATTTACATGAACCTCAAAATACATTACATAAATCCCAAATACATATGAGAAAACAAATATTTAATTACAAAATGACAAAATGACATCTAGTGTCCTACCAATGCACTGCAGGTGACGAGGTGACACGGACATCGTGCGTAATCGCAGGATGGACTCACCTACCGTGGTCTACTGGGCTCACGATCGGGATCTCCAGTACCTACGCGTGGCAAAAGCAACGCGCTAAGCAATAATGCTTAGTGGTGCAATAATATAATAGAAGAAAATAGCAAGAAAATGAATGTGTATGCTTCCTTTGTTTGGTATTGGTATAACCATTATTTCGTTAACGTTGTTCACTTTTATTCATTTGGTTGCCCCAAGTAAACCTACACTAGACGACTAGACTGGATAACGGGTAAACTGGCACTGGGTACCTAGTACCTAGGGCCGTCACACCATCGGTCACATATGCATCTCCCAGTGCAAATGTAGCGGCTAACAATGTCAGAATAATATCAGGCACAAGGCCAAGTCTCAATACAAAGTCAGAATGGCTACAAGCCATGAAATCACAGAATGGCATATTGCCATGTGCAGTACTGCTAACTGAACCCTATTGGCATGCCAAACTATCCAAACAAATCTTGTTAGGTATACTAGGGCATTTGAAACTTTTAAATTCTTCAATTTGTGAATTTCAAATTTTTAGTGTCACTATTCATCTTATTGGTCAACAAAAATGTTGACTTTTAGAATAAAAATATGTACATTGACTTTGGCACTCCCAACATACCACATTTGGCATTCCAAACTTGTTGGCATTAAGCATTTATACCATTTCAAAGTTTAAACCAACACAAGCAGAATTTTCAATTTTTGTGAGTCAACTTCACTGTTCCATTGGACACTGTTGCTGTGGGAATTTGAAGAAATGTAAAACATGAAAGTTGTTCCTTATTTTGTCTAGTTGAATTTCCTTTTTTGAATCACTCCATTTGGAGTTTTTTAACTCCAGATATGGTCCAAAAACCACAGCTGGTCGGATTCCCATTCTACAGAAATTACCATATCTACAGTAACATGAACAGTGACTTACACTGCCATTTGGGTTAGGTTCTGGCCATAATTTGGGGTATGTTCCTTCATGAAAGTTGTTTGTCTATGTCTTAGCTTGTTGCTGTAAATATTTCATGTCAATTGACCAAATCTACAGTGAGTTATGGCCAAATGAACAGTTGGTCAATTCTGCAGAATCAGTTGCAGGGTGTCCGGATTGGGGCCAAGTTTTGGTCCTCTTGCTTTGGTCTTTTGGTCATGGTTTCTTCAGCAAAAATGTGCCATTATAAGCCTAGTTTCATGTTCAATTGGCCAAGCACCAATTGGACCAACACAGCCAAAGTTATGGCTGTGTAATTGGACTGAAATCTCAGTCCATTGCTGCTGTCCTAGGGCAGCTTACTCCTTCTCTTTGCAATCTTATTTTTCAGTCCCAATTATGCTCAACTTACCTAAAATAGTCACTAATTGACCATTAAAAAGTTATCTAACAATTTCCTAAGCCAAGTCACATTTTCACCTTTCCTAAACCCTAATTCAATTTCATGATTTATGCCATTTACCTTGGTTAGCTACTAATACATTACTCATATGTTTATAACTTCAAATAAGGTTTCTATTTCACTTCAAGCTCATAAAAAACACTCCTACATATTCCTTTTCTAGGGCAGCTGAAATTCAAGAGCTCATACACATAGGTTTTTGTTCATTTAAATTACAAGTCTTACTAAATTTCAAGTCCAAAATCATGAAATTTAAGAGTTTTATGTTTATAGTTGCACTAACCTTTAAGTGGCAGAATTTCCCAAGCCCCAAACTTCACTTTCCTTCCTTTTCTTGGCTGCCAAAAGATCATGCAAGGTGCTAGGATAAATTTTAGTGAAGCTAGGTTATGATTTTATTGGGTAGAAATGGGTGAATCAAGCTTGGGAAGTGGGGTTTAATGGAGGTTTAGGGCAAGGCTTGGGTTTCAGCTAGTTTGGGGAGGGAGATGGCAGATTGTGTTTTTAATTTTTTGGTCTTGGTTTGTCTCTTTTATTGGTTAATAAAAGAGTTGTTTAACTTTGATTGGGTATGGCTTTTAAATGACATCATTTTGATGTCATAATTAAGCCTTTTTCCTCATTTTTCTTTTCTTTCCTCCACTACTCATTTCCAATTTAATTTCTAGTAATATTCATTCATATTTTATGTCATATTAATTATTTACTTAACTGGACAAGTCGGCCAAAAATCACCTCTGAAGGCGAAATGACCAAAATGCCCTCCGTTTGGCTGAACGGGTCAAAATTGTCTGTACCGATTGAAAAATTTTTCTAGGTATTTTCTTGGCATTCTAATGCCATGGGAACCTCAATAACCCTTCTCTGGAGTCTCAAAAATTATTTTATAATTTTTTCCTCTGGTCTAGGGCTCCTCGTTGCGAGAACCGCAACTTCCCTCCGGTTACCCATCGCTTGGGCACCGGCTCGTTTTACTTGGTTGTATTTTATTTCTAAAATTTTTACTAAGTGTTTCTTATCAATATTTGAGTTAATTATGGTCCCTCACTTAAGTTTAATTATTTTTCCGGACGTTCTAGCTGTCCGAACCGACACCGGTCACCGGAACAGTAGAATGTACGGAGTCGGTACAGGGAGGGTGTTACAACTCTTCCCCTCTAATTTAAATTTCGTCCTCGAAATTTACCTGATGCAAACAGTTGAGGGAACTGTTGCCTCATCGTCTCTTCACTTTCCCAAGTTGCCTCCTCGGTGTTGTGGTGCCTCCAAAGCACTTTCACCAGTGGAATCTGCTTGTTCCTCAACTCTTTTATTTCCCGAGCTAGGATCCGTAGAGGTTCTTCTTCATATGTCAAATCCGGTTGTATTTCAATCTCTTCCCTGGAGATGACATGTGAAGGATCTGAGCGGTATCTTCTGAGCATGGACACGTGGAACACATTGTGGATCTTATCCAACTCTGGTGGCAAAGCTAGCCTATAGGCCACTGGACCCACACGTTCAATGACTTCATATGGGCCAATGAACCTGGGGCTCAACTTACTTTTTCTTCCAAACCTCAATACCTTCTTCCACGGTGACACCTTGAGGAACACTTTGTCGCCTGTCACACCTTACCCCTCCGTAAGGCATATCATGCTCCTGTAGAATACTTAATGAACTACCGAACTTCACCTACCGATAACTCATTAAGTACCCTACAAGGGATTTTAAAACAATTTTCTTACATTTTGGAAGTGGTGAGCATTTTGGTAAGAATTAAAAACCATTTATTTAAAGTTTAAATACTAGTAAAAATTTTTGTCCATTCAAATTTTGTCGCAAATTTTATAAAAATTTTGACAGAGTTCCCTCTGTATTTTGAGAAACCAGTTCTTCAAATACCAGTAAAAAGCACTTCCAAAACTATTTTACAACTCCCAACCTCCAATAATTCACAATTCAACTCAAGTCAATCCATTTCAAAACAGTTTCACAATCCAAGTCAAATTTGTCAACTCAGTATGTTCAATAATTCCATTCACAAAACATAAGGCAGAAAAATCCATATGTACAAATATCAAATTTATAGAAGAAAATCTAAAATAATATTATTATAGTTTATTTACAACTGCTCAATTTACATTGATACTTATGACATTACAGTATTTACATCAAAATAACCATAAGGGTATAAAACAATACCCGTACAAAAAGGGATCAAAAAGATCTTGTCAATCCCGCAGCTCACTCTGCTGCTTTCTCCTTGCTTTTATCTGCATGATAAGAATTAAACTATCACGAGTATAAACATACTCGATGGTGCACAATAAAGATTTAAAATGCGATACATAAATCATTTATTGATGAAACATAATTTGAATACTTCACAATCACATTTCGCAAATATCAAAGCTCATAACAATTCATTTTGTCAAATAATATATTAAACAACAGTTTAGTCAAACAATTGCATAAACACAGTGTTGCCAAAGTCGTACACAACTTAAGCCATGACACAAAATTTCCGATCAATGCCGTGTTGTACACCACGACAAAGCAATCTCAACCCCATTAATCGAAACCAATGAGGGAGGTGGCTAGCTAGCTAATGAGTACTCATCCGATCTACAACCTCAACTGGCAAGCCAGAGAGGGAGGAAAATAAATGATCTCAACCCCATAAATGGAGGAGGAATAATAAGTAATCATCATGCTAAGTGTGAATCAAAAATTCGTTTCAAACATTTCATTCAAATATTGCATACAAAAATCAATCCATTTCCAAAGTTACAATTTGATCACAAGGTGGCAACACAAAAGTTCATAAATTCATAATGCGTAATAAATCAATTTTTCAAGGATAAAATGCTTAAATAGGGTTTATTGTGCACAAACCTCAAGCGAGTCGTCCCTTAGCCTCGACTCGTTTCCTCGGGTTCCTTCCCGATATTCTTTTCAACTGAAACACAAAATTTTACAATGTTTCAGTACTAGAACTTAACATAAATCCCAAAATAAATTTTAACTTCGCATTTACCTATTTCTAACGTGTTAAATTCGACGTTTTCGAAATTTTGTGTTTCGGGTTACTATTCACGGCACTATTTAAGTCAAATAATTGACTTTCTAAGGATTAATAGGTATGGGAACTCCAACTTCACCTACATACCACATTTTGTTCATTAAACTTGTTGGTTTTGGTCACTTTTTCAAAGCATAGGTCATTTTGGCAAAATTGCCAATTTTCGGTTTTGTGCTCCGAAGTTGCACTATTCCATTGGTCGATCTACTGTTGGAATTTGACAAAACTTCCTTCATAGAAAATGTTCCTTATTGTCTTAAGTGTATTCTCATTTTTGGATCACCTCAATCGGAGTTTTTTAGCTCAAGTTATGGCCAAAATAATTTTACTGTTCACGTGTACTGTTCATACTGAGATTTTGGTGCCGTGATTTTGGTCCAACTTTGGTTAATAATTTGATCAAGTTAAGTTCATAATTTGGTCTCACTTTCTTCATATGAAATGTTGTACTATGTCTTAGGTTTCCATCGGTTCAAGAATCGCTTAAATCCGAGTTTTCTAGAGAGAGTTATAACCATCCAAACATTGCTGCTCAATGAAAAATCTGCAGAATCTCAGTACAGTAAATTTAATTTTGCTCAATGATTTGAATGAGTTAATGGCCTAATTTGGGTTGGTGTTCTTCATGAAAGTTTTAGGTCTATATCATATCTAATTGTTGGTAAAATTTCAGGTCACTTTGACCTACCTAGCTCGAGTTATGACCAAATGAACAGTTACTATTCATTTGGTCAGTTTAATCTTGAGGCAGCCTGCTATCAATTCACTTTGGTCAATTGTTTCACCAAGTTTTGGTCAGTTTTTGGTCATGGTTCCTTAATGAAAATTGTGCTATTTTATGTCTATTTTCATCTCCAATTGGTGGCATATCAATTGGACTTGTAAAATTTGAGTTTTGGTCCTTCAAAGTGGGTTACGAATTTAGCTAAATTTTCCACCATTCCCACACAACTTATTTGGTCATAATTGACCATTATTTCATTTCACAATAGGTTAAACATGCCATTTATGTATTTCTCCAATTTTTGGTTCATAAACCCTAGCATTGAAAACCCTAACTCATCATTTTCATGCCTTTAACTAGTTCTAATGGTTTAAATGTTAATCATTTAACTATGTAAAGTTTCTAAACTCATTCAATTGCATCATATTCATGCAAACCATACTCCTCCCAACCAGGCCAAATTTCAGCAATGGTCATTCTCCCATGTTTGTTTCATTTAAATCAAATTCTAAGCTCACTTAATTACCTAAACATGCATTTAAATGGAAAAATAAAGAGTTTGATATGCTAACCTCACTTAAAGCTTCAAAACCCTAACCTTTGCTCTTCTTTCTTCTTGAAATCTCCTTCTTAAGTAGTAATAACAAGCTTTAAAGAAGTCCTTATGAGAGTTATTATGGTTGGGTAAGGAAAATTTGAGCTTAATGTAAGCTTAAAGAGAAAGCTTCCATGGGGGATTTAAGGAAACAAGTGGGTGGCAAAGAGAGAGGGGAAGAAGAAGAAAATCCTAAATTTTTTTCTTTGTTTTTCCTTTACACGTTTTTGCTTTGGAAGACCATAAATATCAAATTTAATAAATATTTAACAAATTTGTTTATGACATCATTAGTGATGTCATCAATTTTGACTTTTCCAACCTCTTTCCTTTTCCTTTTTTTTTTTTTTTTTTTTTCTATTAGTTCTTTAATTCTATTGTCGATTCTGAAATTTTCTTTTCTCTGATTTTATTTGACAGTTATGTCAGGAGTCAGCTCTCGGGGTCAATTGACCAAATTGCCCTCGCTGCTCATCCGGTTTGCAAAAATCCAATATTTCTTGGCTCACGACCTAATTATTTGACCGACTTAACAGTTCTTTTCGTGATTTTCTTTTCCACTGTGTTCATAAGGGTCCTAAGGACAGCAGCGTCACTTTTTACGGTTCAAATTTGAGTTTAAAATGACTTGTGATGCGTTCCGAGGAGGTCACTCATCATTGTGACTCTCACTCGTTTAACCTCTTATGTTCTGTTTTTCTTATTTATACTTAACTAATTAAACATTACTAATTATTTGTGTTTATGGCTTCTCAAATTGTCTTAGGTGTGGCTCTAATCCCAATAATTGTCCGGACTGACACCGGTCACCGGAACAGTGAAATATACCAGGCTATGCAAACGGGGGTGTTACAATTCTCCCCCCCTTAAAATAAATTTCGTCTCGAAATTTTACCTGGTATCAATCTACGAATAGTGGGTGCTTTGTCTCCTCATGTCCTCCTCTCGTTCCCAAGTAGCCTCTGGCCCGAATGATGGTTCCACAAGCACTTTAACTAACGGTATCCGCTTGTTTCAGATTGTTTCACCTCATATGCCAGAATCTCTATGGGTTCTTCTTCATATGTGAGGTCTGGATTCACTTCAATTTCCTCTGCTGGTAGTACATGAGATGGGTCTGATCGATACCTCCTCAACATAGACACATGGAAGACATTATGTATCTTCTCCAACTCTGGAGGTAGTGCCAAACGATAAGCCAAAGGACCCACTCTCTCCAGAACCTCATATGGCCCAATGAAACGAGGGCTTAGTTTTCCCTTTCTGCCGAATCTCATAATTCTCTTCCAAGGAGAAACCTTGAGGAAAACTTTCTCACCCACTGCATACTCAATATCCCTTGTTTTCAAATCAACATAGGACTTTTGACGGTCTGATGCAGCTTTAAGTCGATCTCTGATCACCCTGATTTTCTCTTCAGTCTGTTGAACAATTTCGGGTTCGATCATCTTCCTTTCACCCACGTCATCCCAACACAATGGGGTTCTACATTTTCTGCCATACAAAGCTTCATATGGAGGCATCCCAATGCTTGATTGGTAGCTGTTGTTGTAAGCAAACTCAATTAAAGGCAAGTGTGTATCCCAACTGCCCTCAAACTCAATCACACAAGCCCGTAGCATATCCTCCAAAATCAATTACCCTCTCGATGGCCATGCATCTGTGGATGGAATGCAGTACTGAAGTTCAATCTAGTTCCTAGGGCTCTCTGAAGACTACCCCAGAATCTAGAAGTGAACCTAGGATCTCTGTCTGATACGATAGATACTGGCACTCCATGCAATCTCACAATCTCATCGATGTACAACCTGGCCAATCTGTCCAAACTATAGTCCATTCGGACTGGCAGAAAATGAGCAGACTTGGTTAGTCTGTCAACAATGACCCAAACTGCATCATGACTCTTCTGTGTCCTCGGAAGTCCCATCAGAAAATCCATTATTATTCTCTCCCATTTCCACTGCAGTGCGGTGGTAGTGGATGTAACAACCAGTGGTACTTGATGCTCTGCCTTTACTTGGCGACAAGTTAGGCATTTAGAAATAAACTCGCCACATCTCTCTTCATACCCATCCACCAAGAATGCTCCTTTAACCCTTTATATATTTTTGTGCCAGTGGTGCATGGCAAAAGGAGACTCATGTGCTTCCTTCAAAATGATCTTCCTCAATTCAACATCAATAGGATCACATATTCTGCCCTGGTGTAGCAGTAAACCATCATCTCTAGCGAGAACTCGTTTCTTGCCTGCGGACTTCTCCCAACGACCCGATACTTTTGATCATTCTGAGTAGCCATTCTAATCTGATCAATCAACACTGGCTGTACATGCCATGCAACTGCTGCTTGCCCATCATCATTAACCTCTAAGCTGGCATGCAATGATCTTAACTCATGTACCAAAGACAAAGGAGTAACCCGTAGACTTGCCATAGTCTTGCGACTTAAGGCATCAGCCACAACATTAGCTTTCCCTGGCTGATAGTCTATCAGACAATCATAGTCTTTTATCAATTCTAACCATCTCCTCTGTCTCAAATTCAACTCTTTACGGTGCCCAAATACTTCAAACTCTTATGATGCGTGTAAATGTAACACTTCTCCTATACAAATAATGTCTCGGATCTTAAGAGCAAACACAATGGCTGCAAGCTCCAAATCATGCGTCGGATAATTCCTCTCATGCGATTTTAGCTGGCGTGATGCATAGGCAATAACATTTCGATCTTGCATCAACACACAACCTAATCCATTGTGAGAAGCATCGCTGTAAACTGTATATTCTTTACCCGGTGTAGGTAAAGTCAGGACTGGAGCCTCTGTTAAACATCTTTTCAATTCATCAAAACTTTGCTGGCATTTGTCCGTCCACTGAAATTTCACATCCTTTCTAAGCAGCTTGGTCAATGGAGATGCCAACATGGAGAATCCCTTCACAAATCGACGGTAGTATCCAGCTAACCTTAAAATGCGAATCTCTGTGACATTTCTGGGTGGCTTCCAATTAAGGACAGCTTCAATCTTGCTAGGATCTACCTTAATGCCCTCTTCTGATACTACATGCCCCAAAAAGGATATCTCATTCAGCCAAAATTCACATTTCGACAATTTGGCATATAGTTGTTTCTCCCTCAAAGTCTGTAGTACAATCCGCAGATGTCTATCATGCTCTTCTGCATTCCTCGAATAGACCAATATATCATCGATAAATACCACAACAAACTGGTCGAGGTATGGTCTGAAGATAGTGTTCATCAGATCCATAAAAGCAGCCGGAGCATTGGTTAACCCGAATGGCATGACTAGGAATTCATAATGGCCATAGCGGGTTCTGAAGGCAGTTTTAGAAATACTCTGCTCTTGTACTTTTAGCTGATAATAACCTGATCTCAGGTCAATTTTAGAGAACACAGCTGCACCCCTCAACTGATCAAACAAGTCATCAATACGGGGTAATGGATATCTGTTCTTTATTGTCACCTTATTCAACTGCCGATAGTCAATGCATAGCCAGAGAGTGCCATCCTTCTTCTTTACAAATATACCTGGCGCTCCCAAGGTGACACACTAGGTCGAATGAAGCCCTTAACAAGCAACTCTGCACCGCACTTTCAATTCTTTTAGTTCCGCTGGTGCCATTCTGTATGGCGTTATGGAGATTGGGTCCACACCAGGCATAACATCAATTTCAAACTGCACTTCTCTTTCTGGAGGTAATCCTGGCAATTCATCAGGAAACACATCCGGAAAGTCACATACAGTAGGAATGTCCTTCAGTGCTGGACTCCCCACTTGGGTGTCTATCACATGTGCCAAGTACGCCTCACACCCTTTTCTAATCATTTTTCTAGCCAGTGCAGCTGAAATGATGTTTGAAGGCAATAACTGCCTCTCCCCCTGTATTACTACATCACCATACTGAGGAAGACCAAAAGTGACTGTCTTCAGTCTACAGTCAATCATAGCATGATGCCTGGCTAACCAATCCATGCCCAAGATAATGTCATAATCTCTGAAGGGCATTTCAATTAAATCAGACAAAAAAGTGTGTCCTTGGATCACCAAAGGACAGTCTCTATATAGCCTATTTACCCTGACCTCTTAGCCTAATGGACTAGTTACTAACACATCATAGTCCATTGGTACACACAGAATAGTAGTAGAACACATCACACTAGCACTAACATACGAATGTGTAGAGCCAGGATCAAATAACACATGCACATCTTTGTCAAGGATGGAGAAATTACCAGCTACAACATCTGATGTTTCAGCCTCTTCCTTTGACGCATGGTATATACTCTAACTGGTGCGCCATCGGATCTTTGGTGGTTAACGGTGCTCGACTTCGGGGTGTTACCGGGACCCCTACCTCGCCTCGCCTCTAGCGGTGATTGTGACCCTGCAGGTGCAGAGACTTGGTGATCCTTGGATGTAGTGAAAGACCTGCAGCGCAGACTAGTGCAATCCTTAGCGAAATGTCCGCTCCTCCACGGTTAAAACACGCACCAAGAGCTCAGTAACAAACCCCACCATGAGTTCTACCACGGGTTTCGCCTTCTTTGCATCGATAGAGCTCCTCGTGTCTGGTTGGGTCTCACGACTGCATCGAGGTGGTCTTTGGCCAGAAAATCTGCCTCGGCCTCTTCGGGAGCTAGATCCCCCCAACTGTTTCCTCGTCCCAGAACCACTTCGGATGCTTGTTGGTAGTCTTTTGATTTTCTCTTGTGGACCCTTCTTCACCGCCTTCGATTCTATCTTTTCTAGTTCTAGGGCTGTGAGATCAATTCGCAAAATTCGATGTCCGAATCCCACAACTTGCATTCTCAAACTCTGTCTTAGCTGACCTCAAACCTCTTGCATCTGTCTGCAGGGGTGGAGACTAAGCTTCCAAAGATAGTGGCTTAGTCTTGAAAAATCTCTCTCATATTCTCACTCTGATTCGGTTCCCTTGTTTCAAACTCAAGAATTCTTGCAACTTCATGTCCACATATGCATCGGAACCCATTTCGCCGGAACTCCTCAAGAAGTCGACTGTGTTAACACAGTGGCTCCACCAGCCGTGGGGTCTTCCACCATTCATAGGCATCCCCTTGTAATAAGGAGACGAATACTCAAACTTCATTTCTTCAGACATCGCAGACTTTCTAAAAACTCGTTCCATTCTTTCCAACCACTGCTCGCTTCGGTGGATCCACGGTGCCTTTAAACTCGGTGGCCCCAAATTTCATCAATTTTTCATCTTGCGAAAGTGAGAAATTTGTGGTTGTCTTTGCAATCTTGGCATTTGAGCTTGGGGTGGCACATTACCCGCCATTTCTTTGAAAGAAGG
Source organism: Hevea brasiliensis (assembly GCF_030052815.1). NCBI lineage: Eukaryota > Viridiplantae > Streptophyta > Magnoliopsida > Malpighiales > Euphorbiaceae > Hevea > Hevea brasiliensis. The sequence continues at coordinate 68,248,882 of NC_079502.1, read as the reverse complement.
CGACCATCGCTGCATAAATTGAGCAGAAGCTGGTGCTAGAGCAGGAGCTGGAGTGGCTGACCCACTCACATTCTGGAGTGCTGGGGCTTCCCCTTGAACCTCAGCCTCAACAGATTGTTCTTCGGAATGATCTCCTCCTTCCATTCTGTTTTTCACAATTTTCTACTTCCTAAGATCAAACACAAGGAGGTTGACCTCCGTTAATGCATATTCATGATGTAAATATGTCATATGCATCGATTAAAGACACTTGAGCAGTTGTACTTATCAAAGAAATATTCACATACATAGTCAAAATTTATTGCAAAACCATGCTCTGATATCACTAAAACATGTCACACCTTACCCCTCCGTAAGGCATAGCATGCTCCCGTAGAATACTTAATGAAGTACCGAACTTCACCTACCGATAACTCATTAAGTACCCTACAAGGGATTTTAAAACAATTTTCTTACATTTTGGAAGTGGTGAGCATTTTGGTAAGAATTAAAAACCATTTATTCAAAGTTTAAATACTAGTAAAAATTTTTGTCCATTCAAATTTTGTCGCAAATTTTATAAAAATTTTGACAGAGTTCCCTCTGTATTTTGAGAAACCAGTTCTTCAAATACACGTAAAAGCACTTCCAAAACTATTTTACAACTCCCAACCTCCAATAATTCACAATTCAACTCAAGTCAATCCATTTCAAAACAGTTTCACAATCCAAGTCAAATTTGTCAACTCAAGAGGTTCAATAATTCCATTCACAAAACATAAGGCGTAAAATCCATATGTACAAATATCAAATTCTGTAAGAAAATCTAAAATAATATTATTATAGTTTATTTACAAGCTCAATTTACATTGATACTTATGACATTACTGATTTACATCAAAATAACCATAAGGGTATAAAACAATACCCGCAAAAAGGGATAAAAAGATCTTGTCAATCCATGACTCACTCTCGCTTTCTCCTTGCTTTTATCTCATGACGATAGAATTAAACTATCGCTGAGTATAAACATACTCAGTGGTGCACAATAAAGATTTAAAATGCGATACATAAATCATTTATTGATGAAACATAATTTGAATACTTCACAATCACATTTCGCAAATATCAAAGCTCATAACAATTCATTTTGTCAAATAATATATTAAACAACAGTTTAGTCAAACAATTGCATAAACACAGTGTTGCCAAAGTCGTACACAACTTAAGCCATGACACAAAATTTCCGATCAATGCCGTGTTGTACACCACGACAAAGCAATCTCAACCCCATTAATCGAAACCAATGAGGGAGGTGGCTAGCTAGCTAATGAGTACTCATCCGATCTACAACCTCAACTGGCAAGCCAGAGAGGGAGGAAAATAAATGATCTCAACCCCATAAATGGAGGAGGAATAATAAGTAACTGTCATGCTAAGTGTGAATCAAAAATTCATTTCAAACATTTCATTCAAATATTGCATACAAAAATCAATCCATTTCCAAAGTTACAATTTGATCACAAGGTGGCAACACAAAAGTTCATAAATTCATAATGCGTAATAAATCAATTTTTCAAGGATAAAATGCTTAAATAGGGTTTATTGTGCACAAACCTCAAGCGAGTCGTCCCTTAGCCTCGACTTGTTTCCTCGGGTTCCTTCTCGATATTCTTTTCAATTGAAACAAAAAATTTTACAATGTTTCAGTACTAGAACTTAACATAAATCCCAAAATAAATTTTAACTTCGCATTTACCTATTTCTAACGTGTTAAATTCGACGTTTTTGAAATTTTGTGTTTCGGGTTACTATTCACTGCACTATTTAAGTCAAATAATTGACTTTCTAAGGATTAATAGGTATGGGAACTCCAACTTCACCCACATACCACATTTTGTTCATTAAACTTGTTGGTTTTGATCACTTTTTCAAAGCATAGGTCATTTTGGCAAAATTGCCAATTTTCGGTTTTGTGCTCCGAAGTTGCACTATTCCATTGGTCGATCTACTGTTGGAATTTGAAAAAACTTCCTTCATAGAAAATTTTCCTTATTGTCTTAAGTGTATTCTCATTTTTGGATCACCTCAATCGGAGTTTTGTAGCTCAAGTTATGGCCAAAATAAGTTTACTGTTCACGTGTACTGTTCATACTGAGATTTTGGTGCTAGCAGATTTTTGGTCCAACTTTGGTTAATAATTTGATCAAGTTAAGTTCATAATTTGGTCTCACTTTCTTCATATGAAATGTTGTACTATGTCTTAGGTTTCCATCGGTTCAAGAATCGCCTAAATTTGAGTTTTCTAGAGAGAGTTATAACCATCCAAACATTGCTGCTCAATGAAAAATCTGCAGAATCTCAGTACAGTAAATTTAACTTTGCTCAATGATTTGAATGAGTTAATGGCCTAATTTGGGTTGGTGTTCTTCATGAAAGTTTTAGGTCTATATCATATCTAATTGCTGGTAACATTTCAGGTCAATTTGACCTACCTAGCTCGAGTTATGGCCAAATGAACAGTTACTATTCATTTGGTCAGTTTGGTGCAGGGCAGCCTGCTATCAATTCACTTTGGTCAATTGTTTCACCAAGTTTTGGTCAGTTTTTGGTCATGTTTCCTTAATGAAAATTGTGCTCTTTTATGTCTATTTTCATCTCCAATTGGTGGCATATCAATTGGACATGTAAAATTTGAGTTTTGGTCCTTCAAAGTGGGTTTGGTCATGCTGCCAGCAGCATGACCATTGACCTACGAATTTAGCTAAAATTTCCACCATTCCCACACAACTTATTTGGTCATAATTGACCATTATTTCATTTCACAATAGGTTAAACATGCCATTTATGTATTTCTCCAATTTTTGGTTCATAAACCCTAGCATTGAAAACCCTAACTCATCATTTTCATGCCTTTAACTAGTTCTAATGGTTTAAATGTTAATCATTTAACTATGTAAAGTTTCTAAACTCATTCAATTGCATCATATTCATGCAAACCATACTCCTCCCAACCAGGCCAAATTTCAGCAATGGTCATTCTCCCATGTTTGTTTCATTTAAATCAAATTCTAAGCTCACTTAATTACCTAAACATGCATTTAAATGGAAAAATAAAGAGTTTGATATGCTAACCTCACTTAAAGCTTCAAAACCCTAACCTTTGCTCTTCTTTCTTCTTGAAATCTCCTTCTTAAGTAGTAATAACAAGCTTTAAAGAAGTCCTTATGAGAGTTATTATGGTTAGGTAAGGAAAATTTGAGCTTAATGTAAGCTTAAAGAGAAAGCTTCCATGGGGGATTTAAGGAAACAAGTGGGTGGCAAAGAGAGAGGGGAAGAAGAAGAAAATCCTAAATTTTTTTCTTTGTTTTTCCTTTACACGTTTTTGCTTTGGAAGACCATAAATATCAAATTTAATAAATATTTAACAAATTTGTTTATGACATCATTAGTGATGTCATCAACTTTGACTTTTCCAACCTCTTTCCTTTTCCTTTTTTTTTTTTTTCTATTAGTTGTTTAATTCTATTGTCGATTCTGAAATTTTCTTTTCTCTGATTTTATTTGACAGTTATGTCAGGAGTCAGCTCTCGGGGTCAATTGACCAAATTGCCCCTCGCCGGTTCATCCCGGTTTGCAAATAATCCAATATTTCTTCCGGCTCCCTGACCTAATTATTTGACTGACTTAACAGTTCTTTTTCGTGATTTTCTCTTTTCCACTGTGTTCATAAGGGTCCTAAGGACCGCAGTCACTACTTTTTACGGTTGAAATTTGAGTTTAAAATGACTTCGATCGTTCAGGAGGTCACTCATCATTGTGACTCTCATTTCGTTTAACCTATTATGTTCTGTTTTTCTTATTTATAGTTAACTAATTAAACATTACTAATTATTTGTGTTTATGGCTTCTCAAATTGTCTTAGGTGTGGCTCTAATCCCAATAATTGTCCGGACTGACACCGGTTACCGGAACAATGAAATATACATCGCCAACCACATATTCTATTTCTTTTCTCTTCAGGTCGGCATAAGATTTCTGTCTGTCTGAGGCAACCTTCAGATTTGCTTTGATTTGTTTCACTTTCTCCTCAGTCTGTTTCACAGTGTCAGCCCCACCGATTTGTCTTCGCCCAATTCAGTCCAAAGACACCTGAGTTCTACATTTTCTCCCATACGATTGCTTCATATGGGGCCATTTGAATGCTAGCTTGGTAGCTATTGTTGTATGCAAACTCGCGATGGGAGGTATCTATCCCAACTTCCCTCAAACTCAATGACACAACTCCTCAGCATATCCTCAAGGACCTGACATATATTTCATGTTATTGTTATCATTTCTATTCAATATTTGTATCAATTTCATTGGTTTCAATTATTTACCTAGATTACTCTTTCTGATTGCCCATCCGTCTGAGGATGGAAAGCTGTGCTGAAATGGAGTTGTGTACCCAAGGATTCATGCAACTTCTTCCAAAATCTCGATGTAAACCTTGGGTCTCGATCAGATATGATGGAAAGTGGGATTCCATGCAGTCTAACTATCTCACTGATATACAATTCTGCTAACTTCTCCAGTGAGTAGTCAGTCCTAAGTGGCAGAAAGTGTGCTGACTTTGTCAATCTATCAACTATCACCCATGCTGCATCATGTTTCTTCCGGGTGAGAGGTAGACCACTTACAAAATCCATGGTGACCCGATCCCTTTTCCATTCAGGTATGCGTATAGGCTGTAGCAAACCCGATGGAACTTGATGTTCTGCCTTAACTTGCTGACATGTCAAGCATTTAGTCACATAGTCAGCTATGTCCCTCTTCATACCAGGCCACCAATATCAAGCTTGGTCATGATACATCTTTGTACTTCCAGGTGCATAGCATATACACCGGTGTGTGCCTCTTTTAGAATCTGGCTTTCAATTCCCCATTATCCGGTACACAGTCTTCCTTTGTAATCTGAGACACCCATCTGCTTTCACCTCATAATCGCTGCTTTTCCTCCAAATTTTGCTCATAATAGCCATCAGCTTCTCATCTACCTTCTGCCCATCTAAAATCTGCTGTAGCAGGTTTGGCCTCACTTGCAACTCAGCCAAAATAGCTCCATCTCGAATCAAAGTTAGACGAGCATTCAATGATCTCAAAGCTGTCATGGATTTTCTGCTCAAGGCATCAGCAACTACATTTGCCTTCCCAGGATGGTAGTCAATTACACAATCATAATCCTTTAGGAACTCAATCCATCGCCTCTGTCTAAGGTTGAGCTCCTTCTGGGTTGGCAAATATTTCAGGCTTTTGTGGTCCGTGTAAATGTAGCACTTTTCACCATACAAGTAATGCCTCCATATCTTCAGTGCGAAGATAATTGCTGCAAGCTCTAGATCATGGGTAGGGTAGTTCTGTTCATGTGGCCTTAGCTGCCTGGAAGCATAAGCGATCACTTTCTCCTCTTGCATCAATACACACCCTAACCCATTATGTGAGGCATCACTGTAGACCACGAAGTCCTTTCCTGACACTGGCTGTGTTAACACTGGTGCCTCTGTCAACATAGCCTTCAACTTCTCAAAACAGGTCTGACACTTGTCATTCCAGTCAAATCTGACATTCTTGTGTAACAACTTGGTCATTGGAGCAGCTATTAGGGAAAATCCCTTCACAAATCTTCTGTAATATCCAGCTAGCCCCAAGAAGCTTCTGACCTCAGTTGTATTCCTGGGAGGCTTCCATTCCATCACTGCTTCTATTTTCTTGGAATCCACCCTAATCCCATCAGCTGACACTATGTGTTCAAGGAATGCAATCTCGTTCAGCCAAAAGTCACACTTGGACAACTTAGCATACAGCTTCTTTTCTTTCAGGGTTTGCAGAACAATCCTCAAATGCTCATCATGTTCTTCCCTGGTCTTGGAATACACCAAAATATCATCAATAAAGACCACTACGAACCGATCTAAGTGTGGATGGAAGATACGGTTCATAAGGTCCATGAATGCCGCTGGTGCATTTGTTAAGCCAAAGGGCATCACTAGGAACTCATAATGCCCATATCGGGTCCTGAATGCAGTCTTTGGCACATCTGCATCCTTCACCCTCAACTGATGATATCCTGATCTGAGATCAATCTTGGAAAACACCCCTACTCCCTTCAACTGATCAAACAGATCATCAATTCTAGGCAATGGATATTTGTTCTTCACAGTCACTTTATTCAACTGCCGGTAATCGATGCATAGTCTCAAAGTCCCATCCTTCTTTTTCACAAACAGCACTGGAGCTCCCCATGGTGACACACTGGGGCGTATGAACCCCTTATCAAGCAACTCTTGCAACTGAGTTTTCAACTCCCTCAATTCAGTGGGTGCCATCCTATAAGGAGCGATGGAAATGGGTGTCAGATCTACAGGTGTCTCAATAGCAAATTCAACTTCCCTTTACGGTGGCAAACCAGGCAACTCTTCAGAAATACCTGCAGGAAGTCTCTCACTGTGGGTATGTCACTCGAGTTTGGCTTAGCACGCCTAGTATCCACCACATGTGCTAGGTAGGCTTCACGACCTTTCTCATCATTCTTCTTGCAACAGTGGCTGAGATGACATTGGACAAGAAATCTGTCCTTTCCCCCACAACTGTAATTTCATTACCCTCAGGAGTTTTCAAAGAAATTCTCTTCAATTTGCAATCAACTATTGCCTGATGACGTGACAACCAGTCCATTCCCAAAATCACGTCAAACTCATGGAAGGGCAACTCAATCAAGTCTGCCAAGAATTCATACCCCTGAATCCTTAACGGGCAACCCTTGTATACTTTGTTCACCACTACACTGTGGCCCAATGGATTAGTGACCAGAATGTTTTGGTCACTCTCCCCTACGAGTATCCCCCTTTCTACGGGTAAGTTGATGCAGATGTATGAATGGGTGGATCCTGGATCCACCAATGCATGCACAGGTGTAGTGTAGAGGGAGAACGTACCCCTAATGACGTCCGGGGCATCTTGTTCCTCCTGAGATCTCAAGGCATAATTTCTGGCAGGTGGTCTATTATCTGGCCTCTCTGCTGGCTCAGATGCAGGCCTCTGAGATGGTCCCAGAGCTTCAGATTTACCAGACCTTCTACCCCTTGGTGGTGCAGGAGCAGTGCATGCGCTTGTGTTGGAGCAGCTGTAGTAGTTCTGCGTGGACAGTTCTTCAACTGATGCTCTGTTGACCCACACCTCAAGCAGGCACCAGTTACTCTCCAACGTTCCCCCTTGTGCCATTTCAGGCAATGCGGACATGCGAGAAGATGTTGGGCTGGTCCCTGAACCCCATCCTCGGAGAGCGCCCACCGATGGTGTGGTGACCTCTCCTAGGGGTGAACTATGGCACAGGCCCACAGGTGACCACGACCACGTGGTTGACCCGAACTCTGTGCAGGAGGACCCTTGAACTTCTTCCCAAATGCAGGGGCTGAACTAGACCGACCGGTCCCTCTTCTGTCTCTCTCTTCTAGTTTGCTCACTGATTCTTACTTTTTCAACCTTTATTGCAGCTTCCACTAACTTGGTAAATTCTGTGATTCCCAAGGCAGTGAGCTGGATCTTGATGTTGTCATTTAGTCCCTCTTCAAATCTCTTGCACCTTTCAGCTTCATTAGGGACTATCTCCCTTCCATAACGGCTTAATCGAACAAACTCCTTCTCATATTCGGCCACTGACAGCTGTCTCTGCCTCAGGTTAATAAACTCTCTTCTTCTCTCTTTCAGATATACAGTACCCACATATTTCTTCTTAAATTCGAAGAAAGAAGTCCCAAATTCTGACTTCTATCTGCACTTCACTGGACACGGAGTCCCAACAATCATATGCATCATATTGCAGTAAAGAGATGGAATATTCAAGGTTTTTCTCTGGATTGAAGTGAAGTTGTTTTAGTACTCTGCCTGCATTCAACCAATTCTCTACCGCAATGGAGTCATCTTCTCTCTTGCCATAGAAGTCCATAGCTCCAAACTTCCTTAGCCTTTCCAGGTGTGATTTCTGCTGTGGAGCTGGTGGTGGTGGTGGTGCTGGCATTACCCCGGCCATTTGTCTGAAGAAGTCGGCCATTTGTTGGAACATGGCCTGTGGAGGCTGAGCAGGCTCTGCCTGAGCTGGCGGAGTAGGTTCTCCCCTACCCCCAGTCTCAGCTGCTACCGGTGGAGCATGACTCTCCACTTCCTCCTCAACTGCCCTCTGAGATGAAGGGTCCATATCCTATTCAAAATAAGAAAAACAAACAGATCTGCATTAGTGTCACCTCGACTCTTACAAATGCAATGCATGGTATGGACTCAATCTAGGCCCAGAAACGCCTAAACCGTGCTTTGATACCACTAAATGTGACACCCCTTACCCGTGTGCAGTATACTCGAGTAAGTAATGCCACACGGTGTACCGGCACACTATAATATTCCTTAATTAATTTATATCATGCTTTTAAATATAACTTGTAAAATATAACTCATTTAAGTCATTTATTAAAATCATAATTTATTTGAGGTTCCGCAAATTTTAAAGAAAATCCGGCAGAGTACCGGCTAAAAATGGAGAAAACAATTCTTCAGAACCTGTTAAAAACACTTCCAATGAACAAATTCATTCATTCTCAACTCCACTAACATCACAAAGCTCAATATCAAGATCTCAACAATTTTTTTTTTTTTAGGTCTCAATAACCTTTTCATTTCTCAAACATCCATTTCTCAGGGTTCTCATATATAAACAATAATAAAATACTCAAATTATTTCCATACATAACCATAAATCTTTATTATTTACATGAACCTCAAAATACATTACATAAATCCAAAATACATATGAGAAAACAAATATTTAATTACAAAATGACAAAATGACATCTAGTGTCCTACCAATGCACTGCAGGTGACGAGGTGACACGGACACTGTGCAGAACTGTAGGATGGACTCACCCAGTCTGTGGTCTACTGGGCTCACGATCGGGATCTCCAGTACCTACGCGTGGTAAAAGCAACGCGCTAAGCAATAATGCTTAGTGGTGCAATAATATAATAGAAGAAAATAGCAAGAAAATGAATGTGTATAGAATGTGTATGCTTCCTTTGTTTGGTATTGGTATAACCATTATTTCGTTAACGTTGTTCACTTTTATTCATTTGGTTGCCCCAAGTAAACCTACACTAGACGCATCGGATCGGATAACGGGTAAGCGCCTTTGGGTACCTAGTACCTCGGGCCGTCACACCATCGGTCACATATGCATCTCCCGGTGTACAACAGAACAGTTAACAAGCTGTAAATAATATCAGGCACAAGGCCAAGTCTCAATACAAAGTCAGAATGGCTACAAGCCATGAAATCATAGAATGGCATATTGCCATGTGCAGTATTGCTAACTGAACCCTATTGGCATGCCAAACTATCCAAACCAATCTTGTTAGGTATACTAGGGCATTTGAAACTTTTAAATTCTTCAATTTGTGAATTTCAAATTTTTAGTGTCACTATTCATCTTATTGGTCAACAAAAATGTTGACTTTTAGAATAAAAATATGTACATTGACTTTGGCACTCCCAACATACCACATTTGGCATTCCAAACTTGTTGGCATTAAGCATTTATACCATTTCAAAGTTTAAACCAACACAAGCAGAATTTTCAATTTTTGTGAGTCAACTTCACTATTCCATTGGACACTGTTGCTGTGGGAATTTGAAGAAATGTAAAACATGAAAGTTGTTCCTTATTTTGTCTAGTTGAATTTCCTTTTTTGAATCACTCCATTTGGAGTTTTTTAACTCCAGATATGGTCCAAAAACCACAGCTGGTCGGATTCCCATTCTGCAGAAATTACCATATCTACAGTAACATGAACAGTGACTTACACTGCCATTTGGGTTAGGTTCTGGCCATAATTTGGGGTATGTTCCTTCATGAAAGTTGTTTGTCTATGTCTTAGCTTGTTGCTGTAAAAATTTCATGTCAATTGACCAAATCTACAGTGAGTTATGGCCAAATGAACAGTTACTGTTCATTTGGTCAATTCTGCAGAATCAGTTGCAGGGTGTCCGGATTGGGGCCAAGTTTTGGTCCTCTTGCTTTGGTCTTTTGGGCATGGTTTCTTCAGCAAAAATGTGCCATTATAAGCCTAGTTTCATGTCCAATTGGTCAAACACCAATTGGACCAACACAGCCAAAGTTATGGCTGTGTAATTGGACTGAAATCTCAGTCCATTGCTGCTGTCCTAGGGCAGCTTACTCCTTCTCTGTGCAATCCTATTTTTCAGTCCCAATTGTGCTCAACTTACCTAAAATAGTCACTAATTGACCATTAAAAAGTTATCTAACAATTTCCTAAGCCAAGTCACATTTTCACCTTTCCTAAACCCTAATTCAATTTCATGATTTATGCCATTTACCTTGGTTAGCTACTAATACATTACTCATATGTTTATAACTTCAAACAAGGTTTCTATTTCACTTCAAGCTCATCAAAAACACTCCTACATATTCCTTTTCTAGGGCAGCCGAAATTCAAGAGCTCATACACATAGGTTTTTGTTCATTTAAATTACAAGTCTTACTAAATTTCAAGTCCAAAATCATGAAATTTAAGAGTTTTATGTTTATAGTTGCACTAACCTTTAAGTGGCAGAATTTCCCAAGCCCCAAACTTCACTTTCCTTCCTTTTCTTGGCTGCCAAAAGATCATGCAAGGTGCTAGGATAAATTTTAGTGAAGCTAGGTTATGATTTTATTGGGTAGAAATGGGTGAATCAAGCTTGGGAAGTGGGGTTTAATGGAGGTTTAGGGCAAGGCTTGGGTTTCGGCTGGTTTGGGGAGGGAGATGGCAGATTGTGTTTTTAAATTTTTGGTCTTGGTTTGTCTCTTTTATTGGTTAATAAAAGAGTTGTTTAACTTTGATTGGGTATGGCTTTTAAATGACATCATTTTGATGTCATAATTAAGCCTTTTTCCTCATTTTTCTTTTCTTTCCTCCACTACTCATTTCCAATTTAATTTCTAGTAATATTCATTCATATTTTATGTCATATTAATTATTTACTTAACTGGACAAGTCGGCCAAAAATCACCTCTGAAGGCGAAATGACCAAAATGCCCTCCGTTTGGCTGAACGGGTCAAAATTGTCTGTACCGATTGAAAAATTTTTCTAGGTATTTTCTTGGCATTCTAATGCCATGGTAACCTCAATAACCCTTCTCTGGAGTCCCAAAAATTATTTTATAATTTTTCCCTCTGGTCTAGGGCTCCTCGTTGCGAGAACCGCAACTTCCCTCCGGTTATCCATCGCTTGGGCACCGGCTCGTTTTACTTGGTTGTATTTTATTTCTAAAATTTTTACTAAGTGTTTCTTATCAATATTTGAGTTAATTATGGTCCCTCACTTAAGTTTAATTATTTTTCCGGACGTTCTAGCTGTCCGGACCGACACCGGTCATCAGAACAGTAGAATGTACGGAGTCGGTACAGGGAGGGTGCTACAAGGTTATTATCTGCTGAAAGTACAAGAGCAGAGTATTTCTAAAACTGCCTTTAGAACCCACAGACAGATGGCCAATCTCTAAGTTGGCATTCAATGATCTTAACTCTTGTACCAAAGACAAAGGAGTAACCCGTAGACTTGCCATAGTCTTGCGACTTAAGGCGTCAGCCACAACATTAGCTTTCCCTGGCTGATAGTCTATCAGACAATCATAGTCTTTCATCAACTCTAACCATCTCCTCTGTCTCAAATTCAACTCTTTCTGGGTGCCCAAATACTTCAAACTCTTATGATTTATATAGATGTAAGACTTTTCCCCATACAAATAGTGTCTCCAGATCTTAAGAGCACAATAGCTGCAAGCTCCAAATCATGTGTTGGATAGTTCCTCTCATGCGGTTTTAGCTGGTGTGATGCATAGGCAATGACATTTCGATCTTGCATCAATACACAGCCTAACCCATTGTGAGAAGCATCATTATAAACTGTATATTCTTTACCCGGAGTAGGTAAAGTCAGGACTGGAGCTTCAGTCAAACATCTCTTCAATTCATCAAAACTCTGTTGGCATTTGTCGGTCCACTGAAATTTCACATCTTTTCTAAGCAGCTTGGTCAATGGAGATACCAACATGGAGAATCCCTTCACAAATCTACGGTAGTATCCAGCTAAACCCAGAAAACTACGAATTTCTGTGACATTTCTGGGTGGCATCCAATTAAGGACAGCTTCAATCTTACTTGGATCTACCTTAATGCCTTTTTCTGATACTACATGCCCCAAAAAGGATATCTCCTTCAGCCAAAATTCACACTTCGACAATTTAGCATATAGCTGTTTCTCTCTCAAAGTCTGTAGTACAATCTGCAGATGTCTATCATGCTCTTCTGCATTCCTCGAATAGACCAATATATCATCTATGAATACCATAACAAACTAGTCGAGGTATGGTCTGAAGATAGTGTTCATCAGATCCATAAAAGCAGCCGGAGCATTAGTTAACCCGAATGGCATGACTAGGAATTCATAATGGCCATAGCGGGTTCTGAAGGCAGTTTTAGGAATACTCTGCTATTGTACTTTCAGCTGATAATAACCTAATCTCAGGTCAATTTTGGAGAACACAACTGCACCCCTCAACTGATCAAACAAGTCATCAATGCGGGGCAATGGATATCTATTCTTTATTGTCACCTTATTCAACTGCCGATAATCAATACACAAACGGAGAGTGCCATCTTTCTTCTTTACAAACAACACTGGCGCTCCCCAAGGTGACACACTAGGGCGGATAAAGCCCTTGTCAAGTAATTCTTGCAACTGCACTTTCAACTCTTTTAATTCTGCAGGTGCCATTCTATATGGTGTTATGGAGATTGGGTCCACACCAGGCATAACATCAATTTCAAACTGCACCTCTCTTTCTGGAGGTAATCCCGGCAATTCATCAGGAAATACATCCGAAAAATCACATACAGTAAGGATGTCCCTTAGTGCTGGACTCCCCACTTGGGTGTCTATTACATGTGCCAAGTATAACACCCTCCCGGTAACTACTCCGTACATCCTGCTGTTCCGGTGACCAGTGTCGGTCCGGACAGCTAGAATGTCCGGAAAAATATTTAAACTAAAGTGAGGGACCATAATTAACTCAAATATTAATAAGAAAAATTTGGTAAAAATTTTAGAAATAAAATACAACCAAGTTAAACGAGCCAGTGCCCTAGCGATGGGTAACCAGAGGGAAGTTGCGGTTCTCGCAACGAGGAGCCCTAGACTCGGGGAAAAATTCATAAAATAATTTTTGGGACTCCAGAAAAGGGTCATTGAGGTTCCTATGGCATTAGAATGCCAAGAAAATACCAAGAAAAATTTTTTAATCGGTACAGACAATTTTGACCCGTTAAGCCAAACGGAGGGCATTTTGGTCATTTCGCCTTCAGAGGTGATTTTTGGCCTACTTGTCCAGTTGAGTAAATAATTAATATGACATAAAATATGAATAAATATTACTAGAAATTAAATTGGAAATGAGTAGTGGAGGAAAGAAAAGAAAAATACAATATATGCAATTTATGACATCATTGTGATGTCATTTAAAATTTTCCACCAATCACAATTAAGCAACCATTTGACCAACTAATAAAAGAGACTAAATGAAGACCAAAATAACCAAAAATACAGCAGCCATCTCCCTCCCCAAAAGCCAGCCGAAACCCATTCCTATAGCCACCCTCCATTAAAGCTTTTTCAAGCTTTAGATTTCCATCATTTCCACCATATTTCCCTACCCTCTAAGTACAAAAATTAATTATTTCACCTTAAGAAGAAGATTGACAATAAGAAGAAGAGAAGAAAGTGAAGAATTTGAGCTTTTGAAAAGCTCTTAAGTGAGGTTAGTGCACCTATCTACTTAAAACCTTTATTTTCCATGTTAGTAGCTTGAATTAAGTAAGAATTTGTAACTAAAATGAACAAAAATTATGTGTATACATACTATGGATTTCGGCAGCCCTATGGAAGGAATGGGTTTGTTAGTTTTGATGGACTTAAAGTGGACTAGAGATTATGTTTGAAGTACATAATTATGTGGATAATGACTTAGCTAGTTAACTAGGGTAACTAGTGTGAAATGGAAATGGAAATTAGGGTTTTGAGAAGTGAAAATTTGACTTGGCTTAGGAAATTGTTAGAGAACAGTTTAATGGTCAATTAGTGACCATTTAGGTAAGTTGACCACAATTTGGACTGAAATATAGCATAGCAAAGTGAATGTGTAGGCTGCCTAAGGACAGCAGCAGAGTGGTTGAGATTTCAGTCCACTTGGACTGCCATATCTTTGGCTGTGTTGGTCCAATTGGTGTTTGGCCAATTGGACATGAAACTAGGCTTATAATGGCACATTTTTGCTGAAGAAACCATACCCAAAAGACCAAAGCAAGAGGACCAAAAGTTGGCCCCAATCCGGATACCCTGCAACAGCACCTGCAGAAATGATCAAATAAACAGTAACTATTCATTTTGCCATAACTTACTGTAGATATGGTCAATTGACCTGAAATTTTTACAGAAACAAGTTAAGACATAGAAAAACAACTTTCATGAAGAAACCTACCCCAAATTATAGCCAGAACCTATTCAAATATGCAATCACAGTCACTGTTCATGGTACTGTAGATTTGGTAATTCTGCAGTTTTGGAAATCCGGTCAGCTGTGGTTCTTAGGTCATATCTGGAGCTAAAAAACTCCAAATGGAGTGATTCAAAAAAGGAAATTTAACTAGACAAAATAAGGAACAACTTTCATGTTTGTCATTTCTTCAAATTCCCACTACAACAGTGCTTAATGGAACAGTAAACTTATGCTTCATAAACTGAAATTTTCTGCCCTCTTGGTTTTAAGTTAGAAATGGTAATGGTGACCAATTCTAACAAGTTTTAAATGTAAAATGTGGTATATTGGGAGTGCCAAAGTCAATGTACATATTGTCTATCCAAAAGTCAACATTTTTGTTGACCAATGAGGTGAATAGTAACACCAAAACTTGAAATTCACAAATTGAAGAATTTAAAAGTTTCAAATGCCCTAGTATACCTAACAAGATTGGTTTGGATAGTTTGGCATGCCAATAGGGTTCAGTTAGCAGTACTGCACATGGCAATTTGCCATTCTGTGATTTTATGGCTTTTAGCCATTTTGACCTTGTATTGAGCTTTGGCCTTGTGCCTGATGTTATCACAGCTTGTTAGGTACATTGCCTGCCGGGAGATGCATATGTGATGATGGTGTGACGGCGAGTACTTGATACCCGGTGCGGTTTACTCGTTATCCAGTCCAGTCATCTAGTGTAGGTTACTTGGGCAACCAAATGAATGAAAGTGGACAAAGATAATGAAATAATGGATACACCAATACCAAACAAAGAAATCATACACATTCTATACATACTTATTTTTTTGCTATTTTCTTTTATTATACTATTGCACCACTACGCATTATTGCTTAGCGCGTTGCTTTTGCCACGCGTAGGTACTGGAGATACAGATCGTGAGCCCAGTAGACCACAGACTGGGTGAGTCTGTCCGGCAGTTCTGCACAGTGTCCGTGTCACCTCAACTTCTGCAGTGCATTGGTAGGACACTAGGTGTCATTTTGATATTTTGTAGCTAATTTTTACTTTCTCATATGTATTTGAACTTATGTAATGTATTCTGATGTTCATGTAAATAATGAAAGTTATGGCTATGAATGCAAAATTTGAGCATTTATTTATTGTTTGTATATGAGTATTATGAGAAATGGATGTTTGAGAAATGAAAAGGTTATTGAGAACTGAAATTGAGAAATGTTGTGGATATCTTGATATTGAGATTTTGTTGATGAATTGAAGTTGGGATTGTTTGGAAATTATTTGGAAGTGTTTTTAACAGGTTCCGAAGAACTGTTTTCTCCATTTTTAGCCGGTACTCTGCCGGATTTTCTTTAAAAATTTCCGGAACCTCAAATAAATTATAATTTCAATAAATGAACTATATTTCACAAACTATATTCAAAACTTTGATAAAAAAAAATTAATTAAGGTAAAATAGAGTGTGCCGGTACACCGTGTGACATAGCTTACTCGGATACACTGTAGCCGGGTAAGGGGTGTCACATTTAGTGGTATCAGAGCACGGTTTAGGCGTTTCTGGACCTAGATTGAGTCCATACCATGCATTGCATTTGTAAGAGTCGAGGTGACGCTAATGCAGATCTGTTTGTCTTTCTTATTGTGATGGGATTTTCCTTAATAGCTGCTCCAATGACCAAGTTGTTACACAAGAATGTCAGATTTGACTGGAATGACAAGTGTCAGACCAGTTTTGAGAAGTTGAAGGCTATGTTGACAGAGGCACCAGTGTTAACACAGCCAGTGTCAGGAAAAGACTTCGTGGTCTACAGTGATGCCTCTCATAATGGGCTAGGGTGTGTATTGATGCAAGAGGGAAAGGTGGTCGCTTATGCTTCCAGGCAGCTAAGGCCACATGAACAGAATTACCTTACCCATGATCTAGAGCTTGCAGCAATTATCTTCGCACTGAAGATATGGAGGCATTACTTGTATAGTGAAAAGTGCTACATTTACACAGACCACAAAAGCCTGAAATATTTGCCAACTCAGAGGGAGCTCAACCTTAGACAGAGGCGATGGATTGAGTTCCTGAAGGATTATGATTGTGTAATTGACTACCATCCTGGGAAGGCAAATGTAGTAGCTGATGCTTTGAGCAGAAAATCCATGACAGCTTTGAGATCATTGAATGCTTATCTAACTTTGATTCGAGATGGAGCTATTTTGGCTGAGTTGCAAGTGAGGCCAAACCTGTTACAGCAGATTTTAGATGGGCAAAAAGTAGATGAAAAGTTACTGGCTATTATGAGCAAAATCCCAGAGGGAAAAGCAACTGACCATGAGGTGAAAGCAGATGGGTGTCTGTATTACAAAGGAAGATTGTGTGTACCAGATGATGAGGAATTGAAGGCCAATATTCTGAAAGAGGCACACACCAGTGTATATGCTATGCACCCAGGAAGTACAAAGATATATCATGATCTGAAGCTTCAGTATTGGTGGCCTGGTATGAAGAAGGACATAGCTGACTATGTGACTAAATGCTTGACATGTCAGCAAGTCAAGGCAGAACATCAAGTTCCATCAGGATTGCTACAGCCTATACGCATACCTGAATGGAAATGGGATCGGGTCACCATGGATTTTGTAAGTGGTCTACCTCTCACCCAGAAGAAACATGACGCAGTATGGGTGATAGTGGATAGATTGACAAAGTCAGCACACTTTACGCCGATTAGGGTGAATACTCCTTTGGAGAAGTTAGCGAATGTATATCGGTGAGATAGTTAGGCGCATGGAATTCCACTTTCCATCATATCTGATCGGGACCCAAGGTTTACATCGAGATTTTGGAAGAAGTTGCATGAATCCTTGGGTACACAACTCCACTTTAGCACAGCCTTTCATCCTCAGACGGATGGGCAATCTGAAAGAGTAATCCAGGTAAACAATTGAAACAAATTAAACAAATACACATATTGAATTGAAATGATAATAATAACATGAAATATATGTCAGGTCCTTGAGGATATGCTGAGGAGTTGTGTCATTAAGTTTGAGGAAGTTGGGATAGATACCTCCCATCGCGTAATTTGCATACAACAATAGCTATCAAGCTAGTATCCAAATGGCCCCATATGAAGCCTTTGTATGGGAGAAAATGTAGAACTCGGTGTCTTTGGGTGAATTGGCGAAGACAAGCGGTAGGGCGGACACGGTGAAGCAGATGGGGAGAAAGTGAAACTAATCAAAGCCAATCTGAAGGTTACCTCGGCATGCATGAAATCTTATGCCGACAAGAAGAAAGAAATAGAATATGCGGTTGGCGACAAAGTGTTCCTCAAGGTGTCACCGTGGAAGAAGGTATTGAGGTTTGGAAGGAAAGGTAAGTTAAGCCCTAGGTTCATTGGCCCATATGAAGTCATTGAATGTGTGGGTCCAGTGGCCTATAGGCTAGCTTTACCTCCAGAGCTGGACAAGATCCACAATGTGTTTCACGTATCCATGCTCAGAAGATACCGCTCAGATCCTTCACATGTCATCTCCAGGGAAGAAATTGAAATACAACCGGATTTGACGTATGAAGAAGAACCTCTACGGATCCTGGCTCAAGAAGTGAAAGAGTTGAGGAACAAGCAGATTCCACTGGTGAAAGTGCTATGGAGGCACCATAATACCGAAGAGGCAACTTGGGAAAGTGAAGAGACGATGAGGCAACAGTTCCCTCAATTGTTTGCATAAGGTAAATTTCGAGTACGAAATTTAAATTAGAGGGGAAGAGTTGTAACACCCTCCCGGTAACTACTCCGTACATCCTGCATTAGGTTACCGATTCGATGCGGCTAGAATGTCCGGAAAAATATTTAAACTAAAGTGAGGGACCATAATTAACTCAAATATTAATAAGAAAAATTTGGTAAAAATTTTAGAAATAAAATACAACCAAGTTAAACGAGTCGGTGTCCTAGCGATGGGTAACCAGAGGGAAGTTGCGGTTCTCGCAATGAGGAGCCCTAGACCTGAGGAAAAATTCATAAAATAATTTTTGGGACTCCAGAGAAGGGACATTGAGGTTCCTATGGCATTAGAATGCCAAGAAAATACCTAGAAAAATTTTTCAATCGGTACAGACAATTTTGACCTGTTAAGCCAAACGGAGGGCATTTTGGTCATTTCGCCTTCAGAGGTGATTTTTGGCCGACTTGTCCAGTTGAGTAAATAATTAATATGACATAAAATATGAATAAACATTACTAGAAATTAAATTGGAAATGAGTAGTGGAGGAAAGAAAAGAAAAATACAATATATGCAATTTATGACATCATTGTGATGTCATTTAAAATTTTCCACCAATCACAATTAAGCAACCATTTGACCAACTAATAAAAGAGACTAAATGAAGACCAAAATAACAAAAAATACAGTAGCCATCTCCCTCCCCAAAAGCCAGCCGAAACCCATTCCCATTGCCACCCTCCATTAAAGCTTTTTCAAGCTTTAGATTTCCATCATTTCCACCATATTTCCCTACCCTCTAAGTACAAAAATTAATTATTTCACCTTGAGAAGAAGATTGATAGTAAGAAGAAGAGAAGAAAGTGAAGAATTTGAGCTTTTGAAAAGCTCTTAAGTGAGGTTAGTGCACCTATCTACTTAAAACCTTTATTTTCCATGTTAGTAGCTTGAATTAAGTAAGAATTTGTAACTAAAATGAACAAAAATTATGTGTATACATACTATGGATTTCGACAGCCCTATGGAAGGAATGGGTTTGATAGTTTTGATGGACTTAAAGTGGACTAGAAATTATGTTTGAAGTACATAATTATGTGGATAATGACTTAGCTAGTTAACTAGGGTAACTAGTGTGAAATGGAAATGGAAATTAGGGTTTTGAGAAGTGAAAATTTGACTTGGCTTAGGAAATTGTTAGAGAACATTTTAATGGTCAATTAGTGACCATTTTAGGTAAGTTGACCACAATTTGGACTGAAATATAGCATGGCAAAGTGAATGTGTAGGCTGCCTAAGGACAGCAGCAGAGTGGCTGAGATTTCAGTCCACTTGGACTGCCATATCTTTGGCTGTGTTGGTCCAATTGGTGTTTGGCCAATTGGACATGAAACTAGGCTTATAATGGCACATTTTTGCTGAAGAAACCATGCCCAAAAGACCAAAGCAAGAGGACCAAAAGTTGGCCCCAATCCGGATACCCTGCAACAGCACCTGCAGAAATGACCAAATGAATAGTAACTGTTCATTTGGCCATAACTTACTGTAGATATGGTCAATTGACCTGAAATTTTTACAGCAACAAGTTAAGACATAGACAAACAACTTTCATGAAGAAACCTACCCCAAATTATGGCCAGAACCTATTCAAATATGCAATCACAGTCACTGTTCATGGTACTGTAGATTTGGTAATTCTGCAGTTTTGGAAATCCGGCCAGCTGTGGTTTTTGGGCTATATCTGGAGCTACAAAACTCCAAATGGAGTGATTCAAAATAGGAAATTCAACTAGACAAAATAAGGAACAACTTTCATGTTTGTCATTTCTTCAAATTCCCACTGCAACAGTGCTTAATGGAACAATAAACTTATGCTTCAAAAACTGAAATTTTCTGCCCTCTTGGTTTTAAGTTAGAAATGGTAATGGTGACCAATTCTAAAAAGTTTTAAATGTAAAATGTGGTATATTGGGAGTGCCAAAGTCAATGTACATATTGTCTATCCAAAAGTCAACATTTTTGTTGACCAATGAGGTGAATAGTAACACCAAAACTTGAAATTCACAAATTGAAGAATTTAAAAGTTTTAAATGCCCTAGTATACCTAACAAGATTGGTTTGGATAGTTTGACATGCCAATAGGGTTCAGTTAGCAGTACTGCACATGGCAATTTGCCATTCTGTGATTTTATGGCTTTTAGCCATTCTGACCTTGTATTGAGCTTTGGCCTTGTGCCTGATGTTATCACAGTTTGTTAGCTATTCTGTTGCACACCGGGAGATGCATATGTGACCGATGGTGTGACGGCCCGAGGTACTTGATACCCAGTGCCAGTTTACCCGTTATCCAGTCCAGTCATCTAGTGTAGGTTACTTGGGCAACCAAATGAATGAAAGTGGACAAAGATAATGAAATAATGGATACACCAATACCAAACAAAGAAATCATACACATTCTATACATACTTATTTTTTTGCTATTTTCTTTTATTATACTATTGCACCACTAAGCATTATTGCTTAGCGCGTTGCTTTTGCCACGTGTAGGTACTGGAGATACAGATCGTGAGCCCAGTAGACCACAGACTTGGTGAGTGCATGCAGCGATTCTGCACGATGTCCGTGTCACCTCAACCTGCGATTGCATTGGTAGGACACTAGGTGTCATTTTGATATTTTGTAGCTAATTTTTACTTTCTCATATGTATTTGAACTTATGTAATGTATTCTGATGTTCATGTAAATAATGAAAGTTATGGCTATGAATGCAAAATTTGAGCATTTATTTATTGTTTGTATATGAGTATTATGAGAAATGGATGTTTGAGAAATGAAAAGGTTATTGAGAACTGAAATTGAGAAATGTTGTGGATATCTTGATATTGAGATTTTGTTGATGAATTGAAGTTGGGATTGTTTGGAAATTATTTGGAAGTGTTTTTAACAGGTTCCGAAGAACTGTTTTCTCCATTTTTAGCCGGTACTCTGCCGGATTTTCTTTAAAAATTTCCGGAACCTCAAATAAATTATAATTTCAATAAATGAACTATATTTCACAAACTATATTCAAAACTTTGATAAAAAAAAATTAATTAAGGTAAAATAGAGTGTGCCGGTACACCGTGTGACATAGCTTACTCGGATACACTGTAGCCGGGTAAGGGGTGTCACACCAAGTATGCTTCACACCCCTTTTTGATCATTCTTCTGGCCAGTGCAGTCGAAATGATGTTTGATGGCAGTAAATGCCTCTCCCCGTGTATTACCAAATCACCGTACTGTGGGAGACCAAAAGTGACTGTCTTCAGTCTACAGTCAATCATGGCATGATGCTTGGCTAACCAATCTATGCCCAAGATAATATCATAATCTCTGAAGGGCATTTCAATCAAGTCTGACAGGAAAACATGTCCTTGGATCACCAAAGGACAGTCTCTATAAATTCTGTTGACCCGGACCTCTTGTCCTAACGGACTAGTTACTAGCACTTCAAAATCCATTTGCACACATGGAACAACAAGTGAACTGACTATGCTAGCACTAACATATGAATGGGTTGAACCAGGATCAAACAATACAAATACTTCTTGATCAGAGATAGAGAATATACCAGCTACCACGTTAAAAGTCTCAGCCTCTTCTCGCTGTCTCATTGTGTAGATTCTGGTTGAAGCACTTCCTTGTCCTGACTGACCAACTATGCCCTGACTGCCTGAAGTAGTGCCTCTACCTCTACCTCTACCTTTACCTCTACCTCTTCCTCTGCCAATTGACTGTGAACCTCTGAGAGTAGGACTCTGAATAGATCCCTCGGCAGTAGTAGGAGCTGGACTATATCTCGGAGCATTAGTACAGTCTTTAGCTATATGGCCCTTGCCACCATGATTAAAGCGAGCTCCAGGTGGCCCGAGAGCACTCCCCATGAATCTTGCCACAAGTCTCACAGGGACGGGCAGAATGTGAACCCCTGCTCGACTGCTGACCAGGCCTAGGGGGTCTTTGTCCGAAAAATTTACCCCTACCAAATCTTCCACCTCGACCCCTACTGGGTCCACTAAACTTTTTTCTCTTTCCAGCGGTAGCACTAGAACTCTGTTCAACTGATTTTTCACCCTTGTCTTTTTCTGATTTCTCAGCTTTTTCTGATTTTTCTTTCCTTGGGGTTGCTTCTGATTCAATTCTCTCCAGTTCAAGTGCTTGAGACATAAGCTCTGAAAAGTTGCTGTGTCGAAATCCTACAACTTGCATTCGCATGCTGGGCTTCAAACCCGTTTCAAATCTCTTGCACCTTGCCTTGCTGGTAGTAAGGAGACTCCCCGCATAGTGACTCAGGCGGGAGAACTCCCTCTCATACTCTGCCACTGATCGATTTCCTTGTTTTAAGCTCAAAAATTCTTGCAGTTTCTGATCAACATATGCATCTGGGATGTATTTCTGTCTAAACTCTCTGATGAAGTCCTCCCAGGTCAGCATTGGTGGTTCAACCAAGCTGTGGGGGATGGTCTTCCACCAATCATACGCATCCCCTTACAGTAGAGACACGGAATACTCAAACTTCAGCTCATCTTGGTAGTGCAGTTTCTTAAACACTCTGTCCATTCTTTCAAGCCATTACTGTGCCTCTAAAGGGTCCACTGTACCCTTAAATTCTGCAGCCCCATACTTCAGTAGTTTATCATATTGTCTGGCTGGAGGCAGTGGTTGTGCCACAGGTGGTTGGGGTGGAGCTTGAACAGGCATACCCCCAGCCATTTACTGAAACATCGCAGCCATCTGCTGTGCGAATTATGCAGGGAACTATGGCATTTGTGGGACTGGTGTTGCTGACCCACTAACATTCGGAGATTTCCCCCCGTTAGTTCATATTCATGATGTAATGCACTGTATGTAACAATTATGGACATTGAGCAGTTGTACTTAACAAAGAAAAGACACAAATTTATAGATTAAAACATACTTCAAAAATTTGCTCTGATACCACTTAAAACATGTCACACCTTACCCCTCTGTAAGGCATAACATGATCCCGTAGAATACTTAATGAACTACCGAACTTCACCTACCAATAACTCATTAAGCACCCTACAAGGGATTTTGAAACAATTTCTTACTCTTGGTAAGTGTTGAGCATTTCTAATAAGTATTTAAAACATGTACTTAAGTGAAAAGCTAGTTAGAAATTTTGGCCCATTTTATTTTTCCGCAAATTTTATAAAAATTTTGACAGAGTTTCCTCTGTATTTTGAGAAAACCGTTCTTCAAATACCTGTAAAAAAAGAACTTTTAAAAATTTTTCTCAACCACAACTTCAATTTCACAATCAAACTCTATCAATTTCAACAATTCCACAATCATTTCATTTGAGACAAAACAATTTATATACATCCTTACAAAATTCACATCAAAAGAAATACAAACTAAATTTTATTACAAACTTCATACAAATTTTATACAAGCTGCTCAAGACCCATTTACATGTCCATACCTTTATATGCAATACATACATCAAAATAAATATTTACAGGCAGGGTATAAATTATACCTGAAGACTTCAAGATGATAGCTCCTCACACCTCAAGACTCGACAATTTGCTCTTCTAGTCTCTGTATCTGCGGCAATGACAATAAGCTATCGCTGAGTACTAGGACTCAGTGGTACACAACATACTAAAATAATCTTTATGCAAAAATAAAATCACATTTATTCAAAAATTTGACTAAACATAACCATTAAACACAAAACATAAATTATGAGATTTTAATGCAAACCAAGTTCATTTCAAAGTATCAAAACACATTTCATAAAACCCACAGTTAGATCATGCCATTCGAAACAAATAGAATCTCAATAGCCAGAGGCTAAAGAGAAATCATATCACAAGGCTAGCTAGCTCAAATATATGGATATCCATTCACATCCTCTTCTACTGGCACACCTCAACACTTCTCCAGAGAAGGAATCAAAATTCGAAACTAAGTACCCCTACTAATCGTGTTAGTGAGGTGTTCAAATATATGGTCATGATACTGTGGTTTCAAAACTTATCTTAACAATTTGTTAAACATTGTCATTTCAAATATACACAATAACTTCCAATAATTTAAGTCAAAACATCATAACTAATGTCACAAATAAATTCTCAATAATTCAAAGCAAATGTAAAATACATATTTCATTCACTTTATCAACACATTTTAAAGCATAGCGATGTTGTGCACAAACCTCAAATGAGTTGCCTTTTGGCCTTAACTCGACTCCTCGGGTTCTGTCCCGGTATTCTTTTCCACTGAAACACACAATTTTATAGTGTTTCAGTACCATAATTTAACATAAATCTAAAAATAAATTTAACTTCACTTATACCTAGCTCTAACGTGCTAATTTCGACGTTCTTGAAATTTTGTGTTTCGGGTTACTATTCACTACACTATTCAAGTCAAATAGTTGACTTTCTAAGGCTTAATAGGTATGAGAACTCCAACTTCACCCACATACCACATTTTGGTCATTAAACTTGTTGGTTTTGGTCGTTTTCTCAAAACTTAGGTCATTTTGGCAAAATTGCCAATTTTCGATTTTGGAGTTCTAAGTTGCACTATTACATTGGTCAATCTACTGTTGGAATTTGACAAAACTTCCTTCACATAAAATGTTCCTTATTGTCTTAAGTGTATTCTCATTTTTGGATCACCTCAATCGGAGTTTTGTAGCTCAAGTTATGGCCAAAATAAAATTACTGTTCACGTGCATTGTTCATGCTGAGATTTTGGGTTCTAGCAGATTTTGATCCAACTTTGGTCAGTAATTTGATTAAGTTAAGTTCATAATTTGGTCTAAATTTCTTCATATGAAATGTTCTACTATGTCTTAGGTTTCCATCGGTTCAAGAATTGCCTAAATTGGAGTTTTGTAGAGAGAGTTATAACCCTTCAAACATTACTGCTCAATATAAATTCTGCAGAGTTGCAGGTTTGGTAACTCAACTTTGCTCAATAATTTGAATGGGTTCATGGCATAATTTGCAGTAGTGTTCTTCATAACAGTTTTAGATCTATACCTTATCTAATTTCTAGTAAAATTTCAGGTCAATTTGACCTTCCTAGCTCTTGTTTTGACCAAATGAACAGTTACTGTTCATTTGGTCAGTTTGGTGCAGTGGCAGCCTGCTCTCATTTCACTTTGGTCAATTTGTTCACCCAGTTTTGGTCATTTTTTGGGCATGGTTCCTTAATGAAAATTGTGCTCTTTTATGTCTATTTTCATCCCCAATTTGTGGCATATCAATTGGACTTGTAAAGTGGGTTTGGTCATGCTGCCAGCAGCATGACCATTGGACCTACGAATTTGGTTTTCATTCCAACAATTCCCACACATCTCTTTTGGTCATTATTGACCATTTTTCATCTCACAATAAACCAAAGTCATCATTTACCAATTTCTTAAATTTTCTCCCAAAACCCTAAGGGTCAAGAACCTTAATTCCTCAATTTCCTCAATTCATGAATTCTAAGTGTACAAGTCTCACTTACTTACTCAATCAAGCATGAGTACCTCTTTAATTCTAACAATTTCTATCAAACCCTAATTAATTTCATGCAGACCAACTTTCATAAAGCTTCATACATGAGTGATTTCTTGAGTTTCTATGTAATTTGCTACTTATTCAAGCTCATTTCTATGCATTTTACTCAAATTAAGTTAGAGAGAGGGACTTACTTGTTGAGCAGAATTTGTAATTCCAAATCCTCACTTCTTTTTGATCCTTCTTATTTCAAATCTCTCTATCAAAGCTAAAGAGCAAGACCTTACTTTGGTGAGTATGAAATTTATGAAGGAATAATAGGGTTTAAGAAGCTTAAATGACCATTAATGGAGGAAATTGAAAAGAAAAAGAAAGAGAAAAGAAAGGGGAGCCGGCTGAATTTTTTTAAAGAAGAAGAAATGACTTTTCCTTCTAATTTTTTAAGTATTTTAAGTGAAATTTTATGTATTTGACTTGGTCAAAAAAATTAGGAAATTAAAATTGATTTTTGACATCACAATGATGTCATCCACATAATGCAATAAAACTTTTTCTTTTCTTTTTCAATTTTCTTAAATTTTTTATTAGTTCTTTAATCTAATCCTTGATTCAAAAATTTTTATTTCTCCGATTTTATTGGACAGTTAGGTCAGGAGTCAGCTCTCAGGGTCAATTGACCAGATTGCCCTTCTCCGGTTCATCCCGGTTTGCAATTAATTCCATATTTCTTTCGGCTCTCTGACCTAATTATTTGACTGGTTTAACAGTTCTTTTTCGTGATTTTCTCTTTTCCACTATGTTCATAAGGGTCCTAAGGACCGCAGCGTCACTTTTTACGGTTTGAAATTTGAGTTTAAAACGACTTCGCAATCGTTCCCGAGGAGGTCACTCATTGCTGTGACTCTCGGCTCGTTTAACTTCTTATGTTCTGTTTTTCTTATTTATAGTTAACTAATTAAACATTACTAATTATTTGTGTTTATGGCTTCTCAATTTGTCTTAAGTGTGGCTCTAATCTCCTTAATTGTCCGGACCGACACCGGTCACCGGAATAGTGAAATCTACCAGGCTATGCAAACGGGGGTGTTACAATTCTTCCCCCCTTAAATAAATTTCGTCCCGAAATTTTACCCGGTACTAATCTTTGAATAGCTGTGGGTGCTGTCTCCTCATGTTCTCTTCTCGTTCCTAAGTAGCCTCCTGGCCCAAATGATGGTTCCACAACACTTTTACCAATGGTATCTGCTTGTTCCGTAGCTGTTTCACCTCATAAGCCAGAATCTCTATGGGTTCTTCTTCATATGTGAGGTCTGAATTCACTTCAATTTCCTCTACTGGTAATACATGAGATGGGTCTGATCGGTACCTCCTCAACATAGACACATGGAAGACATTATGTATCTTTTCCAACTCTGGAGGTAGTGCCAACCGATATGCCAAAGGACCCACTCTTTCTAGAACCTCATATGGCCCAATGAAACGAGGACTCAGTTTCCCCTTTCTGCCGAATCTCATAATTCTCTTCTAAGGAGAAACCTTGAGGAAAACTTTCTCACCCACTGCATACTGAATATCCCTTCTTTTCAAATCAATGTAGGACTTCTGACGGTCTGATGCAGTCTTAAGTCGACCTCTAATCACCTTGATTTTCTCTTCAGTTTGCTGAACGATTTCGGGTTCAATCATCTTTCTTTCACCCACGTCATCCCAACACAACGGGGTTCTACATTTTCTGCCATACAAAGCTTCATATGGAGGCATTCCAATGCTTGATTGGTAGCTGTTGTTGTAAGCAAACTCAATCAAAGGCAAGTGTGTATCCCAACTGCCCTCAAACTCAATCACACAAGCCCGTAGCATGTCCTCCAAGATCTGAATTACACTCTCGATCGCCATCTATCCGTGGGTGGAATGCGATCTTGAAGTTCAATCTAGTTCCTAGGGCTCTCTGAAGACTACCCCAGAATCTAGAAGTGAACCTAGGATCTCTATCTGATACAATGGATACTGGCACTCCATGAAGTCTCACAATCTCATCGATGTATAACCTGGCCAATCTGTCCAAGCTATAGTCCGTTCGGACTGGCAGAAAATGAGCAGATTTAGTCAGTCTGTCAACAATGACCCAAACTGCATCATGACTCTTCTGTGTCCTCGGAAGTCCCATCACAAAATCCATCGTTATTCTCTCCCATTTCCACTGCATCGTGGTAGTGGATGTAACAACCAAATGGTACTTGATGCTCTGCCTTTACTTGCTGACAAGTCAGGCATTTGGATACAAACTCTGCCACATCTCTTTTTAAACCCATCCACCAGTAATGCTCCTTTAGCCCTCAATACATTTTTGTGCCACCAGGGTGCATGGCAAAAGGAGACTCATGTGCTTCCTTCAAAATAATCTGCCTCAAATCAACATCAGTAGGAACACACATTCTGCCCTGGTGTAGCAGTAGACCGTCATCTTTAATTGAGAATTCTGGTTTCTTGCCCTGTCGGACTTCTTCCATCAACTTCTGATACTTCTGATCATTCTGAGTAGCCATTCTAATCTGATCAATCAACACTGGTTGTACATGCCATGCAACTGCTGTCTGCCCATCATCATTAATCTTTAAGCTGGCATGCAATGATCTTAACTCATGTACCAAAGACAAAGGAGTAACCCGTAGACTTGCCATAGTCTTGCGACTTAAGGCATCAGCCACAACATTAGCTTTCCCTGGCTGATAGTCTATCAGACAATCATAAGCTGGCATGCAATGATCTTAACTCATGTACCAAAGACAAAGGAGTAACCCGTAGACTTGCCATAGTCTTGCGACTTAAGGCGTCAGCCATAACATTAGCTTTCCCTGGCTGATAGTCTATCAGACAATCATAGTCTTTTATCAACTCTAACCATCTCCTCTGTCTCAAATTCAACTCTTTCTGGGTGCCCAAATACTTCAAACTCTTATGATCTGTATAGATGTAACACTTTTCCCCATACAAATAGTGTCTCCAGATCTTAAGAGCAAACACAATAGCTGCAAGCTCCAAATCATGTGTTGGATAGTTCCTCTCATGCGGTTTTAGCTAGCGTGATGCATAGGTAATGACATTTCGATCTTGCATCAATACACAGCCTAACCCATTGTGAGAAGCATCACTATAAACTGTATATTCTTTACCCGGAGTAGGTAAAGTCAGGACTGGAGCTTCAGTCAAACATCTCTTCAATTCATCAAAACTATGTTGGCATTTGTCGGTCCACTGAAATTTCACATCTTTTCTAAGCAGCTTGGTCAATGGAGATGCCAACATGGAAAATCCCTTCACAAATCTACGGTAGTATCCAGCTAAACCCAGAAAACTACAAATTTCTGTGACATTTCTGGGTGGCCTCCAATTAAGGACAGCTTCAATCTTACTTGGATCTACCTTAATGCCTTCTTCTGATACTACATGCCCCAAAAAGGATATCTCCTTCAGCCAAAATTCACACTTTGACAATTTAGCATATAGCTATTTCTCTCTCAAAGTCTGTAGTACAATCTGCAGATGTCTATCATGCTCTTTTGCATTCCTCGAATAGACCAATATATCATCTATGAATACCACAACAAACTGGTCGAGGTATGGTCTGAAGATAGTGTTCATCAGATCCATAAAAGCAGCCGGAGCATTAGTTAACCCGAATGGCATGACTAGGAATTCATAATGGCCATAGCGGGTTCTGAAGGTAGTTTTAGGAATACTCTGCTCTTGTACTTTCAGCTGATAATAACCTGATCTCAGGTCAATTTTGGAGAACACAGCTGCACCCCTCAACTGATCAAACAAGTCATCAATGCGGGGCAATGGATATCTATTCTTTATTGTCACCTTATTCAACTGCCGATAATCAATACACAAACGGAGAGTGCCATCTTTCTTCTTTACAAACAACACTGGCGCTCCCCAAGGTGACACACTAGGGCGGATAAAGCCCGTGTCAAGTAATTCTTGCAACTGCACTTTCAACTCTTTTAATTCTGCAGGTGCCATTCTATATGGTGTTATAGAGATTGGGTCCACACCAGGCATAACATCAATTTCAAACTGCACCTCTCTTTCTGGAGATAATCCTGGTAATTCATCAGGAAATACATTCAGAAAATCACATACAGTAGGGATGTTCCTTAGTGCTGGACTCCCCACTTGGGTGTCTATCACATGTGCCAAGTATGCTTCACACCCCTTTCTGATCATTCTTCTGGCCAGTGCAGCCGAAATGATGTTTGATGGCAGTAAATGCCTCTCCCCGTGTATTACCACATCACCGTACAGAGGGAGACCAAAAGTGACTGTCTTCAGTCTACAGTTAATCATAGCGTGATGCCTGGCTAACCAATCCATGCCCAAGATAATATCATAATCTCTGAAGGGCATTTCAATCAAGTCTGACAGGAAAACATGTCCTTAGATCACCAAAGGACAGTCTCTATAAATTCTGTTGACCCAAACCTCTTGTCCTAACGGACTAGTTACTAGCACTTCAAAATCCATTTGCACACATGGAACAACAAGTGAACTGACTATGCTAGCACTAACATAAGAATGGGTTGAACCCGGATCAAATAATAAAAATACTTCTTGATCAGAGATAGAGAATATACCAGCTACCACGTCAGAAGTCTCAGCCTCTTCTCGCTGTCTCATTGTGTAGATTCTGGTTGAAGCACTTCCTTGTCCCGATCGACCAATCTGGCCTCGATCGCTCAAGTAGTGCCTCTACCTCTACCTCTTCCTCTGCCAACTGACTGTGAACCTCTGAGAGTAGGACTCTGAATAGATCCCTCGGCAGTAGTAGGAGCTGGACTATATCTCGAAGCACTAGTACAGTCTTTAGCTATATGGCCTTTGCCACCGCAGTTAAAACAGGCTCCAGTGCCCAGTAGCACTCCCCCCCATGAATCTTGCCACAAGTCTCACAGGGGCGGGCAGAATGTGAACCCTCGCCGATCACGACTAGACCTAGGGGTCTCTCGTCCGAAAATCGCCCTACCAAATCTTCCACCTCGACCCCTACTGGGTCCACTAAACTTTTTTCTCTTTCCAGCGGTAGCACCAGAACTCTGTTCAACTGATTTTTCCCCCTTGTCTTTTTCTGATTTCTCAGCTTTTTCTGATTTTTCTTTCCTTGGGGTTGCTTCTGATTCAATTCTCTCCAGTTCAAGTGCTTGAGACATAAGCTCTGAAAAGTTGCTGTGTCGAAATCCTACAACTTGCATCCGCATGCTGGGCTTCAAACCCGTTTCAAATCTCTTGCACCTTGCCTTGCTGGTAGTAAGGAGACTCCCCGCATAGTGACTCAGGCGGGAGAACTCCCTCTCATACTCTGCCACTGATCGATTTCCTTGTTTTAAGCTTAAAAATTCTTGCAGTTTCTGATCAACATATGCATCTGGGATGTATTTCTGTCTAAACTCTCTGATGAAGTCCTCCCAAGTCAGCACTGGTGGTTCAACCAAGCTGTGGGGGATGGTCTTCCACCAATCATACGCATCCCCTTGCAGTAGAGACACGGAATACTCAAACATCAGCTCATCTTGGTAGTGCAGTTTCTTAAACACTCTGTCTATTCTTTCAAGCCATTGCTCTACCTCTAAAGGGTCCACTGTACCCTTAAATTCTGCAGCCCCATACTTCACTAGTTTATCATATTGTCTGGCTGGAGGCAGTGGTTGTGCCACAGGTGGTTGGGGTGGAGCTTGAACAGGCATACCCCTAGCCATTTGCTGAAACATCGCAGCCATCTGCTGTGCGAATTGTGCAGGGAACTGTGGCATTTGTGGGACTGGTGTTGCTGACCTACTAACATTTGGTAAAGCTGGGGCTTCCCCTTATGCCTCAGCTTCAACAGACTGTTCAACTGAGTGATCCCCTTCTTCCATTTCAATCTGAAGTTAGGGTATCTCCTGAACAAATAATAGATGGAGATTTCCCCCCGTTAGTTCATATTCATGATGTAATGCACTGTATGTAACAATTATGGACATTGAGCAGTTGTACTTAACAAAGAAAAGACACAAATTTATAGGTTAAAACATACTTCAAAAATTTGCTCTGATACCACATAAAACATGTCACACCTTACCCCTCTGTAAGGCATAACATGATCCCGTAGAATACTTAATGAACTACCGAACTTCACCTACCAATAACTCATTAAGCACCCTACAAGGGATTTTAAAACAATTTCTTACTCTTGGTAAGTGGTGAGCATTTCTAATAAGTATTTAAAACATGTACTTAAGTGAAAAGCTAGTTGGAAATTTTGGCCCATTTTATTTTTCCTCAAATTTTATAAAAATTTTGACAGAGTTTCCTCTGTATTTTGAGAAAACCATTCTTCAAATACCTGTAAAAAAAGAACTTTTAAAAATTTTTCTCAACCACAACTTCAATTTCACAATCAAACTCTATCAATTTCAACAATTCCACAATCATTTCATTTGAGACAAAACAATTTATATACATCCTTACAAAATTCACATCAAAAGAAATACAAACTAAATTTTATTACAAACTTCATACAAATTTTGTACAAGCTGCTCAAGACCCATTTACATGTCCATACCTTTATATGCAATACATACATCAAAATAAACATTTACATGCAGGGTATAAATTATACTCGAAGACTTCAAGATGACAGCTCCTCACACCTCAGCAGCTCAGTCTGCTGCTCTTCTAGTCTCAGATTCATGACAAAGAATAGAAGCTATCGCTGAGTACTAGGACTCAGTGGTACACAACATACTAAAATAATCTTTATGCAAAAATAAAATCACATTTATTCAAAAATTTGACTAAACATAAGCATTAAATACAAAACATAAATTATGAGATTTTAATGCAAACCAAGTTCATTTCAAAGTATCAAAACACATTTCATAAAACCCACAGTTAGATCATGCCATTCGAAACAAATAGAATCTCAATAGCCAGAGGCTAAAGAGAAATCATATCACAAGGCTAGCTAGCTCAAATATATGGATATCCATTCACATCCTCTTCTACTGGCACACCTCAACACTTCTCCAGAGAAGGAATCAAAATTCGAAACTAATTACCCCCACTAATCGTGTTAGTGAGGTGTTCAAATATATGGTCATGATACTGTGGTTTCAAAACTTATCTTAACAATTTGTTAAACATTGTCATTTCAAATATACACAATAACTTCCAACAATTTAAGTCAAAACATCATAACTAATGTCACAAATAAATTCTCAATAATTCAAAGCAAATGTAAAATACATATTTCATTCACTTTATCAACACATTTTAAAGCATAGCGATGTTGTGCACAAACCTCAAATGAGTCGCCTTTTGGCCTTAACTCGACTCCTCGGGTTCTGTCCCGGTATTCTTTTCCACTGAAACACACAATTTTATAGTGTTTCAGTACCATAATTTAACATAAATCCAAAAATAAATTTAACTTCACTTATACCTAGCTCTAACGTGCTAATTTTGACGTTCTTGAAATTTTGTGTTTTGAGTTACTATTCACTACACTATTCAAGTCAAATAGTTGACTTTCTAAGGCTTAATAGGTATGGGAACTCCAACTTCACCCACATACCACATTTTGGTCATTAAACTTATTGGTTTTGGTCGTTTTCTCAAAGCTTAGGTCATTTTGGCAAAATTGCCAATTTTCGGTTTTGGAGTTCTAAGTTGCACTATTCCATTGGTCAATCTACTGTTGGAATTTGACAAAACTTCCTTCATAGAAAATGTTCCTTATTGTCTTAAGTGTATTCTCATTTTTGGATCACCTCAATCGGAGTTTTGTAGCTCAAGTTATGGCCAAAATAAAATTACTGTTCACGTGCACTATTCATGCTGAGATTTTGGGTTCTGGCAGATTTTGATCCAACTTTGGTCAGTAATTTGATTAAGTTAAGTTCATAATTTTGTCACACGCTACCCCTCTGTAAGGCATAACATGATCCCGTAGTATACCTAATGAATTACCAACTCCGTCTATTGATAATCCATTAAATACACTACAAGGGATTTTAAAAAGTTTTCTTACTTCTTTTACAGTGGTGAGCACTATTTACAGGTGTTAAAAACCTTTTGAATCAAGTGATAGAACTAACAGATTTGTATTATTTGGAGTTTCTGTTAAAATTTTGGCAGAGTGCCATCTGTATTTTGGATAAAGCAGTTCTTGTAAAACCTCAGAAAAGCACTTCAATAGATTTCCAAATCTCAACTCAAATCCACAGTGATTTTTCAAAGACTGAGGTAAAAGAAATATAATACAATTTTTACAAGCCAAAATAACTCATAATTATTTTACAACTTCAATGTACAATTTTTATTTACAACTGCTCAAAACCAACAACAATATGTACATACAGTGAACATATATTACCGCACAAAATACAAAATGTGGTATACTCGTTATACCCGAAAATCTCTCGCTGGAGGTAATAGCAGCCTAGTATTCTTCACTGTCTGTCTGTCTACCTGCGACAGTAATAAAAAGCTATCGCTGAGACAATGTCTCAGTGGTGCACAACATTAACCAAATACAACTTTAAATCACAATTCATAAATCATATAAATGGTGGATATTTAAAAACCATAGTTAAATTCAAGACAATACTGTCATAAAGAATTTAACACAATATCACAATAAATCTCAGTAATCAAAACATAGTTAAATTCAAAAGACAGTAAATGTTAATAAGAATTTAAACTTCATTTCACAAATTATCAAATCGCATAACAACACAATTTAGTCGAATAATTTAAGAATACAGTGTTGCCAATTCATTCACAACTTAAGCCATGACACAAATTTCTGATCAATGCCGCATTGTACACCACGACAAAGCAATCACAACCCCACTAATCGAAATCAATGAGGAAGGGAGCTAGCTATATAATGAGTACTCATCCGATCACCTCAACTGGTAAACCAGAGAGGGAGAAAAATAAACGATCACGACTCCATAAATGGAGAAGGAAAATAAACGATCACAACCCCATAAATGGAGAAGGAATGATATGATACTGTCATGCTAAGTGTGAACACAAAATCAATTCCAAACATTTTATTCAAATGATTCGTGAGAATCCAATAAATTTCCAAAGTTATAATTTCATTCACAAAATGGCAACACAATTTATAATTATCTTTAATTTCCACAAAAACCATTTACAGTGCTTTTCAATCAATAGTATCCATCAAATCATTTACAATGCTTTTCAAGCAATAAATATCCATTCAAACACATTTCCACAATTTAAAACAATAATGTACAAATAGTCATAATTCATTTCAATTGAAAAATTCAAAAGAAATACTGTTGTGCACAAACACAATTTAAATCAATAACATACAATTAATCATATGAAATCTTATTCAGAGTAAAATCAGTTGAAAACTAGTTGTGCACAAACACAAATTTAAAACAATAACATACAACTAATCATATGAAATATTATTCAGTGTAAAATCAGTTGAAAACTAGTTGTGCACAAACACAATTTAAATCAATAACATACAATTAATCATATGAAATCTTATTCAGAGTAAAATCAGTTGAAAACTAGTTGTGCACAAACCTCTGATGACTGTCTCCTAGTCTGGACTCAGTGTTTCCTTCCCTTTTCCTGAATCTTTGGTAACTGAGAAACACAATTTGAGGTGTTTCAGTACTAAATTAAATTGTCTCTAATGATAATGTTCGATAAGTAATTCACTGAAGGCTATTATTTGCTTAATCACCTAATATACCGACCTTCGATGCGTTTTAGGTAAATTAGGTTTTTGTGTCATTAATATGTCACATTCGATAGGGTTTTAGGGTTGGTACGTTTTACCAAACTCATTTCCTTGTTTAGTGCATTTTAATGCAACTTGCTGGATTCCAGGATACTAGTTTGACCTAGTCGGACGACCTAGTTCCCTCGGTTTTCGGGTTTCGGTCAAAACTACAAACTTGTAGATCTATGTCTTATTGCATGCGGGGCAAAATTTCAGGTCATTCTGAGTTATGTAGACCAAGTTATGGTCATTTTACTATTGCTGGTCAAATGGCATCAAATTAGGTCATTTTAGGTCAATTTGGTCAACTTTGGTTCGGCCAGTTTTTGGACCCGAACTTGTGCAAGCTGTTTGACTTGCTTATGGTCATTTCTGGGCTTTGGTGTCTCCATAAGACTTGTAGGAATGGGTCTTAACTATTCATGGTTAAAATTTCAGGTCAATTGGACCTGTTTTGAGTGAGTTATGGCCTAAACACTAACTGCTGCCCAAATGGTCAATTTTCAGGCCTCATTTGCACTTAATCCGGATTTGGTCATTTTTCAAGTCACCTTGCAAGCAGAATTTTGGTATGCTTTCTCAATGAAAGTTGGCACATTTTGTGCCTAGTTTCACCTCCAATTGGTCTCATACCAATTGAAGTTACACATTTAAAGTTATAGGTTAAAATGCATGCTGCCCTTAATTACCTTGCTTAAACATACATCAATGACACATTCACCTTACTATATGTCCACTTCCCTTACCAATTCTATTTTGGTACATTACCAAAACCATATACCACTTCACTTTAAAGTCACTTTGAGCAGATTACACAAATCCTCAATACACCAAATAAACTCAAATTTACAAAGTCTAAGTACAATCACATATACACCTAAACATTACTCATTCTTACATACACTTTACACAACCAACCTATATACATATCCATCAATCCTCAATGTCAATATTCTGCCAATACCTTCATGAACTCATACATTTATCAAAGTGTCCCAAGGCTGCCGAAATGTTCTACAATGCCAAAGTGTCCCACAATTCGTCAATCTCCAAGTCAAGTACACAATCACCACATTTTCATGGAAATAACTTACTAGGATATTAAATCCCTCTACTCAACATGAATTTACATCAAATATATGTAATAATAAATCATCAAATACACAACTCCATGGCTGTCCAAACTGGATATATCAAGAACTCTTCAAACTTGAAAATTTTCTTCACCAAGCACACACCCATAACATGTACACAAAGTTTAACAAAAGCAATATTCAAAATTATAAACTTACCTATGGTTGGGACTTGCTAAACCTTGACTAAATTTCTTGATTTTGGTATCAAGCTCTTCCTTATGATGTTTAGACAATCTTTAATGAAGAAACCTAAATGATTGGAAGTGAAATGAGGAGGTTAAATGAAGCTTAAGGAAAACGGCAATGGTGGACTTCCAATCCTTCATTTCGGCAAGGTTAAGAGCATTTGGAGAAGATGAAGTTTCTGATGGTGTAATGGAATTACAGTTGCCCCATTTTGCTTTTAGTTTATTCATTAGTGGCCCACTCACACAATTTAATCATTTAATAAGTTAAATTCCCACTTATTCCACATTAAACCCTTAATTCTTGCTATTCACTTTAGGTACCACCAAATTAATTTTTCATTTTATTTTCTAAGTGTAATATTATTTATTTTTAATGGACATTTAGGTCAAAAGACAATTCGGGATATCGATTGACCATAATGCCCCTGTTCAGGTTGCATTCCCAATTTTTCGGTAACACCGGGTTTTGTCCATTTTTCGATTCCTCACTTTTCTTTGTACTAATAATTTAATTTTTCTTTGATATTTCTAATGATATTTATACTTCAATAAGGGTCTATTTAAGTCCTAAAAATATTTTCCAGGGTTCCATGATCCAGTAGCTAGTCAACGGTCCACGCCGTGACTTCCTAAGGCCACCCATCGCTAGGGTTCTCGGCTCGCTTAACTTGGTTACATTTCTTTGCTATTATTTTTCTTTTGTTTTTCTTGTATTTTATTTTCTTGTATTTCATTATTTTATGTCTCCTCACTCATATTGAAGTGTAGTTCTAGGCATCATAGCTGTCCGGACAACACTGGTCACCAGAACAGTAGAACGCACTATCGAACTTAGGGGTGTTACAAATTTGGTCTAAATTTCTTCATATGAAATGTTCTACTATGTCTTAGGTTTCCATCGGTTCAAGAATCGCCTAAATCGGAGTTTTTTAGAGAGAGTTAAAACCCTTCAAATATTACTGCTCAATATAAATTCTGCAGAATTGCAGGTTTGGTAACTCAACTTTGCTCAATAATTTGAATGGGTTAATGGCATAATTTGGTTGGTGTTCTTCATAACAGTTTTAGATCTATACCTTATCTAATTTCTGGTAAAATTTCAGGTCAATTTGACCTTCCTAGCTTGAGTTATGACCAAATGAACAGCTCGCTCATTTGGTCGCTTTGTGCATGTAGCCTGCTCTCATTTCACTTTGGTCAATTTGTTCACCTAGTTTTGGTCAGTTTTTGGGCATGGTTCCTTAATGAAAATTGTGCTCTTTTATGTCTATTTTCATCCCCAATTTGTGGCATATCAATTGGACTTGTAAAATTTGAGTTTTGGTCCTTCAAAGTGGGTTTGGTCATCTCGCCAAAGAAGATGACCATTGGACCTACGAATTTGGTTTTCATTCCAACAATTCCCACACATCTCTTTTGGTCATTATTGACCATTTTTCATCTCACAATAAACCAAAGTCATCATTTACCAATTTCTTAAATTTTCTCCCAAAACCCTAAGGGTCAAGAACCTTAATTCCTCAATTTCCTCAATTCATGAATTCTAAGTGTACAAGTCTCACTTACTTACTCAATCAAGCATGAGTACCTCTTTAATTCTAATAATTTCTATCAAACCCTAATTAATTTCATGCAGACCAACTTTCATAAAGCTTCATACATAAGTGATTTCTTGAGTTTCTATGTAATTTGCTACTTATTCAAGCTCATTTCTATGCATTTTACTCAAATTAAGTTAGAGAGAGGGACTTACTTGTTGAGCAGAATTTGTAATTCCAAATCCTCACTTCTTTTTGATCCTTCTTATTTCAAATCTCTCTATCAAAGCCAAAGAGCAAGACCTTACTTTGGTGAGTATGAAATTTGTGAAGGAATAATAGGGTTTAAGAAGCTTAAATGACCATTAATGGAGGAAATTGAAAAGAAAAAGAAAGAGAAAAGAAAGGGGAGCCGGCTGAATTTTTTTAAAGAAGAAGAAATGACTTTTCCTTCTAATTTTTTAAGTATTTTAAGTGAAATTTTATGTATTTGACTTGGTCAAAAAAATTGGGAAATTAAAATTGATTTTTGACATCACAATGATGTCATCCACATAATGCAATAAACCTTTTATCTTTTCTTTTTCAATTTTCTTAAATTTCTTATTAGTTCTTTAATCTAATCCTTGATTCAAAAATTTTTATTTCTCCGATTTTATTGGACAGTTAGGTCAGGAGTCAGCTCTCGGGGTCAATTGACCAAATTGCCCCTCGCCGGTTCATCCCGGTTTGCAATTAATTCCATATTTCTTTCGGCTCCCTGACCTAATTATTTGACTGGCTTAACAGTTCTTTTTTGTGATTTTCTCTTTTCCACTGTGTTCATAAGGGTCCTAAGGACCGCAGCGTCACTTTTTACGGTTCGAAATTTGAGTTTAAAATGACTTCGCAATCGTTCCCGAGGAGGTCACTCATCGCTGTGACTCTCGGCTCGTTTAACTTCTTATGTTCTGTTTTTCTTATTTATAGTTAACTAATTAAACATTACTAATTATTTGTGTTTATGGCTTCTCAAGTTGTCTTAAGTGTGGCTCTAATCTCCTTAATTCTCCGGACCGACACCGGTCACCAGAACAGTGAAATCTACCAGGCTATGCAAACGGGGGTGTTACAGATGCCACGGTCCTTAAGATTATTACAAACACAGTGAAAAAGAGAAAATCACGAAAAAAGGTTGTTAAGCCAGTCAAATAATTAGGTCAGGGAGCCAGAAGAAATATTGAATTATTTACAAACCGGGTTGAACCGACGACGAGCAATTTGGTCAATTGACCCAAAGAGCTGACTCCTGACCTAACTGTCAAATAAAATCAGAGAAAAGAAAATTTTAGAATTAGGAATTAAATTAAAAAACTAAGAAAAAAAAGAGATGAAAAAAAAAATTCAAAAAAAAGAAAAGAATATAATGACATCATGTGGTGACCTAAGCATGATCATAAAAATAATTACATTTAATTTTTTTTTACTAAGTAAAAAATTGAATAAATATACAATAAAAATAACTAAATAAAGAAAATCAATATTTGGTCTTCTTCATCACTTTAGGCTGCCACTCTTCATACTCTCTAATTTTTTTTTTCTTTCCTCGATTGAAGCTTTCCTTTGAGCTTTTGTGATCTTAAAACCCCCCATAAATCCCTTAGAAAATTAGTAGAAATCCTCAAATTAAGCTTCAAGGAGGAGTTTGGGAGAAGTGAAATTAAAGAAAAATTGGAGGGTTGGAAGATTAAAATACAAAGAAAAGGTTAGTGCTTATTCCCTTAAAATTCTGTTTAAACTTTTATTTATGTAGTAGAATATAAATTTAGAATTGATAAAAGAAGTGAAACAAACCAAGTGTGTAGAGGATATGTGAAATTCGATCAACATATAAGATTTAGGATATGAGTGATATGGATGCAATTAAAGACACAATTAAGCTTGGTAAAGTATGTAAACAATGTTTAGACACTTTAATTGCACTTTGATTTAACTAATTGAGCCTTTTGCATGAGTTAGGGTTTTGGACACTTCGGGTTTAGGAGCAAAAAATGTGAGAAATTGTGAAATGACGTCTTTGATCTAGTTTGAGGCGAGAAATGGTCATTTGTGACCAATTGAGATGTGTTGAAAGTGTTGGAGGTGAGTTTAAATTCGGATTGAAAATGGTCATGTTGCAGATAGTAGGACCAAGGTCCCTTTGAGGGACCAAAACTAAAAATTTACAAGTCCAATTGGTATGAGACCAATTGGGAATGAAAATAGACACAAAATGACACATTTTTCATTTAGGAATCATGCCCAAAAAGTGACCAAAACCTAGTGAACAAATTGACCAAATCCAGATTTTTGCAGTTTGACCTGTATAAAAATGACTAAATGAATAGTGTTCATTCATTTGGCCATAACTTGGGCTAGGCAGGTCTAAATGACCTGAAATTTTAGCAGTGGACAGCTAAGATATAGACCTAAAACTTTCATGAAGAACACAAACCCAAATTATGCCCTTAACCAAGTTATTTAGCCACCCAAATTTGGTGACCTAAAACTACTAGAACCAAAATTTGCCCAGAAAATCTGGGTTAAGTCCAATCCTGCAGCCATGATTCAAATGGCTATAACTTGAGCTACAAAACTTCAAATGGAGTGATTTAGAAAGGATAATAAATTTAGGACAATAGGGAACATTTTCTGTGCAGAAATTTTTGCCAAATTCTAATAGAAAAATGACCAATGGAATAGTGCAACTTAAGACACCAAAACTAAAAATTTGCAAATTTGCCTAAAAGACTTAGAATTTGAGTAAACAACCAAAGCTAACAAATTTAGTTATCAAAATGTGGTATGTGGGTGAAGTTGGAATTCCCATACCTATTAAACCTTAGAAAGTCAACAAATTAACTTGAATAGTATAGTGAATAGTAACCCCGAAACACAAATTTTAAAGAACGTCAAGTTTAGCACATTAGAGCTAGTTAAAAGTGCAATTTAATTTATTTTCGGATGTATGCTAAGTTATGATACTTAAACACTGTGAAACTGTGTGTTTTAGTGGAAAAGAATACCGGAAAGGAAGCCGAGGTGTCGAGTCAAGGCCAAGAGGCGACTCGCTTAAGGTTTGTGCACAACGTATAATTTCTGTAAATTATCTTCTGCATATTGTTTTGAATAATTTGAAATATTGA
Organism: Hevea brasiliensis; assembly: GCF_030052815.1. Classification (NCBI taxonomy): domain Eukaryota; kingdom Viridiplantae; phylum Streptophyta; class Magnoliopsida; order Malpighiales; family Euphorbiaceae; genus Hevea; species Hevea brasiliensis. The sequence continues at coordinate 68,207,182 of NC_079502.1, read as the reverse complement.
ATTGTGATATCATTGTGATGAAATATTTATTATGCTTTTGATTTAAATTGTTGAAAGTTATTTGTGTATATTTGAGATGGCATAAATGTTTAGTAAATTGTTAAGATAAGTTTTGAAACCACAATGTCATGACCATATACTTGAACACCTCACTAGCATGACTAGTGGGGGTAATCAGTTTCGAATTTTGATTCCTTCTCTGGCTGAAGTGTTGAGGTGTGTGCCAGTAGAATAAGAAATTGAATGGATATCCATATATTTGAGCTAGCTAGCCTTGTGATATGACTTCTCCTTAGCCTCTGGATATTGAGATTCTATTTGTTTCGAATGGCATGATATAACTGTGGATTTTATGAAATTGGTTTTGATACTTCGAAATAAAATTGTTTGGATTAAAATCTCATAATTCATGTTTTGTATTTAATTCTCATGTTCAGTCTAATTTTTGAATAAATATGATTTAAATTCTGCATAAAGATTATTTTAGTATGTTGTGCACCACTGAGTTCTAGTACTCAGCGATGGCTGTTATTGCTGTCGCAGATATAGAGACTAGAGGAGCAACAGATTGAGCTGCTGAGGATTGAGGAGCTGCTTGCCTTGAAGCTATCGGGTATAATTTATACCTTGACCGTAAAAATTTATTTTGATGTATGTAATGCACGTAAATGTATGGACATGTAAAATTGGTCTTGAGTAGCTTGTACAAAGTTTGTAATAAATTTTAGTTTGAATTTCTTTTAATGTAAATTTTTGTAATGATGTATATAAATTGTTTTATCTTTAATGAAATATGAATGGAAGTATTTTGCTTTAAACTGAATGAAATTGATTAATAGTATTTTGATGATTATTGAATATTAGAAATTGTGGATTTGAAATTTTGGAAGTTGATAAATGTGTGGAAATTGATGGGGATGATTGTGAATTTAAAGAAGTTATTGAGAAAAATTATTGGAAGTGTTTGTTTCCAGGTATTTGAAGAACTGTTTTCTGAAAATATAAATGGAACTCTGCCGAAATTTTTATAAAATTTGGCGGAAAAATAAAATAGGCCAAAAATTTCAACTAGCTTTCAACTTTAATTAAATGTTTTGATACCACTTAGAAAATGCTCTGTCGACACCATATTTTGGCCGATCCCCAGAATCAACAAACTTCGAAACCGATCCCTAGCACTAAGTCTCTCCTTGCCATCTAATCACAGTTCTGATCTCTCTTCACAGAGAGTTGAGTCAATGCTAAGCTCTCGTATCCGTTAAAGCCTTATCAGTCTCTCAAATCATTCACCGATCTCTCAAGCCAATTGTCGAATATCCTGACCAGTTAACTATATTCCCGATCTCTCTTGTCAGACAAGATTGAATTAACACCAGAACCTTGCTGCCAATATTTATGATCGACCTCTCTTTTAAAAGTTTAGAAATAACCAAGCTAAGGTTCTAATCCGGTTTAATGAAGATCCCGATCTTAGATGTTCAAGCCAAAATTTTCAATTAAGTTCCGTTTAGCAATCTCATGCACATTTTATTTTTCGATCTCTCACACTTAGGATAATAATAGTTTTCAGTTGTTTCAATATACTCAGACAATCAAGTGTTTAAAAATTTTCTGATCACAACCATTCATCAAACAAAAAGGCATTCTATTTCATTTCATTGCAAAATTTGTACAAGTTATTCGGCTGGGGGTGATCCCCCAGCCTGATCTACATTTTGCTCATCCTCTCCCTCCTCTTCACTATCCTCACCTCGCCTCGGAGCCAGTCGGCCATCCAAGAGAAGTCCTCTTCTGGGTAACGCTTCTGGAGTTCGGCCAAGAGGTCCTTGTGAGCATTCACATAGGCACCAGCTATCCCTGTCACCATTTCTTCGTCTTTCGCCTTAAGCTCCTCGATAAGTTGGGCGACCTGAGAAGCTTTGTTGGCCCGGAGCGCCTGGACTTCCCCGAGAGCACGATCCTTCACCGTAACATGATTCTGTTCGGCCACCCTGTCTTCATAGAACTTCGCCCGCCCCTCAACTTGAGATATGTAATCCTGAGCGGATGCGAGTTGGGATCGGAGGGAAGCCATTTCTTGATTCTTCTTCTCGACCTCCTTGCCCAGGCGATGAGCCTTTTCCCGAACTATGGTATGGTTCACCAGATACTCCACGTTCAGGCTCATGGAGCGAGTCAAGATATCGTCAAGGCTGTCCGGGGATAGCCTGTCCCGATCCTCCCGAAGGCAGATGGAAGACCCCAAGACTTTGGCAAAACCGGGGTTCTCCCGAATAGTTTGGTTATTCTTCAGGGACTCGATCAACGTTTGAGCACCACGAGAAGAGGCTCTCACAGAAGATTGAGAAGGACCCCTTTCTGTGCTTGGAGCAACTGGAGGAGGCGGAGCCGGCTCTTCCTGTTGAGGAGGAGATCAGACAGCTTCAGTGATCGGCGGCCCCGAAGGTCGGGACGGGCGTCCTTGCGTCTCCCCTGGTTCATGGCCGGGAGTTCGAAGCATTTCCGAACGCTTCATCTCCTTTACTTTCCGGGAGATCTCTCTTTCTTTCTTCCGCTTCCTAGAACCCTCATCACCTGCCATATCTGCACAAAGAAGAGGTTAGTGAGATCGCTAAGGTCCTGAGATCTGAGATGTAGAAAATACCAGTGCCGAGGTCAGAGAGCGGAAGTTCGCGATCTTGGCCGGTGAGCAGCTGTATGGTCCAATGGTGCAGCTCGGCGGTCACCGCATCTAAACAGGAATACTTGTGAGTGGCAGCCTGATTCTTCAGATCCATCACTATTAAGCTTTCCTCCTGGTTTAGGTTAATGCGCTTCGGAAGCAAGGGCCCCTGGTGCCACCAGCTACGGGGGAAGTCCTCAAAGCAGGTCGGATTTTTGCTCCTCAGAATGAAAAAGCGGTTCTTCCAATTTTTAAGGGAGGAAGGCAGATCGGTGAAGAGCCCGCAATGAGGCTTCGCCTGAAAGAACCAGTGCTCGTCGTCCTTTCGGCGAGTTAGCCTGTGCAGTTCGGCGAACACCTTAGCCGTAGGTCTGATTCCCTTAGCTCGGCATAGGCCTCGGAAGGCTACTAAGATCCGCCACGAGTTAGGGTTAACTTGAGCAATGCACACCCGGTGAAGTTTTAGGACCTCCTTGAAGAAGTCATCCAGAGGAAACCGAAGACCGGCCTTTAACTGTTCCTCGTATACCATAACCAGGTCATTCTCTTCAAAGAAGTGATCGGCCCGGTGATCGTCGTGACATCGGATAAGTTCGTACGAATCAGGACGAATATTGTACTCCTAGCTAAACGATTGCAGATCGGACTCTTGCAAGATCGATGGCAGCTCGTCCATAGGGAGATTCTCCCTCCCTGAAGAAGGTACGTGCCTTGATGGTCCGATCCGCCCCCGAGCTGGGACGGAGACCCTAGGAGGTTCTGTTTGTGCGCTTGGCCTGACCACCTCTTCTTCGTCAGACGACCACGAGAACTGAATGGAAGGAGGACTCGCCGCTCTTTGACACTCGGCACCACTCATTTTCAAAGAAAACAAAGAACTTAAACTAAAAAGAAGATCAAAGCCCTTACCGGAGTCTGATCGGCGTCGGAAGAACTTGAGTAAACGAGAGAACTTTGAGGTTGCAATCGAGAGAGTGAAAATGACATACAGGAGCAAATGGCTAACCCCTCACCCATATTTATACTCTTCCAAGCATTTAATGCTCACGAGGTTCCAGGCAGCGCATCGGTTAGCGGGACTCGCCAGCTGTTCTGACACGTCTCACGAATATTCCCAAGATTCCATAAAGAGATCGGTTAATTATAGAGCGGTAGATCCAGGTGTTTCGAATTACAGATCGGATAATCATATTAGAGCTCGAAAAATAATTAATAAGATAATAATTGGCAAAATAAAATCTTTATTTCCAAAAGATCGGATTACATCATTTGGGCGATCTCAAGAGATCGGAGTACATTTCCAAAAATCAGATTACATCATTTGGGCGATCTCAAGATCGGATTACATCTGATTACATCAAAAGGCCGACCTCTAAAGATCAGCGGAACATCCTATCTAAAGAAGCCTATGTCAAAAGCCAACATTGTGACTGATCTATAGGGTGTCGCCGATCGGAGCTTAACCCGCTGTCGGAACACCCAATGTGGAGGGAAACCGCTGTCGGAACACCCAATGTGATGAGAAGCCGAATAAACTCAGTTGAGCGACTCGAGATCGGCAGAGTCGAGGTCCGCAATCCAGATCGGTCAATTGATCCAGTTCCCTCATCATCATCAGATAAGGTTATGCGATCACCAGGGTCGTAAATTTTCAGTCGAGGAGTAAAGAAGCCCATCGGAAAAAGATCAAAAGCCACAATCGTAGCCGGAATCACTGCCGGAACAGTTAAAACAAGAAAGAAAAAGTAAGAAAGGAAAATCGAATGAGGGTTTCCTACATCGTGGGTATATATAGGGGAAAATCGGGCATTTATTGCTAAGCAGAAAACGAAGCGGACGTTTCGGGAATCGAGAGGAATTAATGCTTCGATCGGACCAGGGCTGATTAAGGGATCTGAAGAATAGAGATCGAAAAATGGGGGATCAGCAAGAGAGATCGGGATAGGAGCATGGGAGGGATCGCAAGGCAAAAAGAATAAGACAAATCCCCAAATAACCGTCGTCAGAATCAGAGCCGAGGTAGTTAAAGCGTGGCAGACGAGATCTCCACCGCACGTCTAAGAATCGCCCGCAATGCTGACAGGTGCCAGAGTATGTCATGACAGTCCTGTACATCCCAATCTCCACCATTTATTTCACTTGTAAGGACGAACCCGGAGCCCTTGGATCAAGAGAGGAGACGACAAGGCCAGCGCTTTTCGCTCTTAGCCCTCAGATCGCTCCGGACAAGAGGATTTGAGACCGTCAGATTGAAAGAAGAAAAGGACAAATATTCTGAAGAATAATCTCAGCCGTTCATTTTGGTTCTCTTTAATTCTCAAGCATCCGATCATGTCCTTCAAAATCTTGACCCTCCATCTCCCTCAAAATAAATCCTGACCCTTCATGGGGAGTACCCGATTCCTATAAATACTTGCATGAAAAACTGTTCAAGGGACGGGCAAAAAAGAGAGGTAGTTATTATAGCGGAAGAACTCTGAAACTCGATTCAGTTTGTTACTCTGCTACTTTGAAGTTTTGATTAGAAAGACTTTTGAAACTAGTTTTCTGAAGTGTTTTCTTGAAAAGGATTCTGAATACTGAAACTCTACATTTTCAGTTTGTTCATTATCTGGTCACACTCTCACTTTCAGCCCTTTATTATCTCTGTCTTCATTCCAATTATCCAAGCTCAATTTCATTTCACTCGGTTTTTATCTTGATCTGATTGCATTTTAGCTAAGCATCCTTGATTCTAACGAACATCAGCCCTCAAGCTAATCAGTCTGCTGTCTTATTACTATTTGTCACCCCGTAGTCATTTCAATAGATTTGGCTCCTTACAGGTAAGAGCTCATATTGCCGTTTTGTTAAGTGTTTACGTTTACTTTTCGCATTTTCTTTGCTTTTTTTATGCATGTGATTTTCTCCAAGTTCATCTAGTGCCAAAGAACCTTAAAGAATGTTACTCTCAAGTTTATTTCTTTAGTGATCAGTTTATCATTTTATTAACCTTCGTCGTTTCTGAATGCAAATTTTCTAGTTCCTAGTAGCGTGTAAGTGGTTGGGTAAAATGTAGATAACTGCAACTTAAGGGTCTCTTTTAAGAGAGAGAGCCTGAATAACACGTCAGGAAAATAGCCAAACTATTAGGCTGACGTAAACGGCAATTCAGCAAGATGCCATAAAGTGGAATAAAAACCAAAGTAAACGAAACAGAATAGATCGGACATTAATAGGTACTGGTAAAGTGACCTTAGGGGAAGTCAGCAAAATTCAGTCCAGCTTCTCTTATTTAGTCACAAAATATCAATTAGAAGCCTTACCCCCCCCCCAACACCTTAGAACGTCAGAATCCTTAGTTTTAGGACCTTACGACATGTAGCTGAAATTAAAATTTGGGAGATCGGAAAGATTCCATTAAGGTTCCTGTTGATTTAAAAAAGAGATCGGAAGAGGGTTCTTATCCGATTCTCAAACTCAAAACTTTAATTAAATAGAGATCGGAGGAGAGTTCTTATCCAGTCTCAACTCAAAATTTTAATAAATATTAAATAGAGATCGGAGGAGAGTTCTTATCCGGTCTCAACTCAAAATTTTAATAAGCATTAAATAGAGATCGGAGGAGAGTTCTTATCCGGTCTCAACTCAAAATTTTAATAAGCATTAAATAGAGATCGGAGGAGAGTCCTTATCCGGTCTCAACTCAAAATTTTAATAAATATTAAATAGAGATCGGAGGAGAGTTCTTATCCGGTCTCAACTCAAAATTTTAATAAGCATTAAATAGAGATCGGAGGAGAGTTCTTATCCGATCTCAACTCAAAATTTTAATAAATAGTTCGGAGAAGAGTTCTTATACAATTCTTAAGATAAATTTTAATAAAATAGTTCTTTTAAATAAGATTAACATGCAACAGTAACTCACTAAGGTTGTCTCATTTACTTATGTATCTGGGTGATCCAAATTTAGTGAAAAAATCAAATGCTCCTTTAGTCAAAAGGATCAACATGTCCATTTAAGCCCTCCTAACTAATTCAAAATTAAATCTACTTACCCTTATTAAGGGACGAGGTGGGGTGCCTAACACCTTCCCCACCCGTTCACGGACCCCGAACCTAGAATCTCTGTCTTGAAGTGGTTTCATTTCAATTTATTTTCACAAATGGTTTTCTTTAGTTTCCCTCAAAACTAAGGTGGCGACTCCTCACTCTTTCCCACTTCGGTGAGGGTTCGTTCAGGCGACCGCAAAATCCCTTGCGACAGCTTGGCGACTCCACTGGGGAATTCAAAGATTGACTTAACCCCGGTCTAGTGGTCCAAAAGTAGATTTAATTTTGTCCGATCAAATTATAGTTAGATGGGCTCATTCAGCGATGTTTTATATGTTAATTATTGTTATTTCGGCTAACTATTTTGCTTGTTTTTCCTGTTTTATTCCTTACAGTGCTCTTCGTTTCAAAAAAAAAAGAAAAAAAAAGGGAAAAATGAAAAAATAAAATCCCCCTGAATTGGGAAGAGGTAAAGGTGTCCCTTCACACACTGAACACTCACACGATGTCCTCACACACTTTGGCCCTATACCCGGGCTTTCTTACCCTTTTAGGAAAGTAGGAGGGAGTCATGTAGTGGTACCCGTGGTTTTACCCCGTTAGTATCCGTGAAGGCTTCTGCTCAAATTGAAACTTGTTCTATCCACTGTGATACTCGTGGAATTTTCCCGATAATATCATGGTTATAGAATGGGGCTCTACTGTTTACAGTAGGGGCAATTTGGGAACCTGTGGCTTTTAGAAAATTAAATCCTGAGCTAAACTATCACGATAGCTAAAAGCCGTAGTAAGCTACCTTGTAAGGTAGAACTATCCAAATAGGTAGCGCTCGTCCGATATCAGGAGTCTCCCTATTATAGGACAAAAGGGGCATACTTACTCTTATCCTTTTTCTGTTTTAATTTCCTTTTGTTCATTTTTGTGAGGGTAATCTTGAATTCTACTAAAACACCTACACATTTTCCTACTTTGATAAATGTGTACGTGTCATCCTGTCAATAGTATGATTCAAAATTACCCTAATTTATCTTGCTAACAAATTTTCCATGAGCATTACCAAACCAAGAGTCTGTAAAAGGATAGGCATCATATTTATCATGGCATCCTCGAGTCAGTCGGCAGAAGAAGTTCAGAATGCTAAACTTTGGTCCAAATTGATTCATACTCCAGTACTCCCACAAAATGATGTTTCCAAGGCACATGCTAGCTTACTACCTTCATTAGATCTGAATAAAATTGAAGTCAGAATGAACAGCCTCGAGGGTCTGTCTAATGGATGGAGGTCGCTTCCCGATCAGGTCAAGGTACGATTTGAAGAAAAGTATGGGAGGATTGCAACCTTAATGCGAGTCAAGGTCCAAATCCCGGCATTAAAGGCCATGCTGTCGGTTTGGAATCCAAAGTACGGGGTATTCTCTTTCAATGATATTGATACGGTTCCCACCATGGAAGAATATCAGGCATTATTAGGGGTTCCTTACTCAACACAGAATCGGATCTACCTACACCTTGAGCATAGGCAGACCTGGAAACGATTAACACATTTGTTGGGTATTCCTTCGGAGGAGGCAAAGTCAAAAGAAACTGTCAAAGGAAACACACATGGTTGGTATTGGACATATCTCCAGAAGTGGTTAGATCAGTACCTCCAGGAGAAAAAGTGGAATCAAGCTTCAGTGGCACTCGCCTTGGGGATCTATGGTCTGATTTTGTTCCCGGGACCATTGGGAATCGTAACTTGCATCGCGGTGGAAGCATTCTGGATGGTAGAAAGGTAGGAGATCAATCCGATACCGGCAATTCTTGCGGAAACCTTGTTAACCCTAACCTACTGCAGACAACAGGGGAAAGGGTCCATTAAGTGTTGTTCTCAGTTGCTATACCTCTGGATTATCAGTCACATGTGTCCTATGGAGACAAAGGGATTAACTTGGTACCTTGATCAGCCTCCCATCCAGAAGATGACCCGGTTAGTAATCAGTCCGAATGATGAACAGCAGTGGTGGGAACGGATTTTGAGTTTCAATAGCCATGATTACTGTTGGAGGAAGCTGTGGACGCCAGGCCGACCCGTTTTGATCAGTACGGGAGGTAATCAGTCGGTATCCCTAATCGGAGTAACCGGATATACAAGTTGCACTCCGGCATTGGTAATGAGGCAGTTTGGCTCAACGCAGTCCATGGTCAACATTGAAGAATACCACCAAGGTCACTTCTACCATGAGCTCAAGGAAGAGGAAGGATTGAAACTGGCTCGCAAGTCTTGGGAAAACATTACTCTGATGGAGAGATCGCCTAAAGGCCCAAGTGCCTCGGGCGATTATCTTAAATGGAGAGCTGACAGGGACCGAGAACACTCAACTACAGAATTCGAGGACAGCAACCCTCGCCAAAACATCCTATTAGAAGAAGCTGATAATCGTCTGCTTGACTCACTACAAAAAGCAAACACCGAGAACTCACAACTGCAAGAACAAATAAAACAGTTGGAGGACCAACAGCAGAAACTTAAAAGAAAAATGAGAAGGCTCAAGGAAGAGGCAAGGGCCGTAAGGATGGGGTTCGAAGAGCAAGAGGAACAGTGGGAAAAGGAAAAAGACTCTCTCCGAGCTGAGGTAAAAGAAGTAAAAGTGCAGAATAGTAAGCTTCAGGAAAAGATGAAATACCAAGAGGTGCTCGTTGAAGAGTATAAACAGGAAAACAAAAAGAAGAAGCTCGAATTGAAAGAACAGGCACTACTCATCAATGATATCTTGAAAGAGTCTGCTAAGGAAAGGAAAGAGAAAGAAAAACAAGCTGCTCTCTATCAAGGACTGAAAGAGAATGTAGACCAGCTGGAAAGAACAATAGCACAGGGAAAACAAGAACTATTACCTGAATCCGAATATGCTCTCAAAGCATTCGACCCTGCCAAGCAAGAAGAAAGGATATATGAGTATCTTAGGAAATGTCATCTCATTATAAAGAACCTTCCAGAGCCTAGGCCAATGTAAAGAGTACGATGTACAAATTATTCGGTCAATGAAATGATTTTTGGACCATTGTTTAGCAAATTTGTGAATGAATAATATGACTCCCGTAGGAACTCCCTCGCTAGGGTTATGTGAAAAATTGAATGCGCTATATGGACAGGTATCATAAATGCGCATTCAATCCAGTCATTCACAGTCAGACTATCGAACGATGCCATGATAAAATTGATGCGATTATCCTTTTACAGATTTCAACCTGGCTTTCAAATGCCACTGTATCCTTCGTCCAGACCAGGACTTTTAGTTTCTTTGCAAAATTCAAAGTTCATTTAAAATTATCTTTTTTTACTCCTTACAGGAAATCAATATTGCTTCAAACAAGGCAAGTCTGACCAAGCACACAGTTCAGCCCAAACGAGTGTACTTAACAAGATCTCGGACAAAGAAGATAATGGAAGATCAGGAACAAGTACAGAACCTACAGGGGCAAGTTTCCGAATTGAAAGATCAGGTCTCAGAACTTATGAGACTAATGAGGGAAATGTCCCAGAATAAACCCACTGCAAAGCCTAGCCTACCACTACCTCCTCCACCTCCTACAACAAATGATCCTCACCAAGCTTCAACTTCTTTTACCTTTCAGTCTCCCATCCCGAACCCGACAATCACTGTCAATCCGGTTACCACAAATAATGACCTACCTTACTCTCATTACCCAACCGTTCCAAACACCGACCCATACCCTTTAAATATAATCCCTCCCGTTCACTTCACCCCTCATCCCCCAACTGGGGGAGTATTCCATGCAGTGGGAGGGGAAAATAAGACAAAAAGAAAGTGAGAAACTATCTGCTCTAGAGAACAGATTGAGAGCAATTGAAGGGTTGAATATGTATGGTTCAGTCGACGTGGCATCGCTTAGATTGGTTCCCGATGTGGTGGTGCCTCCCAAGTTCAAGGTCCCTGATTTCAACAAGTACACAGGGAATTCAGATCCTCGCATTCACTTGGCCACCTATATCGCCAAGATGTCTGCTCTGACAGAGGACGATAGACTGCTGGTCCACTTCTTTCATGAGAGCCTCTCAGGGGTAGCTTTGAGGTGGTGTATTCAGTTGGACAGGAGCAAACTGCGCTCCTGGAAGGATTTAGCTGATGCCTTCTTAAAGCAGTACAAATTTAACTGCGATGTGGCCCCCACAAGAAGGGACCTCCAGAACCTGGTACAGAAAGACAGAGAAAGCTTCAAGGAATATGCCCAGAGATGGAGAGAAAATGCAGCAGAAGTGCATCCCCCAGTGACCGACAATGAGCTATGCTCTCTGTTCATCGAAACTTTGAAGGCCCCTTACTTCAACTTGATGATTGGGAACACTTCCAACAGCTTCTCTGACATCATACAGGCTGGTGAAAGAATAGAGGCCAACCTAAGAATGGGACGATTGCAGGAGTTGGCTGAGAATCCTGCAAAGAAAGCTGCCAATTTTGGTAAGAAAAAGGAGGGTGATGTCCATTCAGTCACCCGGCAGAATAATTACTCTCCACTACCTCAAAACAATTATCGGCCATATCCTCCCCCTCATGGTCAGACAGTCGCAAATATTCCACCTCCTTTCCCTAATTATCCGCACCCACGCCCACAATACCCTCCACCTACAAATTACCAACCAAGACCATCTCTTCCTCCCGCTCAATCAAGACCACCACTAAATAACCCAAGACCCCCAAGAAACCCTGATCCACCTCTTCTCCTCCCACTCAGTGAAATATACCGATACCTTGTCGGTATAAACCAAATTGTACCAGTTCCCCTAGACCCGATCCAGCCACCATACCCCAGGTGGTATGATGCTACTGCCCATTGTGAGTACCATGGAGGGGCACAAGGGCACTCAACCGATAACTGCGGGGCACTCAGGGGGAGAGTGCACGCTTTAATCAGAAACGGGTGGTTGAAGATTGAGGGAAATGGTTCCCTCCCCAATGTTACCTCAAACCCACTGCCTAACCATAATGCAGACAGTGGTGTAAATATGATAGAGCCTGATGAAGGAGGATCAACGCTGGAAGTAGACAAGCTGGTTCCTTACTTTAAGGAAATTTTTGCTCTGGCAATAAGGGAAGGCTACCTCTACCCTCAGGTAGCGGGATTGGAAGAGAGTACGGGGTGTCCTTATCATGGAGGGTCAGCTGATCACGAGCTGCAGGGCTGTGAGGGATTCAGGCAAGAGGTACGGAACTTATTGTCTCTCAAGGTTCTGAGATGCCAGACAAGGTCGAAGATGGAAGAGGGAGTGAATACCACTAGATATAGCCAAAATGCTCCCACCCCTAAACCCAGAATCACTTTCTCACCCCCGGTAGCCTCACCACCAGTGACGGTTATCCGAGCCCCATCTCAGCTCCCTGTTACCAACACCCACGCCATACCTTGGAACTACAATTTCCAAGTCTTCACTCAAGGAGCGTCAAGCAGTACACCGGCTCCTAGCCTTGCTTCGCCTCCGGCACCTCCTAAGCCATGTTTCACTCCTCATGCACATTTTCAGATGACTTATGCTGGACCTACCACCAGTGCTACTCCCCAGATCGATCCCCAACCCGTCACTGCCACAAAGCCCTCCTCCCTTGAGCAAGAGGTCGAGTTCATAACTCGAAGTGGGAGGTGTTACAGTAACGAAGAAAAAGAAAAGAGAAAAGGGAAAGTAAAAATGGGAGAGTCACTGAAAAACACCGAAGAGGAGGTTGAAAAGACAGAGGAAGCAGAGCCTGCTGAGCATAAAGAAGAGGAGGAACTGCTGCTCCAAATAATGAAACAGAGCGAGTATGATGTGGTGGAGCAGTTGAAAAAGACGCCTGCCCGAATTTCGCTTTTATCACTGATCTTGAGTTCGGAAGTGCACCGACAAGCCTTGCAGAGAATCCTGGATCAGGCCTTTGTGAGCCCCGACATCACACCGGGGCAGTTTGAAAAGATAGTGGGATAAATCCAGGCATCCAGCTTTGTTACTTTCTCGGAGGATGAGATAGACCCTGCGGGTTTAAGGCACACTAAGGCTCTACATGTAACAGTGAAGTGTAAGGGTTGTATAGTAGCCAAGGTACTTATTGATAACGGGTCAGCTCTCAATGTACTCCCTAGCGCTACCTTAGCTAGGTTGCCAGTTGACCAATCGGACATACGTCAAAGTGCTATGGTGGTAAGAGCCTTTGACAGTACCAGAAGAGAAGTGTTGGGAGATATTGACTTGCCACTTCAGATTGGCGCATGCACTTTCAACATCACATTCCAGGTGATGAACATTGAGCCTGCCTATACTATGCTGCTGGGGAGGCCTTGGATCCATTCCGCGAACGCCGTTCCCTCAACTCTGCACCAGAAAATAAAATACATCATGGACGGCAAAATCGTCACAGTAAAAGGAGAGGAGGCCTTGCTAGTCACCAAGCCGCAATCACTTCCCTATGTGGAGGCAGCTGAGGAGTCATTAGAAAGCTCCTTCCAAGCCCTTGAGTTACAAGAAACCATCTCAGAAAATGGAGGGGCTATGGCTATGGTAGCCAAAATAATGACAAGGAGTGGGTACGAAGAAGGCAAAGGCCTAGGCGCCACATTACAGGGAATCGTTGAGCCCATACCAACTATCCAGAAGGTAGGCCGCTGCGGTTTGGGTTATGAGGAAGATGCCCTTATGGATGGGCATTTCTGGATGAGGAAAATGCTCCGGGATCAAAGGTTCGATCGAAAAATGGGAAAGATGAAAGTAGTCCCGAGAATTACGGAGATCTTCACTAAACCGGTCATTCAGCATCCGGCAAATACAGAAGATGATCCATCCATAGATGTCATCCAACTGGATTCCTTGTATGAGGCCCTAGTCTCGCCAATGGCTGAGGGACAAGAGCTGAACAACTGGACAACCGAGGACATCCCTGTACTCAATTTCGAGTAAAGTACCTTTGGTTACCTGCACTTGATCATTTTGTCCATGGTGACAAGTGTAATACTGTAAATGGACCTTTTCTTATGGCACAAACGTTAATGAATTAATAGCACATTTTAAATCCAATTCTCTCTTTCTTTTGAATTCTATCCTTATAATACATTTTTTTTATTCATTCAGGACCATTCATCAATTAACACCTAATAATCCAATAGATTCAGAGATTCCTCTGGTTAATTTTGAAATCCCCATAACTGCCATTACTTCAAATGATTCTGAGAAAGACCCTACACAAGAAGACAGTGAAAAGGATGAGCCCTCCCTCGTGCCTTGTGGAGACGAAACGCGCACCATAAATTTAGGCACAGAAGAAGTAAAAAGGGAACTCAAGGTAGTGGAGAGTGAAGAATTGGGAGATATGATCAGTCTGCTTAAAGAATTCCTCGACGTATTTTCCTGGAGCTATGATGATATGGTGGGTTTGGACCCCCAGATAGTGACGCACAAAATTCCCCTAATTCCAGGGACAGTCCCGGTAAAGCAGAAGTTAAGGAGAATGAATCCCGACACACTGCTCAAAGTTCGGGATGAAGTCAAGAAACAGTATGACGCTGGGTTCCTGGAAGTGGTCAAATATCCCCAATGGATAGCTAATGTGGTCCCGGTAATGAAGAAGGACGGGAGAGTTCGGGTGTGCGTCGATTACAGGGATCTCAATAAAGCGAGCTTGAAAGACGATTTCCCTCTCCCTCACATTGATGTGTTAGTTGACAATGCTGCGGGATTGGGCAGGTGTTCGTGTATTGATGGGGCATCAGGGTACAATCAAATCCCAATGGATGAGGAAGACAAAGAAAAAACTGCTTTCATCACTCAATGGGGATTATTTTGCTATCGGGTCATGCCTTTTGGGTTGAAGAATGCTGGTGCTACCTACCAGCGTGCAATGGTCACATTATTCCACGATATGATGCATAAAGAGGTGGAAGTGTATGTGGATGATATGATCATCAAATCCCGGGGAGAAGAAAGTCATGTGCAGGTACTGAGGAAAGTATTCGAGAGACTCAGGAAATACCAGTTGAAACTGAACCCTGCCAAATGCATATTCGGAGCTAGGTCAGGGAAATTGTTGGGATTCATAGTAAGCGAAAAGGGAATAGAGGTAGATCCAGATAAGGTTCGAGCTATTCAAGAGATGCCATCCCCAAGGACAGAAAGGGAGGTGCGCAGTTTCCTGGGAAAGTTGAACTACATTTCGAGATTTATTTCTAATCTCACTGCCAAAGCTGAGCCTATTTTCAGACTACTCCGGAAGAATAATTCCACCCAATGGGATTCAGTTTGCCAAGAGGCTTTTGAGAAGATCAAGCAATACTTGTCAAGACCACCAGTATTGGTCCCACCCGTGGCAGGGAGGCCTCTTATCTTGTATATGGCAGTCCAGCAGAACTCGATGGGATGTGTTTTGGGACAACATGATGATACCGGGCGAAAGGAGAGGGCTATTTATTACCTGAGTAAGAAGTTCAATGATTGTGAGTCAAGGTACTCTTTCTTAGAAAAGACTTGCTGCGCGTTAGCCTGGACAGCAAATCGCCTCAAGCACTACATGTTGAATCACAAGACATGGCTCATCTCCAGGATGGATCCTATCAAATTCGAAAGCCCATTCGTGCCAGGTAGGATAGCCAAGTGGCAGGTTATACTCTCCCAATATGACATTGTCTATATGACCCGGAAAGCGGTGAAAGGTAGTGTGATTGCTGACCTCCTAGCAGAAAACCCTATCCAGGATTATGAAGCTCTGGATTTTGAGTTCCCTGATGAGCATATTAATGAAGTAGACTACGAAGAAGAGGAGCCAACCGACGTATGGGAAATGTATTTCGACGGAGCTGTCAATTTGTCCGGTAATGGAATTGGAGCTGTATTGATATCCCCGGATGGAAAACACTTTCCGATAGCCATTAAGTTGAGATTTGACTGCACCAACAACGTCACGGAATACGAAGCTTGTGTGATGGGTCTACAGGCTGCCATCGAAATGAAAATCAGGAAGCTGGAGGTATATGGAGACTCAGCCCTGATTATTTATCAAGTCAAGGGAGAATGGCAAACCAAGGATCCCAAGCTAATCCCGTATCAGAAGTACTTATTGGAGCTGATCAAGAAATTCGAAGAAATCTCTTTCACTCACCTTAGTAGGGACAAGAATCAATTTGCTGATGCCTTAGCTACTCTAGCTGTTATGGCTCAAATCGAAGAGGGTCAGATGATTCAGACATTGAAGATTAAAGTAAGAAGTGAGCCTGCATATTGCTTCATGATTGAGGAAGAGCCCGATAGAAAGCCTTGGTATCATGACATCCTGGTCTACTGTAGAACCAGAGAATTCCCTTTGGGGGCAAACCGAAACGAAAAGAGGATGCTTCGGAGATTAGCATTGGGATACTTCCCCAGTGGTGAAACCCTATACAAGAGAGGGTCCAACGGTGAACTGTTGAGATGTGTGGATGCAAAAGAGGCGAAGAAAATCCTTTTTGAGACTCATGAGGGAAATTGTGCAACCCATGCCAATGGGCACATGATGGCTAAGCAAATCATGCGACGTGGGTATTTTTGGACCATAACGGAAAAGGATTGCATCGAGTATTTCCGAAAGTGCCATAAGTGTCAGATTTATGCGGATCCAATAAATGTGCCACCTCACAAGTTATTCAACCTCGTCTCACCATGGCCTTTTGCAATGTGGGGCATCGATGTGATTGGTCCCATCAATCCCAAGGCATCCAATGGGCACAGATTCATCCTTGTAGCCATCGACTACTTCTCCAAGTGGGTCGAAGCCACGTCATACGCGCACATCACACAGAATACGTTTCTCAAATTCTTCAGAAACAATATTATCTGTCGGCATGGCTTCCCTAATGAAATCGTCACTGACAACGCCAAGAATCTGAATGGTCCGAAGATTCAAAAATTGTGTGATCAATACAAAATCCGACACCTCAATTCCTCCCCATACCGTCCCCAGATGAATGGAGCGGTGGAAGCTGTAAACAAAAATCTCAAGAGGATAATCCGGAAGATGACGGTCACGTATAGGGATTGGCATGATATGCTTCCCTATGCTCTTCACGCATACCGAACTTCTGTAAGAACCTCAACCGGGGCAACTCCATACTCGCTGGTTTACGGCATGGAAGCAGTATTGCCTATTGAAGTTGAAATTCCTTCCCTAAGAATTCTGAAGGAGTCAGGAATTGATGAGTCAGAATGGATCCAGTCAAGGTTGGATCAGTTAAACTTGCTTGATGAGAAAAGGTTAGCAGCAGCATGTCATGGGCAGTTATACCAGATGAGAATGGCTAGAGCATTTGACAAAAATGTTCGCCCGCGCGAATTCCAACTCGGGGACCTAGTTCTGAAGAAAGTGCTGCCGAATCAAAATGATCCTCGGGGCAAATGGTCACCAACCTACGAGGGACCTTATGTGGTTAAAAAGGCATTTTCTGGAGGAGCCTTGATTTTGACCCACATGGACGGTGAAGAGTTTTCGAGACCTGTGAATGCTGACACCGTCAAAAGATACTATACCTAAAAAAAAAAAAAAAAAAAAAAAAAGGGAGTAGGAGTGAAAACCCGAAAGGGCGCTCCTAGTAAAATGTGTAAAAGAAGGCGAAAACCCCTAAGGGGCACTTTCTGTAAAACGAGTGAAGGATGAAAACCCGAAAGGGAATCCTGAAAAAGTGAAAAAAAAAAAAAAAATCTAGGGGTGAAAACCCGAAAGGGCATCCCGAGAACAAAAGGGAGAAATAAGGAATGGGGGGCATGAAACCAGGATGAAGAGGGAACTGTCATGGCATGAGGCTTTAGAGAACTTGAAATAATGGCATTTAAGGGATTTCAAAATCAGCCACAGGGAATATGTGAGATCTATCCTTGTACCCTTCTTCTTTGAAACTTCTTCTTTGTTTATATTAAACCGTAATAAAATCACACTTCATTCCCCATGTTTCTATCTTTCCCTTATATTTATCTTTATGCAATCTCGTTATTTAATGCGCTATTTGAATCAGTTAAAATTTTTGCCATAAGATTAAGATTTGACAATCGATAACCTCACGTACTTTACTATGAGATTTGCAGGGAATGGCTAAAAAAAAAAAAAAAAAAAAAAAAAAAAAAAAAAAATAGAGGTGAAAACCTGAAAGGGCGCTTCTAGTCATATAGACAAAGGGGAAGTGAAAACCCGCGAGGGTGCTTTTCGGGAAAAAGTCTCAAAAACAGAAAAGGGGCATTTGAAGAAACGAGGCCATAGGTCAAGTCTTGCAACTCGTCCTCCATTTGTCATTAGCCTTCGGGATTCTGTTAAGTACAATTCATCAGGGAAGAACTTCATATGTCAGGGATAGATTTGCTTTGTAAGTTGATTTACATTTCCTTGATCTAAGTTGATTTTAATTTCCTGCCATTTAAATTTCCTGTTATCAACCTCTGGTCCCTTGATCTAAGTTGATTTTAATTTCCTGCCATTTAAATTTCCTGTTATCAACCTCTGGTCCCTTGATCTAAGTTGATTTTAATTTCCTGCCATTTAAATTTCCTGTTATCAACCTCTGGTTCCTTGATCTAAGTTGATTTTAATTTCCCGCATTTAAATTTCCTGTTATCAACCTCTGGTTCCTTGATCTAAGTTGATTTTAATTTCCCGCATTTAAATTTCCTGTTATCAACCTCTGGTTCCTTGATCTAAGTTGATTTTAATTTCCCGCATTTAAATTTCCTGTTATCAACCTCTGGTTCCTTGATCTAAGTTGATTTTAATTTCCTGCATTTAAATTTCCTGTTATCAACCACTGGTTCCTTGATCTAAGTTGATTTTAATTTCCTGCAATTTAAATTTCCTACTATCAACCTCTGGTTCCTTGATCTAAGTTGATTTTAATTTCCCGCATTTAAATTTCCTGTTATCAACCTCTGGTTCCTTGATCTAAGTTGATTTTAATTTCCCGCATTTAAATTTCCTGTTATCAACCTCTGGTTCCTTGATCTAAGTTGATTTTAATTTCCTGCATTTCCTGTTATCAACCTCTGGTTCCTTGATCTAAGTTGATTTTAATTTCCTGCAATTTAAATTTCCTGTTATCAACCTCTGGTTCCTTGATCTTCCTGTTATCAACTTCTGGTTCCTTGATCTAAGTTGATTTTAATTTTCTGCAATTTAAATTTCCTGCTATCAACCTCTGGTTCCTTGATCTAAGTTGATTTTAATTTCCCGCATTTAAATTTCCTGTTATCAACCTCTGGTTCCTTGATCTAAGTTGATTTTAATTTCCTGCATTTAAATTTCTTGTTGTCGACCTCTGGTTCCTTGATCTAAGTCAATTTTAATTTCTAGCAATTTACATTTCCTGTTGTCGACCTCTGGTTCCTTGATCCAAGTTGATTTTAATTTTCTAGTCTTTTAACTTCTGTTGCCTATCTCTAGGTCACTGATTTAGGTATGCTTTAGTTCCCTAACTTCGAGCACTTAATCGTCCAAAATATGGATCTGAATCTTTACATAATTCTTACACGGGAAATTCTTTTCCCTTTGATAAAAATTATGTAAAGAGGGGCAGCTGTCGACACCATATTTTGGCCGATCCCCAGAATCAACAAACTTCGAAACCGATCCCTAGCACTAAGTCTCTCCTTGCCATCTAATCACAGTTCCGATCTCTCTTCACAGAGAGTTGAGTCAATGCTAAGCTCTCGTATTCGTTAAAGCCTTACCGGTCTCTCAAATCATTCACCGATCTCTCAAGCCAATTGTCGAATATCCTGACCAGTTAACTATATTCCCGATCTCTCTTGTCAGACAAGATTGAATTAACACCAGAACCTTGCTGCCAATATTTATGATCGACCTCTCTTTTAAAAGTTTAGAAATAACCAAGCTAAGGTTCTAATCCGGTTTAATAAAGATCCCGATCTTAGATGTTCAAGCCAAAATTTTCAATTAAGTTCCGTTTAGCAATCTCATGCACGTTGTATTTTCCGATCTCTCACACTTAGGATAATAATAGTTTTCAGTTGTTTCAATATACTCAGACAATCAAGTGTTTAGAAATTTTCCGATCACAACCATTCATCAAACAAAAAGGCATTCTATTTTATTTCATTGCAAAATTTGTACAAGTTATTCAGCTGGGGGATCACCCCCAGCCTGATCTACATTTTGCTCATCCTCTCCCTCCTCTTCACTATCCTCACCCTCGCCCCCGGGAGCCAGGTCGGCCATCCAAGAGAAGTCCTCTTCTGGGTAACGCTTCTGGAGTTCGGCTAAGAGGTCCTTGTGAGCATTCACATAGTCACCAGCTATCCCTGTCACCATTTCTTCGTCTTTCGCCTTAAGCTCCTCGATAAGTTGGGCGACACGAAGCTTCATTGGCGGGCGCTGGACTTCCCCGAGAGCACGATCCCTTTCAGCCAGAACATGATTCTGTTCGGCCACCCTGTCTTCATAGAACTTCGCCCGCCCCTCAACTTGAGATATGTAATCCTGAACGGATGCGAGTTGGGATCGGAGGGAAGCCATTTCTTGATTCTTCTTCTCGACCTCCTTGCCCAGGCGATGAGCCTTTTCCCGAACTATGGTCTGGTTCACCAGACACTCCACGTTCAGGCTCATGGAGCGAGTCAAGCTATCGTCAAGGCTGTCCGGGGATAGCCTGTCCCGATCCTCCCGAAGGCAGATGGAAGACCCCAAGACTTTGGCAAAACCGGGGTTCTCCCGAACAGTCCGGTTATTCTTCAGGGACTCGATCAATGTTTGAGCACCACGAGAAGAGGCTCTCACAGAAGATTGAGAAGGACCCCTTTCTGTGCTTGGAGCAACTGGAGGAGGCGGAGCTGGCTCTTCCTGTTGAGGAGGAGATCGGACAGCTTCAGTGATCGGCGGCACCGAAGGTCGGGACGGGCCTCCTTGCGTCTCCCCTGGTTCATGGCCGGGAGTTCGAAGCATTTTCGAACGCTTCATCTCCTTTACTTTCCGGGAGATCTCTCTTTCTTTCTTTCGCTTCCTAGAACCCTCATCACCCGCCATACCTGCACAAAGAAGAGGTCAGTGAGATCGCTAAGGTCCTGAGATCTGAGATGTAGAAAATACCAGTGCCGAGGTCAGAGAGCGGAAGTTCGCGATCTTGGCCGGTGAGCAGCTGTATGGTCCAATGATGCAGCTCGGCGGTCACCGCATCTAAACAGGAATACTTGTGAGTGGCAGCCTGATTCTTCAGATCCATCACTATTAAGCTTTCCTCCTGGTTCAGGTTAATGCGCTTCGGAAGCAGGGGCCCCTGGTGCCACCAGCTACGGGGGAAGTCCTCAAAGCAGGTCGGATTTTTGCTCCTCAGAATGAAGAAGCGGTTCTTCCAATTTTTAAGGGAGGAGGGCAGATCGGTGAAGAGCCCGCAATGAGGCTTCTACTGAAAGAACCAGTGCTCGTCGTCCTTTGGCGAGTTAGCTGTCTTGATTCGGCGAACACCTTAGCCGTAGGTCTGATTCCCTTAGCTCGGCATAGGCCTCGGAAGGCTACTAAGATCCGCCACGAGTTAGGGTGAACTTGAGCAATGCACACCCGGTGAAGTTTTAGGACCTCCTTGAAGAAGTCATCCAGAGGGAACCGAAGACCGGCCTTTAGCTGTTCCTCGTATACCATAACCAGGTCATTCTCTTCAAAGAAGTGATTGGCCCGGTGATCGCCGTGACACCGGATAAGTTCGTACGAATCAGGACGAATATTGTACTCCTGGCTGAACGATTGCAGATCGGACTCTTGCAAGATCGATGGCAGCTCGTCCATAGGGAGATTCTCCCTCCCTGAAGAAGGTACGTGCCTTGATGGTCCGATCCGCCCCTGAGCTGGGACGGAGACCCTAGGAGGTTCTGTTTGCGCGCTTGGCCCGACCACCTCTTCTTCGTTAGATGACCACGAGAACTGAATGGAAGGAGGACTCGCCGCTCTTTGACCCTCGGCACCGCTCATTTTCAAAGAAAACAAAGAACTTAAACTAAAAAGAAGATCAAAGCCCTTACCGGAGTCTGATAGGCGTCGGAAGAACTTGAGTAAACAAGAGAACTTTGAGGTTGCGAGCGAGAGAGTGAAAATGACATACAAGAGCAAATGGCTAACCCCTCACCCCTATTTATACTCGTCCGAGCATTTAATGCTCACGAGGTTCCAGGCAGCACATCGGTTAGCGGGACTCGCCAGCTGTTCTGACACGTCTCACGAATATTCCCAAGATTCCATAAAGAGATCGGTTAATTATAGAGCGGTAGATCCAGGTGTTTCGAATTACAGATCGGATAATCATATTAGAGCTCGAAAAATAATTAATAAGATAATAATTGGCAAAATAAAATCTTTATTTCCAAAAGATCGGATTACATCATTTGGGCGATCTCAAGAGATCGGAGTACATTTCCAAAAATCAGATTACATCATTTGGGCGATCTCAAGATCGGATTACATCTGATTACATCAAAAGGCCGACCTCTAAAGATCAGCGGAACATCCTATCTAAAGAAGCCTATGTCAATCGCCAACATTGTGACTGATCCACAGGGTGTCGCCGATCGGAGCTTAACCCGCTGTTGGAACACCCAATGTGGAGGGAAACCGCTGTCGGAACACCCAATGCGATGAGAAGCTGAATAAACTCAGTTGAGCGACTCGAGATCTGTAGAGTCGAGGTCCGCAATCCAGATCGGTCAATTGATCCAGTTCCCTCATCATCATTAGACAAGGTTATGCGATCACCAGGGTCGTAAATTTTCAGTCGAGGAGTAAAGAAGCCCATCGGAAAAAGATCAAAAGCCACAATCGTAGCCGGAATCACTGCCGGAACAGTTAAAACAAGAAAGAAAAAGCAAGAAAGGAAAATCGAATGAGGGGGGTTTCCTTCTGTCAGGGGTATATATAGGGGAAAATCGGGCATTTATTGCTAAGCAGAAAACGAAGCGGACGTTTCAGGAATCGAGAGGAATTAATGCTTCGACCGGACCAGGGCTGATTAAGGGATCTGAAGAATAGAGATCGGAAAATGGGGGATCAGCAAGAGAGATCAGGATAGGAGCATGGGAGGGATCGCAAGGCAAAAAGAATAAGACAAATCCCCAAATAACCGTCGTCAGAATCAGAGCCGAGGTAGTTAAAGCGTGGCAGACGAGATCTCCACCGCACGCCTAAGAATCGCCCGCAATGCTGACAGGTGCCAAGGTATGTCATGACAGTCCTGTACATCCCAATCTCCACCGTTTATTTCACTTGTAAGGACGAACCCGGAGCCCTTGGATCAAGAGAGGAGACGACAAGGCCAGCACTTTTCGCTCTTAGCCCTCAGATCACTCCGGACAAGAGGATTTGAGGCCGTCAGATTGAAAGAAGAAAAGGACAAATATTCTGAAGAATAATCTCAGCCGTTCATTTTGGTTCTCTTTAATTCTCAAGCATCCGATCATGTCCTTCAAAATCTTGACCCTCCATCTCCCTCAAAATAAATCCTGACCCTTCATGGGGAGCACCCGATTCCTATAAATACCTGCATGAAAAACTGTTCAAGGGACGGGCAAAAAAGAGAGGTAGTTATTATAGCGGAAGAACTCTGAAACTCGATTCAGTTTGTTACTCTGCTACTTTGAAGTTTTGATTAGAAAGACTTTTGAAACTAGTTTTCTGAAGTGTTTTCTTGAAAAGGATTCTGAATACTGAAACTCTACATTTTCAGTTTGTTCATTATCTGGTCACACTCTCACTTTCAGCCCTTTATTATCTCTGTCTTCATTCCCATTATCCAAGCTCAATTTCATTTCACTCGGTTTTTATCTTGATCTGATTGCATTTTAGCTAAGCATCCTTCAGTTCACAACGAACATCAGCCCTCAAGCTAATCAGTCTGCTGTCTTATTACTATTTGTCACCCCGTAGTCATTTCAATAGATTTGGCTCCTTACAGGTAAGAGCTCATATTGCCGTTTTGTTAAGTGTTTACGTTTACTTTTCGCATTTTCTTTGCTTTTTTTATGCATGTGATTTTCTCCAAGTTCATCTAGTGCCAAAGAACCTTAAAGAATGTTACTCTCGAGTTTATTTCTTTAGTGATCAGTCTATCATTTTATTAACCTTCGTCGTTTCTGAATGCAAATTTTCTAGTTCCTAGTAGCGTGTAAGTGGTTGGGTAAAATGTAGATAACTGCAACTTAAGGGTCTCTTTTAAGAGAGAGAGCCTGAATAACACATCAGGAAAATAGCCAAACTATTAGGCTGACGTAAACGGCAATTCGGCAAGATGCCATAAAGTGGAATAAAAACCAAAGTAAACGAAACAGAATAGATCGGACATTAATAGGTACTGGTAAAGTGACCTTAGGGGAAGTCAGCAAAATTCAGTCCAGCTTCTCTTATTTAGTCACAAAATATCAATTAGAAGCCTTACCCCCCCAACACCTTAGAACGTCAGAATCCTTAGTTTTAGGACCTTACGACATGTAGCTGAAATTAAAATTTGGGAGATCGAAAAGATCCCATTAAGGTTCCTGTTGATTTAAAAAAGAGATCGGAAGAAGGTTCTTATCCGATTCTCAAACTCAAAACTTTAATTAAATAGAAATCGGAGGAGAGTTCTTATCCGGTCTCAACTCAAAATTTTAATAAATATTAAATAGAGATCGGAGGAGAGTTCTTATCCGGTCTCAACTCAAAATTTTAATAAGCATTAAATAGAGATCGGAGGAGAGTTCTTATCCGGTCTCAACTCAAAATTTTAATAAGCATTAAATAGAGATCGAAGGAGAGTCCTTATTCGGTCTCAACTCAAAATTTTAATAAATATTAAATAGAGATCGGAGGAGAGTTCTTATCCGGTCTCAACTCAAAATTTTAATAAGCATTAAATAGAGATTGGAGGAGAGTTCTTATCCGATCTCAACTCAAAATTTTAATAAATAGTTCGGAGAAGAGTTCTTATATAATTCTTAAGATAAATTTTAATAAAATAGTTCTTTTAAATAAGATTAACATGCAACAGTAACTCACTAAGGTTGTCTCATTTACTTATGTATCTGGGTGATCCAAATTTAGTGAAAAAATCAAATGCTCCTTTAGTCAAAAAGATCAACATGTCCATTTAAGCCCTCCTAAGTAATACAAAATTAAATCTACTTACCCTTATTAAGGGACGAGGTGGGTTGCCTAACACCTTCCCCACCCGTTCACGGACCCCGAACCTAGAATCTCTGTCTTGAAGTGGTTTCATTTTAATTTATTTTCACAAATGGTTTTCTTTAGTTTCCCTCAAAACTAAGGTGGCGACTCCTCACTCTTTCCCACTTCGGTGAGGGTTCGTTCAGGCGATCGCAAAATCCCTTGCGACACTCACCACTTATCAAAAGTAAGAAAATTGTTTTAAAATCCCTTGTAGAGTACTTAATGAGTTATCAGTAGGTGAAGTTCGGTAGTTCATTAGGTATTCTATGGGATCATGTTATGCCTTACAGAGGGGTAAGGTGTGACAGTGACTTTGCAGTTGGAGTAGTGCTGGGCAAAGAAAAGATAAAAAGCTCCATGCCATTTATTATGCTACCAAGACACTCGATGACGCGCAAATCAATTATGCTACCACAAAGAAGGAACTCCTAGCAGTGGTGTTTGCAATGGACAAATTTAGATCTTACCTAATTGGGTCAAAAGTCATTATATTCAGAGATCATGCTGTAATCCGGTACCTTTTGAACAAGAAGGAAGCAAAACAAAGGCTGATTTGATGTATTCTACTCTTGCAAGAATTTGACCTTGAAATCAAGGATAAAAAGGGATCTGAAAATATAGTGGTTAACCATCTTTCCAGGCTGAAATTGGAGTACACAGGAGACTTCGAGGATTTGCCAATTGATGACTCATTTCCTGATGAGCAATTACTTGCATTCTCCAAAGCTCCATGGTATGCTGACTTTGTTAATTTTCTTATATGCAAGGTATTGCCTCCAAACATGACTTACAAGTAAAGGAAGAAATTCCTACATGATGTGAGATATTACATATGGGAGGAACCTCTACTGTACAAGAGATGTAATGATGGGCTGATAAGAAGATGCATACCAGAGGAAGATATGGAAGGTATCCTTCATCACTGCCATTCATCACTATATGGAGGACATTTTGGCACCTCAAAAACAGCAACCAAGTGTTAGTAGTATGCCCTAGAGCATATCATTTAGTATGTATCTTGTACATATTTTTATTAATAAAAGGCATTTCCACTTTCTGTTTACATAATATATTTATGTGTAATAGAAAAGGTCCATTGGTACTTTATTAGAAATTCTATTCTTAAGTTGTTAAGAATATGAGTGACAGTATTTCTAGTACAAAGTATCATAAATAGGTTTACAATCGAGGATACTTCATAATAAGGACATGATTGATCCAGAAAGATTGTATTCATGTTTGTTCCCAAGTTATTTATATGAGATATAAATAAGATGGAATGGTGAGTCTCATGCCATATGACAAACATGATAGGCACTTATAAATGATAAGTAGGCCGAACCAGTGATACTTATGACAAGCACATGGAGTTTACTCTTGTTAATGTTTTGTCATAAATCATATCGTATATAATCTTTAGACCTGAGATAGCACAGTTATCTTGTATATAGGTGGTTTGAGTTTGATACTGCTTTCATACTTGTACTATGTATGGGTATATGGGCATGTGTTAGCTCCTACTAGTTATATATGGAGGTAGGTATTGATCAAGATGGAATTTGTTCCTCTAAGTAAATAGAGATAAAATCCTATGTTCATTTAATTGTTCTTCATATTTCAAGTTCCTGGCCAGGACAGATAGATTTAATTAGAAAAGAGTTTCTGATGAGAAAATCTTTTTAATCAAGAACTGGAATTAAAAGAGAACATAATATTCATAGCAAATGGAGTTTGACATAAACCATGACTCCAGCTTGAGTTGGGATTTTGTAATAGAGAGATTCTAGTGCATGGTAACATATGATTATAGGTTCATTTAAGGTAAACCTTATTACTAATTGAGTGGTCATGGCATACTATGCTAAGTGTTAACCATGGTCTATGAGGTGCATAAAATGATTTAGAGAAATCATTTATGGCAAGAAAGAGTTCTGATGATATTAAGAGTTGATATCATGTCTCATTGCCAATTAGTGATGAGCCTAGTAAGTCACACACATACACAAGTTATCACCTAATTAAATATGATTTAATTAATTAATTAAAGAGTTTGATTAATTAATTAAATAGGTTTGGTTTGCAATTAGATTGCAAAGTCCCTAGCATAACTGGAAACCAAATCTAGATTATTGGATGTATAATATAAGTTAAATTTTTATTTAAAGTGTTTAAATATGAATTTAAGTAATGAGAATTAATTAATAAAGATTAATTAATTAATTTATATTTGATATAAATTGATTAGAAGAAGAGAAATAATTCTTTTGGATTAAGAACTCAAAATTAAGACACAGGGGTATTTTGGTCATTTCACAGGATGACATGTGGCACCATGAGATGGTGACACATTGCATTACACATAAGCTTGCCAAATGGCTTTTAATCATGTAAGATGATTAAAATCAAGATTAAATATAGGTTTAACAGTTGGCACAATGTGATTGGGTCAATTAAACCTAGAACCAATCAAAGGGTGACATGTGGCAAGGGTTTAATGTGTTAACCTAGCTATATAAGTGTTGTTATAAAAAAAAAAATAACACAACCAGCAGCTACTCCTCCTTTGTGTCGCCACTTTAAAGCTCTCAATCTCTTCTTCTTCATCTCTCATCTATTCCAAGAAATTAGCAAACAATCTCTTGAATTAAAAATACTGGAAATTGTTTCTAGTGTCCTGTTTACATCATTAATCTCTTAAAAGGCAGAACTTGATTTTCTAAATAATAGAAAAAGCTTTAGAAGTTGTTCAAGGGCTGCCATAGGGGTTCTTGGTGTGGACAAGCTAGAGGGACAACATCTGGTGTCCTGAAGATGCATCCGAAAGGCACAAATACGCTGCAGTGCATCAAGAGGTTAGTGTGTTTGTTCTTGATTTAATCTAGGGTTCTAAAATTAATCTGATTAATTTTAAAATCTTAAATGGTAAATACAGATCAAAAAACATATTAAAAGAGTTTTAATATGTTGTTTATTATTGAAATCAAATAGATAAAAATAAATCTTGCATGATGCATGTGACCCTAGGTGAAAATTTTTGAATTCAATAATGTAAACTTGTATTTTTCACACTTCCGCTCCTTCACCAAGATCTTGCAAATAGGATTTTACTAGCCACATTTGTTTAAAGATGTGAGATCCTTTGTCCTAGCTTGTGATCAATGCCAAAGAACAGATAACACTTCAAGTAGGAATGAAATGCTACTACATGGTATACTTGAGATAGAATTGTTTGATGAATGAGGGATAGACTTCATGGGCCCATTCCCCTCTTCCCATGGAAACAAGTATATTTTGGTTGATGTTGATTATGTGTCAAAATGGGTAGAAGCAATAGCCACACCAACCAATGATGTTAGAGTGGTCACAAGGTTCCTTAAGAAGAATATATTCACAAGATTTGGCACACCTCGAGCAATAATCAGTGATGGAGGAAGTCCCTTCTGCAACCAACAATTCGAAACACTAATGAAAAAATATGGAGTGACTCACAAGGTGGCCACACCTTATCATCCTCAAACCAGCAGCCAAGTAGAAATCTCAAACAAGGAACTGAAGCGGATTTTAGAGAAAACTGTAAACAGATCTAGGAAGGACTGGTTCTTGAAGTTAGATGATGCACTGTGGGCATACCGCACCGCATATAAAATCCCAATTGGCACAACACCTTTCTGACTGGTTTATGGAAAATCATACCATCTCCCTGTTGAACTTGAGCCTAAAGCTTACTGGGCAATTCAGATCTTAAACTTTGACCTCAAGGCTACTGGTGAAAAAAGGCTACTACAACTAAATGAGTTAGAAGAAATCCGACAGGATGCATAGGAAAATGCCAAAATCTTCAAGGATAAAACCAAAAGAGGGCATGACAGGTGCATAGCAAGGAAAGAAATAAAAGAAAGAGATCTTGTCCTATTATTCAACTCTAGATTGAAACTCTTTCCAGGGAAGCTGAAATCAAGATGTTCTGGACCTTTTAAGGTCACTCAAGTATTTCCACATGGAGCAGTAGAAGTGTGGAGCAAAACCTCAGGAGCATTTAAGGTCAATAGGTAGAGGCTAAAGCCTTACTTTCAGGGAGAACCCATAGAAATGGGAGTCAATTACACCCTCAACCATCCTATCGACAAACCATAAACAAGCAAAGTCTAGCTAAAGACTATAAACAAGCGCTTTTTGGGAGGCAACCCAAAATTTTTTTGAGCTTTTCTTCTTTTCCTTTTTCATATTGATTTTTGTTTCATACTCATTATTATTTCATTTTATAGGACCTTCTGGAAAAAGAAAAAAAAATGGGAGAAGAGAACAAGAGAGGAAAGGAATCACCAAGTCAGAACCACAAAAGAGAAGATTGAATAAAACCAGGGAAGTAGCTCAATTCGCTAATCTTTGCTTCCATTTCATGTGTTATGATAATAATAATTTTCATTTGGGAAAAATTTGGAAAATCAGAAAAGTACACGGGTAGTGTACTGGTTTCACATGCCCCGTGTAACTTTCTGGATATCCGTAAATTTCTTGTAATTTCAGCTCTGAGAGAGATAGTAAGTTACACTGGTCCGTAGCCCAATTTACACGGATCGTGTAATGTTGCTAGCAGAATAGCTTGAAGACAGAAAGTCACACGGGCCCTCTTTGTACTTAACACGGGCCGTGTAACACATCCAGCAAAGCAACTCGAGAGGCAGTAAGTTACACGGGTCCTAGAGCTTTATTTACACGAGCTATGTACTATGATAGAATTTGAAATTTTCGGGCAGAAATTTACATAGCCCTACAAGTCGGGACCCGTGTAGTGATACACGACTCATGTATCATGTCGCAGACACGACTTCTGGGGCACAAAACGCACAAAATGAAAAGTCCTAATGGCTCGTTAAATGTACCCCTCGCATTAAACCCATTGATAAAGGTAAAACCCTTCATCTCCACCCCTCCTAGTCTATAAAAACCCCTCAAATCTCTCCTCCCTTCAGCAAACCCTACTCTTCTCCTTCCCAAAAACTCATCAATGGCTCCTGCAAAGAGATCTGCATGAAGAATGGGCTCTTCGTCAAGGCACGGAGGGGATTCCTCACCTTCTCCCCCTTAGCCGACACCCTAACGCTTAAGAATAAGGGCAGCCTCTCCTCAACCCTCTCAACCAGCCCATCCTCCACCGTGACCCCAACCACAAGCCGCTCCCTAACTAAAAATCACTATTCCTTAAGGATTCCGTGATGATGCCCACAAGGCAATGTGCACCCGACTTCACACCCGAAAAATAAGCTCCATAAAATACATGGATTTTGCACTGCTAGAGCAAATTGGGCTGCAGGATGAAATCAACTGGCTAATCAATAGCATCGGGTGGACAAGGTTCGCTGAACTCTAGTTCCCAGCATACCGGGACACCACATTGGAGTTTTTAGGCAGTTTCAAGGCCACCTTATGGCCTACCGACAGGGAAGACAGAGGCATAATTGAATTTTGCCTCCTAGGTGTCGATCGCCATCTTTGGCTTTGACAGCACTGGCCACCAAGAGATCCCTAGGAACCGCATGCTTTATAACAACATCAACTTCTAGAGTTCCATTGCCCTGAACACGGAGCTGTACAACTCCAGCAAGTCCAAATCCATGGGCATCACAAGCCCAGCCCTGCGCTACATGTCACACCCTACCCCTCTGTAAGGCATAACATGATCCCGTAGTATACCTAATGAATTACCAACTCTGTCTACTGATAATCCATTAAATACACTACAAGGGATTTTAAAAACTTTTCTTACTTCTTTTACAGTGGTGAGCACTATTTACAGGTGTTAAAAACCTTTTTGAACTGACATAATAGAACTAACACATTTGAATTATTTAGAATTTCTGTAAAAATTTTGGCAGAGTGCCATCTGTATTTTGGATAAAACAGTTCTTCAGAAAACCTGTGAAAAACACTTCAATAAATTTCCAAATCTCAACTTCAACATTTTTCTCAACCCAACACAGTTCTCAAGTCAAATTCACAGTAATTTTTCAAGGACTGAGATAGAGAAAATATAATACAATTTTTACAAGTCAAAATATCTCATAATTTACTTTACAACTCCAATGTACAATTTTAATTTACAACTGCTCAAAACCAACAACAATATGTACATACAGTGAACATACATTACATTACAAAATACAAAATATTGGTATACTCATTATACCCGGTAGTCTCTCGCTGGAGGTACTAGCAGCCTAATCTGCTGCCCTGTCTGTCTGTCTACCTGTGACAGCAATTAAAAAGCTATCGCTGAGACAATGTCTCAGTGGTGCACAACATTAACCAAATACAATTTAAATCACAATTCATAAGTCATGTAAATAGTGGATACTTAAAACCATAGTTAATTTCAAGACAATAATTGTCAACAAGAATTTAAACTCCATTTCTCAATATCACAATAAATTTCAATAAGTCAGATCATGGTTGAATTCAAAAGACAGTATATGTCAATAAGAGTTTAAATTCATTTCACAATCTCACAATACATATCAATAAATCACACACAGCTTTAATCATGTTCCCAAGTTCAATTCATCTCAAAAGCCGATGGCTAATGAGGTATTCAATTCGTCCCAAAAGTCGATGACTAATGAGGAATAACATAGCTAGCTAGCAAAAATATGAGTACTCATTCTATTCGTCCTCAACAGGCACACACCTCAACACTTCAGCCAGAGAGGGAATTCAATTCATCCAACTAGACAAGCTAGCGAGGAATACAATCAATGTACATGATAGCTGTGGTTTCAAACCAATTACAGTGCTTTTCAATCAATAAGTATCCATCAATATCATTCAAACAATTTCTCACAATTTCAAATCATTTACAATGCTTTTCAAGAATTAAATATCCACTCAAACACATTTCCACAATTTAAAACAATAATGTACAAATAGTCATAATTCATTTCAATTGAAAAATTCAAAAGAAATAGTTGTTGTGCACAAACACAATTTAAAACAATAACATGCAATTAATCATAGGAAATATTATTCAGAGCAAAATCAGTTGAAAACTAGTTATGCACAAACCTCTGATAACTGTCTCCGGGTTTGGACTCAGTATTTCCTTCCCTTTTTCCGAGTCTTTGGTAACTGAGAAACACAATTTGAAGTGTTTCAGTACTAAATTAAACTGTCTCTAACGATAATGTTCGATAAGTAATTCACTAAACTCAATTATTCACTGAATACCATTATTTGCTTAATCACCTAATATACCGACCCTCGATGCGTTTTAGGTAAATTAGGGTGTAGTGTCATTAATATGTCGCATTCGATAATGTTTTAGGATTGGTACGTGTTACCAAACTCAATTCTATGTATATTGCGTTTTCTTGCATTTCATTGCAAATTGCTGGATTTCGGGATACTAGTTTGACCTAGCCGGACGACCTAGTTCCCTCAGTTTTCGGGTTTCGGTCAAAACTAAAAACTTGTAGATCTATGTCTTATGGAACACGGGGAAGAAATTTCAGGTCAATCCGAGTTAAGTAGACCAAGTTATGGTCATTATACTATTGCTGGTTAAATGGCATCAAATTAGGTCAAATTTAGGTCAATTTGGTCAACTTTGGTTCGGCTAGTTTTTGGACCCGAACTTGTGCAAGCTTTTTGACTTACTTCTGGTCATTTCTGGGCTTTGGTGTCTTCGTAAGAACTGTAGGTATAGGTCTTAACTATTCATGGTTAAAATTTCAGGTCAATTGGACCTGTTTTGAGTGAGTTATGGCCTAAACACTAACTGCTGCCCAATTGGTCAATTTTTAGGTCTCAATTGCATCTAATCCGAATTGGTCATTTTTCATATCACTTTGCAAGCAGAATTTTAGTATGCTTTCTCAATGAAAGTTGGCACATTTTGTGCCTAGTTTCACCTCCAATTGGTCTCATACCAATTGAGGTTACACATTTAAAGTTATTGACTAAATTGCATACTGCCTTTAATTACTTTGCTTATACATGTATCCATTACACATTTAATTGCTATATGTCCACTCCCCTTACAATTTCTGTTTTGGTACATTACCAAAAACCATATTCCACTTCACTTAAATGTCACTTTGGGCAGATTGCAATTATCCTCAATACACCAATTAAACTCACCTTTACAAGTTCTAAGTACAATCACATATACCCTAAACATTACAAATTTTTACATACACTTACACAATCAATCTATACACATATCCATCAATTCTCAAGGTCAATATTCGGCCAATACTTTCATGAACATATACATTTATCCAAGAATCTCAAGGCTGCCGAAAACTTCCTCAACACCAAAATATCCTACAATTTATCAATTTCCATCCAAGTGCAAAAATCACCATATACATATGGAATAACTTACTAGGATATTAAATCACCCTAACCAACATCATTTCTCATCAAATATATGTACAAATATTTCATCAAATACATAACTCCATGGCTGTCCAAAATGAACATCCTAATAACTCTTCAAACCTAAAAATTTTCTTCACAAAACCAACACCCATAACATGAACACAAAGTTTAACAAAGCTATCTTCAAAAATGCTAACTTACCTTATGGTTGGAACTTGCCAAACCTTGATTAAACTTCTTAAATTTGGTATCAAGCTCTTCCTTATGATGTGTAGACAAACTTTCATGAAGAACCCTAAGTGATTGGAGTTGAAATGGAGGAGTTAAGAGAGCTCATGCAAAACGCCCATGGAGATTTTCTTTCTCTTCAATTTGGCTAGGTTGGGAAAATGGGGAAGATGAAGTTTCTGCTGGGTATAGTGGACTTACATCAGCACATTTTATTGTTTAATTAAATCATTAGTGGCCCACTCACACTAATTTAACTATATAATAAGCTTACATGTGTTATTTACACATTTTTCACTCCATTTTGGCTATTTGTATTAGGTACCCTCAATTTAATTTTTCATTTTATTTTCTAAGAATAATATTATTTATTTTTAGTAGACATTTAGGTCAAAAGACAATTCGGGATGTCAAATGACCATAATGCCCCTGTTCAGGTTGCATTCCCGATTTTTCGGTAACACCGAGTTTTGTCTGTTTTTCGATTTCTCACTTTTCTTTGTACTAATTATTTAATTTTTCTTTGATCATTCTAATGATATTTATTCTTCTATAAGGGTCTATTTAAGTCCTAAAAATGTTTTCCAGGGTTCCCCGCAGTCTAGGGTTAGTCAACGGTCCACGCCGTGACTTCCCGGTGCGGTCACCCATCGCTAGGATTCCCGGCTCGCTTAACTTGGCTACATTTCTTTTCTATTATTTTTCCTTTATTTTTCTTGTATTTTCTTTTCTTGTATTTCATTATTTTATGTCTCCTCACTCATTATTGAAGTGTAGTTCTAGGCATCCTAGCTGTCCGGACAACACTGGTCACGGGAACAGCAGAACACACTACCGAACTTAGGGGTGTTACAATTCTCCCCCCTTAAATAAATTTCGTCTTGAAATTTTACCCGGCATTAGTCTCTGAACAGCTGTGGGTGCTGTCTCCTCATATCCTCTTCACGTTCCCAAGTAGCTTCCTCGCTTGAATGATGGTTCCACAGCACTTTAACCAGGTGTATCTATTTATTCCTCAGCTGCTTCACCTCATAAGCCATAATTTCTATGGGTTCTTCCTTATATGAGAGGTCTGGATTTACTTCAATCTCTTCAACTGATAGTACATGAGATGGGTCAGATCTGTACCTCCTTAACATGGACACATGGAAGACACTGTGTATCCTTGCTAGCTCTGGAGGTAATGCCAACCGATATGGCAGAGGACCCACTCTTTCCAGAACTTCATATGGTCCGATGAAACGAGGACTCGCTTCTTTCTCTGCCAAATCTCATAATCCTCTTCCAAGGAGAAACTTTGAGGAATACCTTATCACCCACTGCATACTCAATATCTCTTCTTTTCATATCAACATAGGACTTCTGACGGTCTGATGCAGCCTTAAGTCTATCTCTAATCAATCTGATCTTTTCCTCTGTCTGCTGAACAATTTCTGGCCCAATCATCTTCCTTTCACCTACTTCATCCCAACATAGGGGAGTTCTGCACTTTCTGCCATACAAAGCTTCATATGGAGGCATCCCAATACTTGATTGGTAGCTGTTGTTATAAGCAAACTCAATCAAAGGCAAGTGTATATCCCAACTACCTTCAAATTCAACACACAAGCCCGTAGCATATCCTCCAATATCTAAATAACCCTCTCGATCGCCATCCGTCTCGTGGGTGGAATATCGTCTTTGAAGTTCAATCTAGTTCCTAGGGCTCTCTCAAGACTACCCTAATCTAGAAGTGAACCTAGGATCTCCGCTGACACAATTGATACTGGCACTCCATGCAATTTTACAATCTCATATATGTACAATCTGGCCAATCTTTCTAGGCTATAGTCCATCTGAACTGGCAAAAAGTGAGCAGACTTGGTCAATCTGTCAACTATAACCCATACTGCATCATGACTACTCTGTGTCCTTGGAAGTCCTGTAACAAAATCCATAGTTATTCGTTCCCATTTCCACTGCATCGACAAAGGATGTAACAAACCAGCTGGAACTTGATGTTCTGCCTTTACTTGCTGACAAGTTAGGCATTTGGAAACAAATTCAGCTATATCTCTCTTCATGCCCATCCACCAGTAATGCTCTTTCAGCCCTCTGTACATTTTAGTTCCACCAGGGTGCATAGCAAATGGAGACTCATGTGCTTCCTTCATAATGATTTGTCTCAATTCCACATCACTAGGAACGCACAGTCTACCCTGATGTAGCAATAAACCATCATCTCTCATAGAGAATTCAGGTTTCTTGCCTTGCTGGACTTCTTTCAGTAGCTTCTGATATTTTTCATCACTCTAAGCAGCCATTCTGATCTGATCAATCAACACTGGCTGTACATGCCATGCAACTACTGCCTGTTCCTCATCATCAATCTCTAAACTGGCATGCTGTGCTTTCAACTCATGTACCATGGTCATGGGAGAAACTCTGAGACTTGCCATAGTCTTGCGACTTAAGGCGTCCGCCACCACATTTGCTTTCCCTGGCTGATAGTCTATTAAGCAATCATAATCTTTGATGAGTTCTAACCATCTCCTCTGCCTCAAATTCAATTCCTTTTGGGTGCCTAAGTACTTCAAGCTCTTGTGATCCGTGTAAATATAGCATTTCTCCCCATACAGATAGTGTCTCCAGATCTTCAGAGTAAAAACAATAGCTGCTAGCTCCAGATCATGTGTTGGGTAATTCCTCTCATGCGGTTTCAGCTGGCGTGATGCATAAGCAATGACATTCCGATCTTGCATCAGTACACAACCTAACCCATTGTGAGAAGCATCACTATAAACTGTGTATTCTTTACCCGGAGTAGGTAAAGTGAGGACTGGAGCTTCAGTCAAACACCTCTTTAACTCATCAAAACTTTGCTGGCATTTATTAGTCCACTGAAATTTTACATCTTTCCGTAGCAGTTTGGTCAGTGGAAAAGATAACATAGAAAATCCCTTCACAAACCGACGGTAATATCCAGCTAGACCCAGAAAACTGCGAATTTCTGTGATGTTCCTAGGCAGCTTCCAATTAAGGATAGCTTCTACCTTGCTGGAATCTACCTTGATCCCTTCAGCTGACACAACATGTCCCAAAAAGGAGATTTCTTTCAGCCAAAATTCACATTTCGATAACTTGGCGTATAGATGTTTCTCCCTTAAGGTCTGCAGTATAATCCGCAGATGTTTGTCATTCTCTTCTGCATTCCTTGAATATATCAAAATGTCATCAATAAACACCACCACAAATTGATCAAGATATGGTCTGAAGATAGTGTTCATCAGATCCATAAAAGCAGCTGGAGCATTTGTTAACCCGAATAGCATTACTAGAAACTCATAGTGGCCATATCGAGTTCTGAAGGTAGTTTTTGGAATACTCTGCTCTTGCACCTTCAACTGATAATAACCAGATCGCAAATCAATTTTGGAGAATACAGCTGCACCCTTCAACTGATCAAACAGATCATCAATGCGAGGCAATGGATATCTATTCTTTATTGTCACCTTATTCAACTGCCGGTAGTCAATGCATAAGCGGAGAGTACCATCCTTCTTCTTAACAAACAACACTGGTGCTCCCCAAGGTGACACACTAGGCCGGATGAAGCCCTTTTCGAGTAGTTCTTGCAACTGTATTTTCAACTCCTTCAACTCTGCTGGTGCCATTCTATATGGCGTTATGGAGATTGGATCCACACCAGGCATAACATTAATTTCAAACTGCACTTCTCTTTTCGGAGGTAATCTTGGTAATTCATCAGGAAACACATCTGGAAAGTCATGTACTGTAGGGATGTCCTTCAATGCTGGACTCCCCACTTGGGTGTCTACCACATGTGCCAAGTAGGCTTCACACCTCTTTCTGATCATTTTTCTGGCTAGTGCAGCCGAAATGATGTTTGATGGCAATAACTGCCTTTCCCCATGTATTACCACACCATCAGATCGAGGAAGGCCAAAAGTGATCGTTTCACTTACAGTCAATCATGGCATGATGCCTAGCTAACCAATCCATGCCCAAGATGATATCATAATCTCTGAAGGGCATTTCAATGAGATCGAACAGAAAAGTATGTCCTTGGATCACCAAAGGACAATCTCTATACATCCTATTAACCCTGACTTCCTGTCCTAACGGACTTGTTACTAGCACCTCAAAGTCCATTTTTGTACATGGAACAACAATGCAATCAATGATGCTAGCACTCACATAAGAATGGGTAGAGCCCGGATCAAATAACACAAACACATTTTGGTTAAAAGTTGAGAAGGTACCAGCCACAACATCAGATGTCTCGGCCTCTTCCCTCTGCCTCATTGCATAGACTCTGACCGGAGCACTGTTTTGCTCTGAATGTTTCACTGTGCCTTGGCTGCCTGCTGGGTTACCTCTACCCCTGCCTCTACCTCTGCTAGGTGGTTGTGAATTTCTAGTGACAGGGCTTTGAACTGACCCTTCTGCAGTAGTAGGAGGTGCTCTAACTCTGCGACTACTGGTGCGATCCTTGGCAAAGTGTCCTGTGCCTCCACAGTTATAACAGGCTCCAATAGCCTTATAACATATCGCACCATGATTTTTTCCACAAGTTTCACATTGGCGGGGAGGGTAGGAACTTCTGGTACTTTGCTGATCAGATAGGGGAGGTCTCTGTCCTGAATATCTTCCCCTACCAGATTTCTTGCCACCTCTGCCATGTCCCCCATAGTTCTTCCTCTTCCCAGTATGACCACTGGAACTCTGTTCTACTGATTTTCCCTCTTTCTCTGTCTTCTCTGATTTCTTTCTCTCGGGAGCAGTTTCAAACTCAATTCTTTCTAACTCTAGAGCTTGAGAAATAAGTTCAGAGAAGTTAGTGTGTTTGAAGCCGACTACTTGTACTCTGATACTGGGCTTCAAGCCAGTTTCAAACCTCTTGCATCTCTCCCTACTGGTAGAGAGTAGACTCACTGCATAATGGCTAAGGCGGGAAAATTCCCTTTCATACTCACCACCGACCGCCTGCTTGCACTTAGGAACTCTTGCAGCCTTCGGTCTACATAAGCATCGTGACATATTTCTCTCAATTCCCGAGAAAGTCATTCCAGTGTCAAGATCGCAGTTCTACTGCATCGTGGGGAATGGTTTTCCACCAATCATAGCATCCCCTTGTAACAAAGACACTGAGTATTCAAATCTGAGCTCCTCTGTGCAATGTAGTTTCTTGAATACCCTATCCATCCTCTCTAACCACTGTTCAGCTTCTAGAGGATCTACTGTCCCCTTGAACTCTGTAGCCCCATATTTCATCAATTTATCATCTTGCTGGTAGGAGATCGTGGTTGTACCATCGTGTCTCAGTATTGAGACTTGAGTAGGTACATTACCACCATTTATTGGAACATTACTGACCATCTCACGAGCGAATCGAGCAGAAATCGCAGATGCTGCAGGGGTCTTCTTGAACCACTAACATTTTGTAGGCCTGGGGCATCCCCTTGCACCTTAGCCTCAATAGATTGATCGACTGAACGATCACCCTCTTCCATATTCAATGCGAGGATTTTAGATCTCCTGAACAAATAACACAAGGAGATTTCCTCCCGTTCGTGCATATTTATAATGTAATGTACTGTATGTATCAAACAATGATATTGAGCAGTTGTATTATGAAGAAAGAATAATCAAATAACAGGTGAAAACAGAATTTAAAAACTTTGCTCTGATACCACTAAAACATGTCACACCCTACCCCTCTGTAAGGCATAACATGATCCCGTAGTATACCTAATGAATTACCAACTCCGCTTCATCGATAATCCATTAAATACACTACAAGGGATTTTAAAAACTTTTCTTACTTCTTTTACAGTGGTGAGCACTATTTACAGGTGTTAAAAACCTTTTTGAACTGACGTAATAGAACTAACACATTTGAATTATTTGGAATTTCTGTAAAAATTTTGGCAGAGTGCCATCTGTATTTTGGATAAAACAGTTCTTCAGAAAACCTGTGAAAAACACTTCAATAAATTTCCAAATCTCAACTTCAACATTTTTCTCAACCCAACACAGTTCTCAAGTCAAATTCACAGTAATTTTTCAAGGACTGAGATAGAGAAAACATAATACAATTTTTACAAGTCAAAATATCTCATAATTTACTTTACAACTCCAATGTATAATTTTAATTTACAGCTGCTCAAAACCAACAACAATATGTACATACAGTGAACATACATTACATTACAAAATACAAAATATTGGTATACTCATTATACCCGGTAGTCTCTCGCTGGAGGTACTAGCAGCCTAATTTGCTGCCCTGTCTGTCTGTCTCACCGACAAGAATTAAAAGCTATCATTTGAGACAATGTCTCAGTGGTGCACAACATTAACCAAATACAATTTAAATCACAATTCATAAGTCATGTAAATAGTGGATACTTAAAACCATAGTTAATTTCAAGACAATAATTGTCAACAAGAATTTAAACTCCATTTCTCAATATCACAATAAATTTCAATAAGTCAGATCATGGTTGAATTCAAAAGACAGTATATATCAATAAGAGTTTAAATTCATTTCACAATCTCACAATACATATCAATAAATCACACACAGCTTTAATCATGTTCCCAAGTTCAATTCATCCCAAAAGCCGATGGCTAATGAGGTATTCAATTCGTCCCAAAAGTCGATGACTAATGAGGAATAACATAGCTAGCTAGCAAAAATATGAGTACTCATTCTATTCGTCCTCAATAGGCACACACCTCAACACTTCAGCCAGAGAGGGAATTCAATTCATCCCACTAGATAAGCTAGGGAGGAATACAATCAATGTACATGATAGCTGTGGTTTCAAACCAATTACAGTGCTTTTCAATCAATAAGTATCCATCAATATCATTCAAACAATTTCTCACAATTTCAAATCATTTACAATGCTTTTTAAGAATTAAATATCCACTCAAACACATTTCCACAATTTAAAACAATAATGTACAAATAGTCATAATTCATTTCAATTGAAAAATTCAAAAGAAATAGTTATTGTGCAAAAACACAATTTAAAACAATAACATGCAATTAATCATAGGAAATATTATTCAGAGCAAAATCAGTTGAAAACTAGTTGTGCACAAACCTCTGATAACTGTCTCCGGGTCTGGACTCAGTATTTCCTTCCCTTTTTCCGAGTCTTTGGTAACTGAGAAACACAATTTGAAGTGTTTCAGTACTAAATTAAATTGTCTCTAACGATAATGTTCGATAAGTAATTCACTAAACTCAATTATTCACTGAATACCTTTATTTGCTTAATCACCTAATATACCGACCCTCGATGCGTTTTAGGTAAATTAGGGTGTAGTGTCATTAATATGTCGCATTCGATAATGTTTTAGGATTGGTACGTGTTACCAAACTCAATTCTATATATATTGAGTTTTCTTGCATTTCATTGCAAATTGCTGGATTTCGGGATACTAGTTTGACCTAGCTGAACGACCTAGTTCCCTCGGTTTTCGGGTTTCGGTCAAAACTAAAACTTGTAGATCTATGTCTTATGGAACGCGGGGACAAAATTTTAGGTCAATCCGAGTTAAGTAGACCAAGCTATGGTCATTATGCTATTGCTGGTTAAATGGCATCAAATTAGGTCAATTTTAGGTCAATTTGGTCAACTTTGGTTCGGCCAGTTTTTGGACCCGAACTTGTGCAAGCTTTTTGACTTACTTCTGGTCCTTTCTGGGCTTTGGTGTCTTCATAAGACTTGTAGGTATGGGTCTT
This sequence comes from Hevea brasiliensis, assembly GCF_030052815.1. NCBI lineage: Eukaryota > Viridiplantae > Streptophyta > Magnoliopsida > Malpighiales > Euphorbiaceae > Hevea > Hevea brasiliensis. Next base: position 68,165,955 of record NC_079502.1, on the reverse strand, counting down.
AACTATTCATGGTTAAAATTTCAGGTCAATTGGACCTGTTTTGAGTGAGTTATGGCCTAAATACTAACTGCTGCCCAATTGGTCAATTTTTAGGTCTCAATTGCATCTAATCCGAATTGGTCATTTTTCATATCACTTTGTAAGCAGAATTTTGGTATGCTTTCTCAATGATAGTTGGCACATTTTGTGCCTAGTTTCACCTCCAATTGGTCTCATACCAATTGAGGTTACACATTTAAAGTTATTGACTAAATTGCATACTGCCTTTAATTACTTTGCTTATACATGTATCCATTACACATTTAATTGCTATATGTCCACTCCCCTTACAATTTCTGTTTTGGTACATTACCAAAAACCATATTCCACTTCACTTAAATGTCACTTTGGGCAGATTGCAATTATCCTCAATACACCAATTAAACTCACCTTTACAAGTTCTAAGTACAATCACATATACCCTAAACATTACAAATTTTTACATACACTTACACAATCAATATATACACATATCCATCAATTCTCAAGGTCAATATTCTGCCAATACTTTCATGAACATATACATTTATCCAAGAATCTCAAGGCTGCCGAAAACTTCCTCAACACCAAAATATCCTACAATTTATCAATTTCCATCCAAGTGCAAAAATCACCATATACATATGGAATAACTTACTAGGATATTAAATCACTCTAACCAACATCATTTCTCATCAAATATATGTACAAATATTTCATCAAATACATAACTCCATGGCTGTCCAAAATGAACATCTCAATAACTCTTCAAACCTAAAAATTTTCTTCACAAAACCAACACCCATAACATGAACACAAAGTTTAACAAAGCTATCTTCAAAAATGCTAACTTGCCTTATGGTTGGAACTTGCCAAACCTTGATTAAACTTCTTAAATTTGGTATCAAGCTCTTCCTTATGATGTGTAGACAAACTTTCATGAAGAACCCTAAGTGATTGGAGTTGAAATGGAGGAGTTAAGAGAGCTCATGCAAAACGCCCATGGAGATTTTCTTTCTCTTCAATTCGGCTAGGTTGGGAAAATGGGGAAGATGAAGTTTCTGCTGGGTATAGTGGACTTACATCAGCACATTTTATTGTTTAATTAAATCATTAGTGGCCCACTCACACTAATTTAACTATATAATAAGCTTACATGTGTTATTTACACATTTTTCACTCCATTTTGGCTATTTGTATTAGGTACCCTCAATTTAATTTTTCATTTTATTTTCTGAGCGTAATATTATTTATTTTTAGTAGACATTTAGGTCAAAAGACAATTCGGGATGTCAAATGACCATAATGCCGCTGTTCAGGTTGCATTCCCGATTTTTCGGTAACACCGGGTTTTGTCTGTTTTTCGATTTCTCACTTTTCTTTGTACTAATTATTTAATTTTTCTTTGATCATTGTAATGATATTTATTCTTCTATAAGGGTCTATTTAAGTCCTAAAAATGTTTTCCAGGGTTCCCCGCAGTCCAGGGTTAGTCAACGGTCCACGCCGTGACTTCCCGGTGCGGTCACCCATCGCTAGGATTCCCGGCTCACTTAACTTGGCTACATTTCTTTGCTATTATTTTTCCTTTGTTTTTCTTGTATTTTCTTTTCTTGTATTTCATTATTTTATGTCTCTTCACTCATTATTGAAGTGTAGTTCTAGGCATCCTAGCTGTCCGGACAACACTGGTCACCGGAACAGCAGAACGCACTACCGAACTTAGGGGTGTTACACTACATGCATCGGTTCATAGTGTAACACCGTCCCGGTAGCCACTCCGTACATTCTACTGTTCCGGTGACCGGTGTCGGTCCGGACAGCTAGAACGTCCGGAAAAATATTTAAATCAAAGTGAGGGACCATAATTAACTCAAATATTAATAAGAAAAATTTAGGAAAAATTTTAGAAATAAAATACAACCAAGTTAAATGAGCCGGTGCCCAAGCGATGGGTAACCAGAGGTAAGTTGCGGTTCTCGCAACGAGGAGCCCTAGACCCGGAGAAAAATTCATAAAATAATTTTTGGGACACCAGAGAAGGGTCATTGAGGTTCCTATGGAATTAGAATGCCAAGAAAATATTTAGAAAATTTTTTCAATCAGTACAGACAATTTTGACCCGTTAAGCCAAACGGAGGCATTTTGGTCATTTCGCCTTCAGAGACGATTATGAAAGGAATAAAGTAAGATAAGATAGGGTGCTCCGGCACCGAATGTAGGACACTTTGCTCGGCTACACTGTAGTTGGGTGAGGGGTGTTACATTTATTGGTATCAGAGCGCGGTTTAGGCGTTCCTAGGCATAGATAGATAAAATAAGATTGTGTGCATGACATGCATTGCATTCACATGAGTCGAGGTGACACTAATGCAGATCTATTTTCGTGGTTATTTTAGGTTAAGGTATGGACTCAGAATCACAGAGGGCAATAGAAGAAGAAGTAGTAAGCCGTATCCCGACTGGGAGTGATATTGGAAATCGGGGAAATCCTGCTCCACCAGTGCAAGAGGTGCCTGTACAACCCCAACAGGCCTTGTTTGAGCAGATGACTGAATTCTTCGGACAGATGACTGGGGTTATTCCACCACCGCTTCAGCGGAAATCACCTCTAGGAAAAATTAGGAAATATGGAGCTGTAGATTTCAATGGTAGAAAGGAAGACGATTCTGTAGCAGCTGAGTATTGGTTAGAAAGGACTAAAAGAGTCTTCCAGCAGCTCTATTGCACACCAGAACAGAGTTTGGAGTGTGCAGTTTCATTGTTACAAGAAGCTGCATATCGGTGGTGGGATGTTGTAACCAAGGCAGTGCAACCAGCCGACGTAACTTGGGAATTCTTTCTGATAGAGTTCAGAAAGAAATATATTAGCTGTGTTCATGAAGAGGAACATAAGAGGAGTGGTGATCAGCAAAAGAGGAAATTTGGACAGTCTAGAAATAAGAGGCCGAGAGAACAGTTAAGTCAGACATCTGATCAAAGTAAGATAAGATAGGGTGCTCCGGCACCGAATGTAGCACACTTTGCTCGGCTACACTGTAGTCGGGTGAGGGGTGTTACATTTATTGGTATCGGGTAGAGCAGAAACGGCTGACATTTCACAGAAGATTATTTTCGAGACAGTTGAAAAGCCTGAAGTCATGGTGGCACCACAAGTATGTGCTATGGAAGCTCAGGAAGAGCCAAACCCAGACACTGATGAGGCGATGCAAGGAAGTGAAGAAACAAGGAGGTAGCAACTCCCTGATTACTTAAGTCAGGTAAATTTCGAGGAGGAAATTTAAATTAGAGGGGAAGAGTTGTAACACCCTCCCGGTAGCCACTCCGTACATTCTACTGCTCGGTGATCGGTCGGTCCTGACCTAGAACGTCCGGAAAAATATTTAAATCAAAGTGAGGGACCATAATTAACTCAAATATTAATAAGAAAAATTTAGGAAAAATTTTAGAAATAAAATACAACCAAGTTAAATGAGCCGGTGCCCAAGCGATGGGTAACTAGAGGTAAGTTGCGGTTCTCGCAACGAGGAGCCCTAGACCCGGAGAAAAATTCATAAAATAATTTTTGGGACACCAGAGAAGGTTCATTGAGGTTCCTATGGCATTAGAATGCCAAGAAAATATTTAGAAAAATTTTTCAATCGGTACAGACAATTTTGACCCGTTAAGCCAAACGGAGGGCATTTTGGTCATTTCGCCTTCAGAGATGATTTTTGGCCGACTTGTCCAATTGAGTAAATAATTATTATGACATGAAATATGAATAAATATTGCTAAAAATTAAATTGGAAATGAGTAGAGGAAAGAAGAAAAGAAAATGCTAATTATGACATCATATGATGTCATTTAAATTTCCTCCACCAATCACAATTTGATAAACTCATTAAAAGAGATAAAAGGGACCAAAAATAGGAAAAACCAATCTGCATCTTCAACCTTGGGCAGCCTAAAAAACGTTGAGAGAGAGAGAGAGAAGAGGTTCCACCATTAACACTCCATTCAAGCTCCATTTCTCTCTTTGTTCCACCATAAAATCCCTTCTTCACTTCATTAAAACTTGTCCACTCATCTTGGGAAAGTGTTTGGCAGCCTAGAAAAGGAAAGAAAGTGAAGTTTGAGCTTGAAAAATTCTGCCCTACAAGAGGTTAGAGCCTATTTAAACTTAAATCCCTTTTATTCCATGTTAGAGACCTAAAATAAGCAAGAATTTGTAAATTAAGTGGATGAAATTTATGTATATGTACTCCATAAATTTCGGCTGCCCTAAGGAAGAAATAGGATTGAGTGTTTTTGAATAGACTTGGAATGAACTAGAAATCATGTATAAAGTATATAAACATAAGGAAATGAATTAGTTAGTCAACTAGGGTAATTTGTACAAAATCTTGAATTTGAGTTAGGGTTTGGGAGTGAAAACTTGACTTTGCTTATGAAATTGTTAAAGAACATTCTAATGGTCAATTAGTGACCATTTGAGGTAATTTGACCATAATTTTAAGTGCATTAGAGTGTTACAAAGTGTTTTGGTAGGCTGCCTAGTGACAGCAGCAGGGAGGCTGTGAGTCCAGCCTGTTTGGAATGCCATATCTTTGGCTGTGTAGGTTCAATTGGTGTTTGGCCAATTGTACATGAAACTAGACTTATAATGGCACAATTTTGCTGAAGAAACCATGCCCAAAAGACCAAAGCAAGTGGACCAAAAGTTAGCCCCAATCCGGATACCCTGCAATCAGCTTCTGCAGAATGACCAAATGAACAGTAACTGTTCATTTGGCCATAACTCACTGTAGAATGGTCCATTTGACCTGAAATTTTTACAGAAACAAGATAAGACATAGACAAACAACTTTCATGAAGAAACCTACCCCAAAATATGACCAGAACCTATCCAACAAGGCAGTGGCAGTCACTATTTATGGTACTGTAGATTTGGTAAATTCTGCAGAATTGAAATCCGGCCAGCTGTGGTTTTTGGACCATATCAGGAGCTACAAAACTCCAAATGGAGTGATTCAAAAAATGAAATTCAACTAAACAAAATGAGGAACAACTTTCATGTTTACCATTTCCTCAAATTCTCAATGTAACAGTCCCTAATAGAATAGTAAACTTATGGTACAAAATCTGAAATTTCTGCCCCTTAGTGCTAAGCTTGGAAATGGATTTGGTGACTTATTCCAACAAGTTTTAAATGCAAAATGTGGTACATTGGGAGTGTTAAAACCAATGCACCTATTTTCTATCCAAAAGTCAACATTTTTGTTGACTAATAAAGTGAATAGTGACACCAAAACTTGAAATATGAAATGTACTTACATGAATAAATTGTAGAATGAACAAATATGATAAAAGTGTCATTTGTGATTTAGGTTCCCATCAAGAGAGAAAGGTTAACCCAGTTTCCACTCTAAAATTGTCCAATGGAATAGTAAACTTAGGTAGTAAAAACTGAAAATTTAGAAATGCATCTAGGGGACTTTAAATTGCAATTGGCAATTAATACTAGCAAATGTAAAACTCAAAATGTGGGATCTTGGTGTAATTAGAATTAATATATCCATTAAGTATAAAAAAGTCAACATTTTGATTAACTAGTAAGGTGAATAGTAATCAAAATGAGTAACAAACTAAGATGAAGACCTAGAACCAATTCTAAGCTTAAATGCTTAGAATTGTATGACAAATGTGGACTATGTATCTTAGTCAAAATTGTTAAAAGGAAATTAAGACCATAAATTTGAAATCCATAAAATATTCATGGATTACTTGAAACATGAATAATAAGTCACCTAATTGATGTGAATAGATAGTTAGGGCTTATATGCCCATCACAAATGGAATTCATAAAATATTAATAACTCAACTTGAAATATAAAATTGTGACTACATAAGTAGATTCTTAAATGTATAAATGAGAAAGGAAAATGTTTTGAATACAATGGTACATGTGAACCATTGTTTAGAATTGTGATCAATATGAATAACATAATGAATGAATAAATGAACTATATTAATGTATGAATGAGACATTAGTTCTCATTATTATAGAAAGGAGAAGTATTTTGAGTACAATGGTATAAAAGGATAATTGATGTGAATTGTGATCATATAAATGATCAAATGAATGTATGAATTATAATTGAAATTTATCATGAAATAATGAATTCATAAAACAATATATTAATATTTAATGATATTATGTGCCCTTGTATTGCCTAGACACGTGTGTCAGATTGGATAGATTGGCATGCCAATAGGGTATTGTTTTAGCGATCTGCAAAGGCTTTATGCTGTATTCATGGCTTTATGCCAGTATTAATGGCTTTATGCCAACATTCATGGCTTTTATGCCCGATTATGTGTTATCATGGCTTTTTAGCCATACCGATCGCATACGTGGTTGACGCTCAAGGCCCCATGGTATGACGCCCGAGGCAATCGCGGTGTCCAAAGGCCAACGACCGTTATCGATTTAGTCACTGTCATAGGTTACTTGGGCAGTGAAATTTATTGAGATAAGTTAAGAATATTAGCAATTAAAAATATTAGAAATTAAATAAAATAAATGAGTAAGATGACCTAAAATAAATTAGGATAGTTATTTATTAGAAAGAATCGAAATAAACTGCACAGATATCAAAATTTACTTATTATAAAATAATCTGAGACAACCTAGCAAGTATAGAGAAAATGCTAAAAGATTAGCAAAGAAAATTATAACATAAATAAATATTGCAAATGTGCTTATATAACAATATAAGCATAAATTTATTATTTTCAAATCATTTTTCTTTGTACATTATTACTGTACATTGGCAAATAAACACTTTCAAAGAAAACTAAATTAGGATATAACACATTAAATTTTAGAAACCGCATGTGAAGTATAAATAAATCTTGATTATTTGAATTATGTTTTATGTCTATCTTTATTTGTATATTATTTTCTTGTTATATTATTGCACCACTAAGCAGCAATGCTTAGCGCGATGGAATTGTTTCCTCGCGCAGGTACTGAAGCTAGAACCCACTGGACATTTGACTAGAAATTTTGAGAGTTCAGATCTGCAGAGTGTCAAAGGTTGTCACCTCCTCAGCAATGCATGTAGATAGGGCTCACATTAAGCATATCATGTATTTTGTGTATGTTAATTATTTCTTATATTGTAATATAAATTAGCAAATTGTAATTAATTTGTATATCATGTAAATTATGAAATTTTGTAATTGTTTTGTAAATTATGTAAATTAAGGAAATTTGAAAATTTTGCTTATGTAATTTGAGAATGTTTACATACGAATTGAGTATGCATGGAAATGATTATGAAATTGAAATGTATGAATGAGATTTGAAATATGAGAAAATTATGAGAATGATTGATGAGATAATTATGATTAGCATGGATAAGACTTTATTCTGAAAATATTGTTGAAACTTTCAAACAGGTAAATAGTAAAACACGTCAACTGGTAATAAAATAGGGGAAACTCCGCTGGTTTCTCCGTAAAAAAAAAATTAATATTAAAATATAATGAGATCAAATTATAAAAGGAATAAAGTAAGATAAGATAGGGTGCTCCGGCACCGAATGTAGCACACTTTGCTCGGCTACACTGTAGTCGGGTGAGGGGTGTTACACACAGCCCACACCATCATGGACCATGGTGACAGCATTGGCATGGTAAACGCAAACGAGCTATTCTTTTTATGGTGTATGGTCACCGGGCATCGCTGCAGCACTGGCTTCTTTTTATGCAACCACCTCCGCCGCCTTTGTCATCAGCCTACTGGGCACATCATGCTTGGTGGCCTTGTCATAACCATCACCCTCCACTTCAGATTCGTCCCAGGATATCACAGGCTGTGCTCTGTCACTGGAACATCTAGAATAGATCAAACCATTTGCATATCCATGGGGATATGTAAGAAGGTGGGCAACACCTACTACCTGTTGAATGCCAAAGGGAATGCCATCCCTTGGAGAGATGAAGCATAAGAAGGACTTAGCAAGACTTCGCAGCCACAGATGGAAACTCAAGAGCCCATGTTTCAGGAGTCCCCCGCTCAAGTGCCTCCATACACACCACCACCCACAGACCCGGTACTCGTATACCTACAGCGCATGGAGACCACAATCAACAACAGGATGCGAGCAATCAAGGATAGCCTCTAGGAAGCCCACAACAAGTTGGACATGCTAATGGAGAGGGTCAATGAAGAGGAGCCAGCATCACTAGTATTGTAACATCCTCATTTTCGTAGTTTGTACGTCCTACTGTTCTGACGGCTAATGTCTGTCTCGGAAAGTCAGAATGTCTAGAACTACACTTCGGTGATAGTAAACATGCATAAAATGATGAAATAAATAAAAAGAAAAGAAAAGAAAAATTAAGGAAAAATAAAAGAGATAAAATGTGACTAAGTTAAATGAGCCGAACCCATAGCAATGGGTGACCGCACCGGGAAGTTACCGCGATGACTGTTGACTAGCCCTGGACCTCGGGAAACCTGGGTAAATATTTTTGGGATATAATTAAAGGTCTACTAAGGTGTAATTAACATTGGAAATGTCAAAGAAAAATTAATAAGTTAGTATAAATGAAAAACATAAATTAAAGAAATCGGTGATGCAACGAGTAAATCGGTAATACCGAAAAATCCAAAATACAACCCGAAGAGGGGCATTATGGTCAATTGACACCTAGAGTTGACTTTTGACCTCAATGTCCATTAAAAATAAATGGTATTATACTTTGAAAATGTCATGAAAAATTAAATTGTGGTACATTATATAAATAGTGGAAGAAATGAGGCAAATGTGCAAATAATGAAACTTTAATTAATTAAACATTAAATTATTCCTAAGTGCTCCACTAACTCTCATCTTGGGCCACCTATATAACCAATTGGGATATATTTTTCCATTAAACCATTTCATTTTCTTCAAGCCTTCATCCATGGCCGAAATGAAATTCTCCCAAAAGTCCCATGGCCGCCCACATGCAACACATCCAAGCTCTTCATCCTCTCCATGAAATCAAAGGCTTCCTTCATTAAACTTACTCTATACATCATGGACAGTATATTGGAAGTAAAAAGAAAAAGATTTGATGAGGTTTTGGTCAAGCTCAAAAAAGGTTAGTGCTTAATATTTCCAATTTCCTTCACTAATCCATGTGTCGAGCTTTGGGTAAGCTGAATTGCTAAGAAAAATTGAGGAAATGATGAGTATTGGTGAATCTTAGCTTTGGCAACCATGAAAATGCATGTTTAGTGACTTATTCTTATATGTATTTGATGGGAATTAAGGTTAATTAACTCAAATAGAAGTTGTAGTAGGTTAATGTCCAAGTATGTGCATGTTAGTGCTTGAATTAAGGGTTTGAAAATGGGACTTTGATACCTTGGTAAACTGCCATGTTTGGCAACCTATAATGTTATGAAATTGTATGTGATTTTATGTAATATATTGATGAGGTGTGAAGGTGATAAATTATGGGCAGCATGTGTAGTTGCCATGGAAGTGAATGTGTAATATTAGTGTTGAGGTATGTTGAATTTTGGTAGAATTGAATGTTGAACTTGAATGGTGTATTGTGTGCATTGAGAACCTGAGTGTTCTACCTAAAATGCTTGCTGGAATTGTGTACAATATATATAGAAGTTTCATGATTAGATGTTGAGGTATTGGGAGGAGGAGAATTGTCAAAATTGGAAGTGTGATGTTCAAATGTAGGTCGTGTATGTTGGCAGCACCTAAAGTAGGTCATAAGTGCAAAACTATGAACCCAATTGGTATGAGGCCAATGGGGGGGTGAAACTAGACACCAAATAGGCCAACTTTAATGTAGAAATGTTGCCAAATTCTGCCTAGAAACTGACCTTAAAAGTGACCTAAAATTGATCAAATTTTGCACTAAAGGTGCAATCTGTCCAGCTTTAGTAAATTGACCATATCTTGGTCTATACAACTCAGAATAACCTGAAATTTTGCCCAGAGTGTAATAAGACATAGAGCTACAATTCTTATGAAGACACAAAAGCCCAAAAATGACCAGAACCAAGTTAAATAGCTTGCACAAGTTCGGATACTAAAACTGCCAGAACTAAAAGTGACCTAAAATTGACCAAATTTTGCACTAAAGGTGCAATCTATCCAACTTTAGTAAATTGACCATATCTTGGTCTATACAATTCAGAATGATCTGAAATTTTTCCCAGAGTGCAATAAGACATAGAGCTACAATTTTTCTTCTTTGACCAGAAGCTAAAATCCAAGAGAAATAGGACTTTGAGCTAGGCCAATCTAGCGCACAAAAATTGAGAATTTGACATTTATATACAATGATGCTTGAAGCAATTTGGCAATGAATGCTAACTTGTAAAAATGGTAAATTGCACTATATTAGCAACATATTGAATTATGAATTGTGACTTGTTGATACTAGAATCAACTTATGCATGATGTATGAAAAGGTCAACATTTTCATTGACCAGTGAATTATTTAATGACCAGTTAGCCCTAAAAATAAACATTTAATCTTGTACTATGCTCTAATTTTCCTAGTTGACTAGTTTGGATAGGTTGGCATGCCAATAGGATTCTGACAGCTGTTCTGTAAATGACTTTACGTCATATTGTGTTTTATGGCTTATTATGCCATACTATGATTTTAATAGCCTATGGCTATACAGATTGTGTTATTATACTCGGCTTAATGCCTGACTGATTATATGGCTTTTTAGCCACACTGTTTGCACACCGGGAGATACTTTGTGATCGATGGACGGCCCGAGGTACTAGGTACCCAGTGCTAGTATATCCATTTATCCAGTCTGGTTAGTGTATAGGCTACATGGGCAGTCAATTAAAACATTATTCAATTTAGGTAGCTAAGTTAAGTATAATGAAATTTAGTACAATTAAATTAAGTATTGAATGAATAAGTAAAAGAGATTAGCAAAAGAAACATAACAAAAATTTAAATTGCAGAACCGTAGAGACTTGAAATACAATACAGTTAGAATAATTTGTATACTGGGTAGTATTACTGAAAAGTTATAAACTAAGCACTTCCAAAGAGGAACAAACTAGTATATAAGATCGTTGATACTAGAAATACCATACCAAATTAAATTGATTCCTGAGTATCCGAATTATGATTTATTTCTTTCTTTATTTGTATATATTATTTCTTGTTATACTATTGCACCACTAAGCAGAAATGCTTAGCGCGATGGAATTGCTTCCTCGCGCAGGTACTGAAGGTAAAACCAATAGCCTATCGACTGAGATTTTTGGGGTCCAGATCTACAGAAGTGTCAGAAGAGTTCAAGATTGTCACCTCCTCAGCTATGCATGTAGATAGGGCTTTATTTTAAGCATGTTTTATAATTTTTACATTACAATTACTGCTATTATTGTAATGTGAATTAGTAACTGTAATTTCATTTGTATATCCTGTACTTGATAAATTTATGTACTTAATTGGCAAATTATATAAGTTAATGAAATATAAGGATTCTGATATTTGAATTGATTATCTAATCATAATGATTCTGAATGAGATTGAGTTTGAGAAAATTTGAGATAATCTGAGCTATGAATTTAAGCATATATATTGAAATTGTTTTTGGCAGGTTCAGAAGAGCTGTTAGTCCAAATTACAGCCGGCACTCTACCGAATTATCATTAAAATTTTTGAAATTTCCAAATTAGTTAGATTTTAATAAAAGTAAAAATAACCTAAACCTTAAATAAAGTTTTTGAATAAATAAATCAAGAACTGTAATGAAATCAAATAAGATTAGGTGCTCCGGCATGCCGTGTAGCACGCCTTGCTCGGCTACACTGTAGACGGGTGAGGGGTGTTACAAGTATCACCATCATCACCATCAGAGACCTTTTAGACCTAGAACTATAGGATAGGTTCTTTATTGTAAAATCTTGAATACCTTAGTCCTAGATTGCAATCATAGGTCTCTTTTATTTGCTTTATGTTAAAACTTTTCAATGCTTAATAAATAATATGCTTTCTTATAATTTGTGTATGTTTTCTCTAATTTTGCATATTATGTTAACATTGAGGACAATGTCCGGTTTGAGTTTTAGGGGGGGGGGGGGGGCGGGCACAAGTGCATTACATATCATTACATTGTTTAAATTCAACTATAATATTCTTGTGTATCAAAATTCCAGAAACCAGAAAAACTAGAAAAATATTGAAAATTTTTGAAAAATTTTGAACTTTAAATTGTGAAACTTAGAACTATAACCAATTTCTAGTAAGCTAATTGTAACAGCCTGATCCTTCTCCAGTTAGTATTGTTCGCTTTGACCCATGGGCCTCACGGATTTGTCCCTTGGGAGGTTTCATTCCCAAAAGCGCGCTGACCAGGTGAGGAAGGCTCCCACATATATGGCCCAAATCTTTTCTTCCCATTTCCGATGTGGGACACGAAGTTTCCACCCCAGTGCGTAGCTGGTTGAGCAAGCACGTCCCAACCCCATCCCTGGGTCGTGACAAGCCCACCAGCTTCCGCCTGGTGTGTCCTCGCACCACACACCGTACTAGAGGGAGTCCAGCTCTGATACCACTAAATGTGACACCCCTTACCCGTGTACAGTATACCCGAATAAGTAATGCCACACGGTGTACCGGCACACTCTAATATACCTTAATTAATTTATATCATGCTTTTGAATATAATTTATGAAATATAATTTAATTTATCCATTTATCAAAAGTATTATTTATTTGAGGTTCCAAAGATTTTAAAGAAAATCCGGCGGAGTACCGGCTAAAAATGGAGAAAACAGTTCTTCGGAACCTGTTAAAAACACTTCCAATATTTGTATTCCATCATTTCAAACTCCAATATCCAAAATCTCAACAATTTCCAATTTCGGTTCTCAACAACCTTTTCATTTCTCAAACATCCCTTTCTTAGGGTTCTCATATATAAACAACAATTAAATACTCAAATTACTTCCATACATAACCATAAATCTTTATTATTTACATGAACCTCAAAATACATTACATAAATCCCAAATACATATGAGAAAATAAAAATTTAATTACAAAATGACAAAATGACATCTAGTGTCCTACCAATGCACTGCAGGTGACGAGGTGACACGGACACTGTGCAGAACTGCAGGATGGACTCACCCAGTCTGTGGTCTACTGGGCTCACGATCGGAATCTCCAGTACCTACGCGTGGCAAAAGCAACGCGCTAAGCAATAATGCTTAGTGGTGCAATAATATAATAAAGGAAAATAGCAAGAAAATAAATGTGTATAGAATGTGTATGCTTTCTTTGTTTGGTGTTGGTATATTCATTATTTCATTAACTTTGTTCACTTTTATTCATTTGGTTGCCCCAAGTAACCTACACTAGACGCATCGGATGGATAACGGTATGGCGCCTTTGGGTATCTAGTACCTCGGGCCGTCACACCATCGGTCACATATGCATCTCCCGGTGTGCAACAGAACAGCTAACAAGCTGTAAATAATATTAGGCATGAGGCCAAGTCTCAATATAATGTCAAAATGGCTAAAGGCCATAAAATCACGGAATGGCATATTGCCATATGCGATCGCTAACTGAACCCTATTGGCATGCCAAACTATCCAAACCAATCTTGTTAGGTATACTAGGGCATTCGATACTTTAAAATTCTTCAATTTTTGAATTTCAAGTTTCGGTGTTACTATTCACCTCTATGGCCAACTAAAATGTTGACTTTTAGGTAGAAATTAGGTACATTGGTTTTGGCACTCCCAACATACCACATTTTGTGTTTAAAACTTGTTGGCATTGAGCGTTAATACCATTTCTAAGCATTAAACAAAAGGAGCAGATTTTTCAGATTTTGTACCATAACTTTACTGTTCCATTTGGAACTGTTACAGTGGAAATTTGAAGAAATGGCAAACATGAAAGTTATTCCTTATTTTGTCTAGTTGAATTTCCTTTTTTGAATCACTCCATTTGGAGTTTTGTAGCTCTAGATATGGTCCAAAAACCACAGTTGGCCGGATTTCCATTCTGCCGAAATTACCATATCTTCAGTAACATGAACAGTGACTGCCACTGCCATTTAGGTTAGGTTCTGGCCATAATTTGAGTAGGTTTCTTCATGAAAGTTGTTTTTCTATGTATTAACTTGTTTCTGTAAAAATTTCAGGTCAATTGACCAAATCTACAGTGAGTTATGGCCAAATGAACAGTTACTGTTCATTTGGTCAATTCTGCAGGGGCTGTTGCAGTGTGTCCGGATTGGGGCCAAGTTTTGGTCCTCTTGCTTTGGTCTTTTGGGCATGGTTTCTTCAGCAAAAATGTGCCATTATAAGCCTAGTTTCATGTCCAATTGGCCAAACACCAATTGGACTAACACAGCCAAAGTTATGGCTGTGTAATTGGATTGAAATTTCAGTCCATTTGCTGCTGTCCTAGGGCAGCTCACACCTTGACTTTGCCATACCATTTTTCAGTCCAAATTGTGGTCAACATACCTCAAATGGTCACTTATTGACCATTAGAGTGTTCTTTAACAGTTTGATAAGCCAAGTTAATTTTTCATTCCTTAAAACCCTAATGTCCAATGCAATTTACCCATAAACCTCAATTAGCACACTAGTTCAACATCTATGTAGATATATAGCTTAAACATAATCTCCAATTCATGCTAAGTCCATTAAAACCATCAAAACACTCCCTTATTGTTCCTTCCTTAGGGCTGCCGAAATTCAAGGCATGCATAAGCATAAATTTCATTCATTTAAGTGACAAATTCTTGCTCACTTTAAGGCTTTAACATGGAATAAAGGAGATTTAAGTATATATGTGCACTAACCTTGAATAGGGCAGATTTTTCCCAACTCAAAACTTCACTTTTCTTCCTTTTCTTGGCTGCCAAAAGCTTTGTCTAGGTGTGGGATTAATTTTTGATGAAGGGACTTATGGGTTTTAGGGTGAGGAAAGCATGGAAATTGAAGCTTTAGAAAGTTTGTTAATGGAGGAGTGAGGGAGGAGGTGAAAAACGTTTTTGAAGGAGAAGAAGGGCTGCTGTTTGCTTTTTAATTCTTTGTTCTCTTTTGACTCTTTTTATTAGTTAATTTGATGGTTACTTAATTGTGATTGGTGGACAATTTTAAATGACCTCATAATATGTCATAATTGGCATTTTATTGTATTTTCTTTTCTCTTCTTCACTACTCACTTTCAATTAATTTTTTATCAATATTAATTCATATTTTATGTCATAATAATTATTTACTTAACTGGACAAGTCGGTAAAAAATCACCTCTGAAGGCGAAATGACCAAAATGCCCTTCGTTTGGCTTAACGGGTCAAAATTGTCTGTACAGATTGAAAATTTTTTCTAAATATTTTCTTGGCATTCTAATGCCATGGGAACCTCAATAACCCTTCTCTGGAGTCTCAAAAATTATTTTATAATTTTTCCCCCGGGTCTAGGGCTCCTCGTTGCGAGAACCGCAACTTCCCTCTGGTTACCCATCGCTTGGGCACCGGCTCATTTAACTTGGTTCTATTTTATTTCTAAAATTTTTACTAAATTTTTCTTGTTAATATTTGAGTTAATTATGGTTCCTAACTTTAGTTTAAATATTTTTCCGGACGTTCTAGCTGTCCGGACCGACACCGGTCACCGGAACAGTAGAATGTACGGAGTGGCTACCGGGAGGGTGTTACAACTCTTCCCCTCTAATTTAAATTTCGTCCTCGAAATTTACCTGACTTAAGTAATCGGGGAGTTGCTACCTCCTTGTTTCTTCACTTCCTTGTATCGCCTCATCGATTATGCAGGTTTGGCTCTTCCTGAGCTTCCATAGCATATACTTGTGGTGCCACCCTGACTTCGGGCTTTTCAACTGTCTCAGAAACAATCTTCTGTGAAATGTCAGCCGTTTCTGCTCTACCCGATCTTTTACCCCTTTGAACTATAGGGGAAGATCTATCAACTTGTACCGGAGCTATTGAACCACTCCTCTGAGGGCAATCTCTTATGAAATGATCCATAGCCCCACACTTGAAACATTCTCCAGTTAACAGTCAACACTCCCCTCTGTGTCTTCTACCACAATGCATACATTCAGGCACTGGGGTTGATCCCCTTGTTATTATGCCCGGGGAACTAGCTATAGAGATTCCAATCTGGCCTCTGTGGCCCTTTGTCTGATCTTGTAAACTAGAACCCTTAAACTTCTTACTATCAGTTGGTATACTTGACTGTCCTGATCTAAATTCCCTCTTACGCTGCCTATCTTTTCTATTTTGTTCATTTATTCTCACTTTCTCCACTTTTAATGCAGCTTCCACTAACTTGGTGAAGTCTGTGATCCCCAAGGCAGTGATCATGATCTTTATATTATCATTTAATTCCTTTTCAAATCTCTTACACCTTTCAGCTTCATTAGGGACTATCTCCTTTCCATAGCGGCTCAATCTTACGAATTCCTTCTCATACTCGGCCACTGACAGCTGTCTCTACCTCAGATTAATAAACTCTCTTCTTCTCTCTTCCAGGTATACACTACCCACATATTTCTTCTTAAATTCAGAGAGAAAGAAGTCCCATGTTACTATCTCTGGTTGTACTTCACTAGACACAGTGTCCCACCATTCATATGCATCGTCTTGCAGCAGAGATATAGCAGATTCCAAGTTTTGCTCTGGAGTGCAGTGGAGTTGTTTTAGAACTCTACCTGCTCTGTTCAACCAATTCTCGGCTGCAACAGAATCGTCTTCTCTCTTGCCATAGAAGTCCACTGCTCCAAACTTTCTTAATCTTTCCAGGTGTGATTTCTGCTGTGGAGAGGTCCCTTAGGCGAATCCCACATCGGCAAAGCACGGAGATGGTCTTGGGCTCAAAAGTAATGATATATAAGATGGGGGAACTAATCACTAGAGGCGCCTTTTGGTGGAATGGCCTGAAGAGTTGGAAGAACTCCAGGGTTAAACGTGCTCGTTTGAGAGAAATCCTAGGATGGGTGACCTCCTGGGAAGTTCTCCACTCCACCTATGGGACAAAATCGTGAGGCTTATGGCCAAAGTGGACAATTCCTCTAGTGGCTGGTTCCCGATCGTTACAATTGGTATCAGAGCTGGACTCCCTCTAGTACGGTGTGTGGTGCGAGGACGCACCAGGCGGAAGCTGGTGGGCTTGTCACGACCCAGGGATGGGGTTGGGACGTGTTTGTTCAACCAGCTACGCACTGGGGTGGAACTTCGTTTCCCACATCGGAAATGGGAAGAAAAGATTTGAGCCATATATGTGGGAGCCTTCCTCACCTGGTCAGCGCGCTTTTGGGAATGAAACCTCCCAAGGGACAAATCCGTGAGGCCCATGGGTCAAAGCGAACAATACTAACTGGAGAAGGATCAGGCTGTTACAATTGGTATCAGAGCCGCTCGCGTGTCCTCTTGGGCGATGGTGGGGCAAACCTCAGCGAGGACGCTGAGTCCCGAAAGGGGGGGAGAAAGGTCCCTTAGGCGAATCCCACATCGGCAAAGCATGGAGATGGTCTTGGGCTCAAAAGTAATGATATATAAGATGGGGGAACTAATCACTAGAGGCGCCTTTTAGTGGAATGGCCTGGAGAGTTGGAAGAACTCCAGGGTTAAACGTGCTCGTTTGAGAGAAATCCTAGGATGGGTGACCTCCTGAGTAGTTCTCCACTCCACCTATGGGACAAAACCGTGAGGCTTATGGCCAAAGCGGACAATTCCTCTAGTGGCTGGTTCCCGATCGTTACACTAATAATTGGACTCCACAGGATAGAGGAATGAACGTATCTGGATAGGCAAAAAGGAATTCTAACATGTTGTCTATGAAAAACCTAATCTCTTTAGTGGAACTATGCTAGTTAAACCCCTTCATAGCCATTAATCTGCCACATTGAACTTGTGAGATTAGGAGAAAATTTTTTGAAATACAAGCAAACCTAAGAATGCTTCAGCAGCTCTAGAACATGTCTCTTGGACCTATCAAGGCGAAATCCTAGCATATGCTTGATGAAGAAATGATTAAGGCATTCTTTGCTATAGCCTCACTAAGCCTTAGCCACTTCTAATTAAAATGTATATCCCTTGTAGCTAACTTGAAGCCTATATTTATCCCTTACATTTTTTTTCCTTGTTTACCCATATTATTTACCTAGCCCCTAGCCTAAACACATACCTACCCTTTGTTAGTAGTGTGCCCTAGAGCATATCATTTAGTTTGTATCTTGTACATGTTTTTATTAATAAAAGGCATTTTCACTTTTTCGTTTATATAATATATTTATGTGTAATAGAAAAGGTCCATTGATATTTTGTTAGAAATTATATTCTTAAGTTATTAAGAATATGAGTGATAGTATTTCTAAAATAAAGTATCATAAATTGGTTCACAATCGAGGATACTTCACACAGGACATGACTTATCCAGAAAGATTGTATTCATATTTGTTCCCAATGTATTTATATGAGATATAAATAAGATGGAATGGTGAGTCTCATGCCATATAATAAACATGATAGGCACTTATGCATGATAAGTAGGCTGAACCAGTGACATTTATGATAAGCACATGGAGTTTACTCTTGTCATTGCATTGTCATAAATCATATCAGTGCATATAATCTTTAGACCTGAGATAGCATACTTATCTTGTATATAGGTGGTTTGAGTTTGATACTGCTTTCATACTTGTACTGTGTATGGGTATATGGGCATGTGTTGGCTCCTACTAGTTATATACGGAGGTAGGTGTTGATCAATATGGAATTTGTTACCCTAATAAATAGGGATAAAATCCTATGTTCATTTAATTGTTCTTGATGTTTTAAGTTCCTAGCTAGGACAGATAAATTTAATCAGAAAAGAGTTTCTTATGAGAAAATCTTTTAATCAAGAATTGGAATTAAAGGAGAACATAATATTCATAGCAAATGGGGTTTGACATAAACCATGACTCCAGCTCGAATTGGGATTTTGTAACAGAGAGATTCTAGTGCATGGTAACATATGATTATAGGTTCATTTAAGGTAAACCTTATTACTAATTGGGTGGCTATGGCATGCTCTGCTAGGAGTTAACCATAGTCTATAAGCTACATAAAATGATTTATAGAAATAATTTATGGTAAGAAAGAGTTCTGATGATATTACGAGTTGATATCATATCTCATTGCCAATTAGTGATGAGCCTAGTGAGTCACACATATACACAAGTAATCACCAAGTTAAATGTGATTTAATTAATTAGTTAAAGAGTTAATTGATTAATTAAATAGGTTTGGTTTGCAATTAGATTGCAAAGTCTCTAGCATGGCTTGAAACCAAATCTAGGTTATTGGATGTATAGTATAAGTTAAATTTTAAAGTGTTTAAATATGAATTTAGTTATGAGAAATTAATTAATAGAGATTAATTAATTAATTTATATTTGATATAAATTGATTAGAAGAAGAGAAATAATTATTTTAGATTGAGAACTCAAAATTAAGACACAAGGGTATTTTGGTCATTCACAGGGTGACATGTGGCACCATGAGATGGTGACACATGACACTACACATAAGCTTGCCATTGGTCTTTTAATCATGTAAAATGATCAAAGTCAAGATTAAATCTATGTTTGACACTTGGCACAATGTGATTGGGTCAATTAAACTAAGAGCCAATCAGAAGGTGACATGTGGCAAGGGTTTTAAGTGGTGACCTAGCTATATAAGGGAAAGGATGAAAAGAAAAATTACAATATGCTATTTGTTTCATTGGTGCCACCACCCAAAGAGCCTATTCCTCTCTTCTTCTTCATCTCTCATCGATTCAAAGAGCATTGCCAACATTCTCTTGAATTAAAATTGCTAGAAATCATTTCTAGTGTCCTGTATACATCTGTAATCTCTCAAAAGGCAAAACTTGAATTTCTAATTAATTAGAAAGGCTTGAGAAGCTATTCAAGGGGCTGCCATTGGTGATCTTGGTGTGGACAAGCTAGAGGGACAACATCTGGTGTCCTAGGAGCATTCCAAAGGTGCCAAATACAACTACAGTTCATCAAAAGGTTAGTGCACTTGTTCTTAATCTAATCTAGGGTTCTTATGAATTAATCTGTTAATTCTAAAATCTTAAATGGCAAATGTAGATAAAAAAAATATTAAAAGTTTTTTGATATGCTATTTATCATTGAAATCAAATAGATAAATAATGACTCTTGCATGATACATGAGACCCTAGAAGAAAAATTTTGAATTCAATGATATAAACTTATGTTTTTCATGCTTCCGCTCCTTCAATTGGTATCAGAGCCACTATATTTTCCATTTAGATTGTTTAATATATGATTTAATTGTGTGATTTGATCATGAGATGATTATTCATTGCTAGTTACAAAAGCAAAGGTGGCGGCATGAGGATGAATATCATGGTGAGCATGGTTTTGGCACCATTGTGGTGCACAAGGTTTGATGGAATTTAAATGTGCAATTGTTGTATGATTTAAGATCCATTTTATGTCTAATTAAATTGTTTAATTAGAGTTTTAATCACACAATTAAATTTTGATTCAAATATAAATTTTTAAATTTGTTTGAATGTGATTCAAATCTAAATTTTTAAATTTGTTTGAATCACATTCAAATCTGGATTTTTAAGTTGAATATGAGATATTCAATTTAATTTAAGTATGTATGTTTTATTTAATTGTTAAATAGTTATATGCATGATGGATGATCATGGACAACAAAAGACCAATGTGATTAGATTTATTTCTTTTATGTTTCTTTGGGTTGTAAATTAATTAATTTATTTTAATTTATTTTGGTGGCATGTATTATAAAGGTTGTAATATTTTTGGCTTGTAATTTCATTTATTTAGTTCTTGTAAATTTTCCTTGATATGCCAAGGATTGCTATGTAATTGGATTGCAAGAAGATCAAGGAGGTCAAGAGCATTGGTGGGACCAGTGGGAGGAATTCAAGATCAAGCGTTGATTATGTACTCCTTCAGCAACTCTTGTAATATGAATAAATGAAATGCACCTAGGAATGCCCTGTTTCAATTCTTGGTGGCTCAGAATTGAATCCCTTAGAAAGTCCATGATCATACCATATTTATTTATTATCCACGAATGCATGAGATATATGGAAATGTATGCAAGTATATGATATATGCATGCTAATTGGATAATGTGCAAAGTGAGACCTTAATAGTAATTAGGACGACCACAAAATCTTCCAAACAAATGATTAAGTTGGAAATGGTATAATTAAAGTAATTATAACATGGGCCCTCTATTGAGGCAATTATTTAAGAAATTTTAAATACTTGCATATGATGCAATAATTTAAGAGATTTTCTTAAGAATAATTGTTAAGCATGAGATCTTGTAAATATGTAAATGGTTTGGTGGCCAATATTGGATGTACCTGAGGACATTAAAATTATTTGCATGTTTACTGGCTCAATGGGATCAACTTAACTAATGCAAGATAAGTCAATAATGGATGTATCTGAGATTTTGAGCATTAGGGGCTTGGTAAAGGATTGAACCTCACATGAGATGTGATGGGCAAGGAGTTGCTCGCTTATAGTTTATTATAATTCCAATAATGGATGTACCTGAGGATGATCAATAGGATTATAAGAATTCAATCACCCACTAGAAATCCATCCAACTAGGATTTTCGTTTTCTACTTTGGAAGTGTAGGATTCGCTAAGTTAGTGGGAGGACCAATTTAATTAAAAGACCATAATCATTTTGATTAAATACATGATACATTTACTAATTAATTTGGTTATTTTCCCCAGTTAATTTTCTGATAATAATGAGCACACCACAACCACCACCATCCAATATCTTTGCAAGCATACTTGATCGCAATAGGTTGACAGGACCTAATTTTTCTAATTGGCTAAGAAATTTGAAACTTGTCCTAAACCTTGAACATATAGGATATGTACTAGACACAAATGTACCTGGTCCCTTACCTCCAGAGGCCACACAAGAGGAACATGAAACTTTGGACAAGTGGACAAAGCATGAAATGAGAGCCAGGTATTATATGTTTGCTTCTATGAGTAATGAGTTACAGAAGCAGCATGAGAACATTCAGAGTGTGAGTGAGATCCTCCTTCACCTACAAGAGTTGTATGGTGAGCACAACAGGAATGCTAGGTATGAGATATCTAGACAGTTGTTCCGCATAAGGATGTCTGAGGGATAAAATGTTGGGGATCATGTCCACAAGATGATTCGGCTGATTAAGCAGTTGAAACATCTTGACTTTAACATGGATTTCCTACTGCAAACGGATTTGATCCTTTAGTCCCTTCCTAAGTCATTTGGGAATTTTGTGAAAATTTTCCATATGACTAAGCAGGAATACACCTTGGCTGGTCTAATAAGCATGCTGGTTATTACCCAAAAGAATATGCCGGGCAATAAAGGAAAAGAGGTAGCTTTGATTGCATCTTCTTCTACTGGAAAGTCCAACAAGAAGAAGGGCAATAAGAAAAAGAAATGTCAAGTTCCAGGATCTTCCAAGAAGATAGCCAAATAGAAAACATAGAACAAAGCTGATAGAGGCAAAGGAAAGTGTTTACACTGCCAGAAAGATGGGCACAGTAATAAGAACTGCCCAGAGTATAGCAAGTAGTAGCAGCTTGCACTGACGAGATTAGACTCCGGGTTAGCAAAAGCTCAACTGTTGAAGCTTTAGCCATAGGATATAAATATTTTTACATGTCTGGACATGTTTTGTGTTTGAATAATATTTTATATGTACCTGATGCTTTTAAGAACATCAGTTTGATATCTAGTTTGACTAGAGATGGTTATGAATTTCAGTTCACAGATGATGTTTGCAATATTTATTTTGGAAATAAATATGTTGGTTCAGGTTATATGAATGATGGTCTTTATTATTTGGATAATAATAACAAAAACAAATTGAATGTAAGTGATCTAAAAGAATGTAATGCCATGGTGAAAATCAACTCAAGTTCAAAAATATTTGGCACTTAAGGTTAGGTCATGTTGCAGAAGAAAGGATTGCAAAACTGGAGAAAATGGGGATTCTATCCTCATTGGGTTCTGAACCTACTTCAACCTGTGAATCCTGCCTTCAGGGCAAAATGACTAGATCACCCTTTGTTGGATAAGGACTAAGAGCTGAAAATATTTTGGAGCTAATACATAGTGATGTATGTGGTCCATTTAAAAAAATGGCTAGAGGCAGTTTTCATTACTTTATTACCTTTACTGATGATAAATCAAGGTTTGGATATTTGTATTTGATGAAATACAAACATGAATCCTTTGAAAAGTTCAAAGAATTTAAATTTGAAGTAAAAAATCAAACAGGAAAAAGTATTAAAGCTCTTCGATCAAATCATGGAGGTGAATACTTGAGTACTGAATTTGATGAATACTTGAGAGAGCATGGCATTGTTTCTCCGCTGACTCCTCCAGGAACAGCACAGCTGAATGGTGTATCTGAAAGGAGAAATCGTACCCTATTAGATATGGTACGTAGTATGATGAGCTATACTGATATGCCAATCTCCTTTTGGGGATTTGCATTATAATCAGCTTTGTATATTCTGAATAGGATTCCATCAAAATCAGTATCTTTTACACCTCATGAGATATGGCATGGAAAAAAACCAAGTCTTAAACATGTTAAGATTTGGGGTTGTCCAGCTTATATCAAAAAGCTGAACACTGATAAATTGAAAACCAGATCAGAAAAGGGTCGATTTGTTGGATATCCAAAAGATAGTTTTGGATATTATTTCTATTTGCCTACATCACAAAAGGTTGTGGTAAGTAGAGATGCCACATTTCTTGAACAATAGTTTATTCAAGAAGGAGGCAAAGGAAGGTAGATAAAGTTAGAATTGGAGAATTTTGACCAACTAACACATCAGATGGATATAGATCCATCTAATCAACCTACACCTATTGATGAAATATCTACAGTTATTCCTCGTAGATCAACCAGGGTATCTCAACCACCAGTGAGGTATGGTTTCCTTCATAAAGAAGAACAAGAGTTGTCTACGCATGAAGAAGTAGATCATGGAGATGATCCACTTACCTATGAAGAAGCTATATTAGATATAGACTCTTCAAAATGGATTAATGCTATGAAATCCGAGATTGATTCCATGTATAAGAATCAAGTTTGGGATCTTGTTGACCCATCTGAAGGCATTGTACCTATAGGGAATAAATGGGTTTTCAAGAAGAAAATTGGTTCTGATGGAAATGTAGAGACTTATAAAGCAAGGCTAGTAGCGAAAGGGTTTCGCCAAAGGCAAAGAATCGACTATGAGGAGACTTTCTTGCTTGTTTCCATGCTTAAATCAATTAGGATTCTATTAGCAATAGCTGCATACTATGATTATGAGATTTGGCAGATTGATGTCAAAACAGCTTTTCTCAATGGATACATTAAAGAAAACATTTTCATGGAACAACCTAGGAGTTTTGAATCCCAAGATGGTTCCAAAGTATGCAAGCTAAAGTGATCCATTAATGGGTTGAAATAAGCTTCGAGGAGTTGGAACATCTATTTTGATGAAGCCATTAAATCATTTGGTTTTATAAAAAATGAGGACGAGCCATGTGTACATAAGAAGGTAAGTGATAGTGCTATCACTTTCCTTGTCTTATATGTGGATGATATTTTGTTGATGGGTAATGACATAGGTATGTTGACAACTGTAAAGCTATGGCTGTCAAATACATTCTCCATGAAAGAATTAGGGGAGGCAACCTATATTCTTAGGATTCGCATCTATAGAGATAGAGCGAAAAGAATAATTGGTTTATCCCAAAGTCTATACTTGGAAAAGGTGTTAAAGAGGTTTAACATGCTTGATTCCAAGAGAGGATTGTTACCAGTGAGACATGGTATTGACCTTTCTAAAGAGATGTCTCCAAAGACACCTGAAGAAAGAGATAAAATGGCAAGAATTAAATATGCTTCGGCTATTGAAAGTTTGATGTATGCAATGTTGTGTATTAGGCCAGATATCACATATGCTATTAGTTTGACTAGCAGGTATCAATCCAATCCAGGTTTGGAACACTGGATAGCTGTCAAGAATATCCTTAAGTACTTGAGAAGAACTAAGGATTTATTCTTGATTTATAGAGGTGGAGACTTGCAATTGGATGGTTATATTGATTCTGATTTCCAATCAGATATCGATGATAGAAAGTCTACCTCTGGGTATGTGTTCATTTGTAATGGAGGTGCAGTCAGTTGGAAGAGTTCCAAATAGAGTACAACTATAATTCTACTACCGAGGCTGAGTATATTTCTGCATCAGATGCTGTAAAAGAAGCTGTTTGGATAAAGAAATTTTTGACAGAACTTGTAGCAGTTCCTTCCATTGAGTCAGCAGTTCCACTTCATTGTGACAACAATGGAGCAGTCATACAGGCTAAGGAACCCCGGTCTCACTTGAAATCCAAACACATAGAAAGGCACTACCACATTATCAGAGAAATAGTTAGGCGAGGCAATGTAGCCATGCAGAAAATAGCATCAACTGAAAATCCAGCTGATCCATTCACTAAACCTATGTCACAAACTCAGCTAGACCGACATCTTGAGAAGATGGGTCTAAGATATTGTAATGAATGGCTCTAGTGCTAGTGGGAGATAAATTCATATTTAAACACTTTAAATACCCTTTTGAGGAAGCTAAATGCATAAGTAAAGAGTATATTAAAATGCAATAAGAAATGGAGAGAGGTTTTAGAACTTGTTAGGAGTATGCCCTAGAGCATATCATTTAGTATGTATCTTATACATATTTTATTAATAAAAAGGCATTTTCACTTTTCCGTTTACATAATATATTTATATGTAATAGAAAATGTCCATTGATATTTTGTTAGAAATTCTATTCTTAAGTTGTTAAGAATATGAGTGACAGTATTTCTAGCACAAAGTATCATAAATTGGTTCATAATCGAGGATACTTCAAAATAAGGACATGACTTATCCAGAAAGATTGTAATCATATTTGTTCCCAAGTTATTTATATGAGATGTAAATAATATGGAATGGTGGGTCTCATGCCATATAACAAACATGATAGGCACTTATGCATGATAAGTAGGTTGCCAGTGACACTTATGACAATCACGTGGAAGTTTACTCTTGTCAATGCATTGTCATAAATCATATCAGTGCATATAATCTTTAGACCTAAGATGGCATAGTTATCTTGTATATAGGTGGTTTGAGTTTGATACTGCTTTCATATTTGTACTGTGTTTAGGTATATGGGCATGTGTTGGCTCCTACCAGTTATATATGGAGATAGGTGTTGATCATGATGGAATCTGTTGCCCTAAGTAAATAGGGATAAAATCCTTTATTCATTTAATTGTTCTTGATGTTTCAAGTTCCTAGCCAGGACAGACAGATTTAATCAGAAAATAGTTTTTGATGAGAAAATCATTTTAATCAAGAACTGGAATTAAAAGAAAACATAATATTCATAGCGAATGGAGTTTGACATAAACCATGACTCCAGCTCGAATTGGGATTTTGTAACAGAGAGATTCTAGTGCATGGTTGTAACACCACTATTTGCATAGCCTAGTACATTTTATATTTCGGTGACCGGTATCGGTCCGGGCAATTAAGAGGACTAGAACTATGTTTAAGACACCTAGAAAAGCCCTGAATGAAAATAAATAGTGAGTGCTAGAACATTAAGTATAAATAAGAAAAACAGAATATAAAATATTAAATGAGCCGGGAGTCACAGCGATGGGTGACCTTCCCAGGAAATGACTGTGAGGTCAGTCTTAACTTAAATTTCGAACTGAAAAATGT
This sequence comes from Hevea brasiliensis, assembly GCF_030052815.1. NCBI lineage: Eukaryota > Viridiplantae > Streptophyta > Magnoliopsida > Malpighiales > Euphorbiaceae > Hevea > Hevea brasiliensis. Next base: position 68,139,042 of record NC_079502.1, on the reverse strand, counting down.
GACATCGCAGTCCTTAGAACTATTGCGAACACAGTGGAAAATAGAAAATCACGAAAAAGAGTTGTTAAGCAGATCAAAAAATTAGGTCAGGGATCCAGAAGAAATATCAAATAACTTGCAAACCGGATCAGACCGACGAGAGGCAAATTGGTCAATTTACCCCTAGAGCTGACTCCTGACCTAACTGTCTAATAAAATAGGAGAAAATAAAATTTCAAAATCAGGAATTAAATTAAAGAACTAATGGAAAAATAAATGCCAAAGGAAAAAGAAAAGAAAAGAGAATAAAGGATTAATGACATCATCATGATGATGCCAAAATGAGGTCATAATTAATTATACTTTAATTAATTAAATTGACTAAGTCAATATTGGGATAAATATACATAAAAATAACAAAATTAAAAGAAAAATCAATTTTTGTTCTTCTTCTCCATTATGTGCCGCCCCTCTCTCTCTTCTCTCTCTCATCTCATCCATTTTTCCCACCATGAAAGCTTATTTTAAAGCTTTCTAAACCAAAAATTCAGCCATAGATTTTGATGTTTCCTTGGTTAAAACTTGTTCTTGGTTCTTGATTTGAAGATTGAAAGTGAAAAAGAAAAGGAAAATTGAAGAATTTAGAAAATTAGGGTTCTTGACTTAGGGTTTGTAAAAGAAAAATTATAGAAAATAGTTAATGCATGCAAATGATCTTAATGAGGGTTAGAAATGGTCAAATGGGACCATTTGTGGTGTGTTTGTATTAATAGAACCAAATTGCAATTCGGATTGGTTAGTGTTCATATTTTGGCAACTTGACATAAGTCCTTTTCAGGGACCAAAACTAAAAATTTACAAACCCAATTGGTATGAGGCCAATTGGGAATGAAACTAGACACAAAATGGACCATTTTTCATTTAGGAATTATTCTTATAAAATGACCATAACTTAGTGAACAATTAGGTCAAATCCGGATTAGGCATATTGCCACTGTACAAAACTGACCATATGAACAGTACTAGTTTTAATAGTCATAACTTGGTCTAAGAAGATCTAAATAACCTAAATTTTATACCAATGGAAAGCTGAGACATAGCATTACAACTTTCATAAAGAAAACAAACCCAAATTTTGACCATAACCTATCCAAAAACTCACCTGCAGTCAGCACACCAAAAATTGCCAATATCTAGAAAATGACTAGAATTCTGGGTAATACCAAATCCCGCCAGCCCCATTTAAATAGTCATAACTTGGGCTACAAAAATCCAAATGGAGTGATTCAAATAGGGAATTAAAGCTAAGACAATAAGAAACAACTTTGATGAAGGACACTTAGCCAAATTCTTACAGTAACCAAACCAATGGAACAGTAGAAAATAGGGGATCAAAACTGAAAAAAAATTATAATTTCTCTTAGGAGACGTAGGAATTGAATTGGCAATCAATGCCAACAAAATTGACACCCAAAATGTGGTATATGGGTGCAATTAGAACTAATAAACCTATTAAGTATAGAAAAGTCAATATTTTGACTTAAATAGTGCCATAAATAGTGCCACCATACACAAAAATGTGAAAGACCCGAAATTTATCAATCGTAATAGGTAGGATAAGTCTATAAAGAAATTGTTGGAATTTAAGTATTAGAAATGGATACTGAAGCACTTTAAATTTATGTGTTTCAGTTGGAAAGGGATCTTCGAAGGAGAAATGAAAGTTTGATAAATTGAGTTGACAAAAGATGTTTGTGCACAACTAGTTTTTAATTGAATTTGTTTTGAATATTTTACGTAATTAAATGATTTTATTTTTCCTTATGCACAATGTTTATCAATTATGGAATTTATTTCAATGATTATTGAAATAGGTATAGCAAGCATGACTCTAGTTTTGAGAAATATTATTTCAACAATTATTAAATATTGTTTTGGACAGGATAAATTATGTTTTGAATTGTGACGGGCAATTTGCATGAATAAAATACAAAATTTTGTTTTGGATTGTGATGAGCATAAAAAAATTATGGAATATTGGAATTGATCTTGAATTAATATTGTGTTGTAATTTATGCTCACAAAAAGGACAAAGAAATGCATGATATGGTTTTATAACTCACTATAGATGCTTGACTAGGTTATTACTCGTTACTCTCATTTGTTGAGGAGACAATGGAGTTAGCTTTGTTTTGTTTCGAATACCATGGTATGTGTACAGGCTTAGATTCTCCTCTTATTAGAGGTTAGATATATGTTTTTCATTGGCCCTTTCGGAAGTTACATTATTGTGGTGTGTACTGTGCACGATGATTCGACCTCCCCGACCATAGGGAGTTAGAATCCTGATTCGATCTCCCTGACCTTAGAGAGTTAGAATCACCCCAAAGATGGCCCTTTTCAGATTAGTCTTGCATAGTTAGTGAGATAAAGAATGGATTTTGATTGATAAGAAAATGTGATTTTAAATGAGATTGTGCACAAATGATTTTGTTAAAATAATTGTTTATTTCCATAATTGCAGGAATTATTTTTATTGTTCAGTTATGATTTAACAAATTGAAATTTTGATCAAGGTTATTTTAACCAGTGACTATTATTATTGGCAATGAAAATTTTGATATTTGGAAATTGGTTATTCGAGATTCCAAAATTTTTGGTATAATTATTGTCAATGTATATTGTATTACATTTTAAATTATAGTTGTGCACCACTGAGTTCACCACTCAGCGATAGCTTTGCATGCTGTCACAGGTGAGAGTAGAGATAAAGCAGTTGAGTAAGATTCCTGCAGCTGCACCTTGAAGACTACTTGTGACTAGCCTCGGGTATATTATAAGTATACCCTTGTATATTAGATTTTGATTATGCATGTAAATATATGTGTGTAAATTATTTAAGCAGATGTATAAAACTTTTGAAATGTTATTTTAGGTGTGTAATGGAAATGCAAATTTAGTTGTAACAATAATTTTAGTGCCTTAATGAATGTATTTTTTACTTTCTTCTGGAAATTGAAAATTATGGACGGTTTCTTTTGTGATGAGTTTGGCTTGATAAGTGAATTGAATTGATTGTGAAGAATGAGGATATGAAAATGAGTGTATTGGAGTTGTGGTTGTTTTGAAAACATTGGGAGTGTATTTCTTTGCAGGTTTTAAGTTTGGTTTTCTCAAAATACAGACGACACTCTGCCGAAATTTTTATAAAATTTGTGAAAACTTTAAGTAGATTGAGAATTTGATATGTGGTTTATCTTCAAATAAAAGTTTTAATTCCTACCAAAAGTGCTCGCCACCTTTGAAAAGTAAGAAAATTATTTTAAAATCCCTTATAGTGTATTTAATGGGTTATCGGTAGGTGAAGATCGGTAATTCATTAGGTATACTACGGGATCATGTTATGCCTTACAGAGGGATAAGGTGTGACATGTTTAGTGGTATCAGAGCAATAATTTTAAAGTAAATTTTGAACTGTGAATTTGAAATATTTTTTCGGTACATACAACTGCTCAAATATTTGATACATATAGTACAATTGCATCTTAAATATGAATTAATGGAGAGAAATCTCCTTGTATAGGTTGTCCCAAGAAAATAAAATTTTCTAAATAGATATGGAAGAAGGGAATAAACCAGTAGAACAATTAGATATGGTTGAGGCACAAGAGGAGGCCTTAGCTCCTCAGAGTGTCGAAGGCTCGACTGTACCAATTCCACCGGTACAAATCACTGCACAAGTGGCACAGCAAATGGCCACCTTCTTCCAACAAATGGCTGATAGTTTGTCAGCCCAAGCTCAAGCCCAAGTACAGACTCAACCCCCACAAGGGTAGTATGAAATAAAAAAGAGTGAGAAATCTATGGGCCAGAACTTGAATAGGCAATTGGGGAAAAGAAAATAATTTAAGGAACCCTGAACTTATAGATATGACAGAGGCGGATCTTCAAGGTGGAAGCAATCGAGAACCCGTCGGCAAAGAATTTGAAGTTCCTACCCTATCCGTGTCTGTGAGGTATGTGGCAAGTTACACGGTGGTATGTCTTGTAAGGCCATTGGAGCCTGCTACAATTATGGTGAACTTGGACACTTTGTTAGAGATTGTACTAGAGCACCTCGATCTAGAGTTCACGGACAGTCAGTCAGGGCCAAGCTAGAAATAGAGTTGGTACTCCTCGCAATCCAAGCACAGTGAATCCACCCAATCATAGTAGCGCATCAGTCAGAGCGTCTACTATGCACCAGAGAGAAATAGCAGAAACTTCAAATGTAGCTGCTGGTAAGTTTTTAATTTTTAGAGGAAACAATTAGTTATTATTTGACCCTAGCACTACTTATTTGTATGTTAGTATTAGAATTATATATTCTGTTGTTATTCCTTTGCATGGGAATAAATTTTGATGCATTAGTAACTAGTCCTTTAGAATATAAACTATGATAATAAGTGTGATTGACATTAGTTTTGAAAGAGTTTGTCAGTAAAAAATAATTATTAGTATACAATAAATTATAAGTTAATTAGTGAGCCTATTTAATATAAGGCAAGAGGACCTAAAAGTAAGTTACAATAATATAATTGCTCTTGATGAGGGCAAAGATGTTACTGTTAGTAATTGTCAATGAATATTGTAATCAGTATAAGTTCTGGATATTAGTGAATTCAAAAAGGATAAGATATAGGAAAGTTTGATCTATTGGGCTGTATCGTAGTAACTATGCAATGTTCTTTATGTTTGTATTGTAAGCTGCAGATTACAGTACTGACTTGAGATTATTGTGTACAGCTACGTACTACCCGATAGTGCACTAAGATGAGGATTATTACAAACGGCATTTGTTTTGGTAAAATTCTGCCGGGACAGAATTTTATTATTGGAAGGGAGTTTGAAAATCCTAACCGAGGATTTAAAACTCTAAAATTAGAATACCGAAAGGTTATAGTACAGTACAAAAGGAAGTGATGATTACACATCAGTGCAAAATAAGTTATAGAATATCGATAGATAAAAGAGTTGTGGAAGTAAAAATTAGAATAATTGGTGCAAATGTAATAAAGAAACATTATGAATATTAGTTAAAGTATTGACTAGAATGGTCAGAGGACCAAATCAAAGTAATATTGTAGTATAGCAGATTTATTAGGGATGATAAGAGGTGTTAAATCATGACTCGACAGTCAAGTTAAGGAAGGAGATAAGATTGAGGAATAAAATAATTAAAGTTAAGTTGTGGAATGAAAAAAAAAAATAGTAAGAAATGAGAAAAACACTAGATGAGGAATTGCCACCAGGGCAAACAACCTACTTAAGATGCGTAACGATATCCCGAACTATTTTATCAAGAAAGAAATAAGTTAAATAAAAGCAAACAAGATAGTGCAAAATGGCACATAGGCCTTAGTCATAAATGGAGATGGTAAGATAATGGTTATGGACCTATGGCTAATAAAGAGATAAGTAGTTCATATATGACTAACAAGGTCATTTAAAAAAAAAAAACTACGAAGGAAAATAATTCCTAAAACAACAGTAAGAAAAGACTAAAATATTCCAAACTAAACTAAAGGTTGCATCAAATGATCAAGAGATTTAATAAGAAAAGAGTAAAACTAAGTTCTCACCCATAGGATCACACGAGGTCCTAGAAAAAGTGGATCCACTAGCACTCAAATTTGCTTACCTCTAAAATTGAAATGAATTTGAATCTAGCTTATGACAGAAGCTCATGAGAAATTGGCACACGAGGTAAGCAATCGATGAGTAAATAGTATTTGTTAAAGTGCTGTGGAACTATCATTCGGGCCAAGAGGCTACTTGGGAACGAAAGGAGGACATGAGGAGACAGCACCCACAGCTGTTCAGAGACTAATACCAGGTAAAATTTCGAGACGAAATTTCTTTTAAGGGGGGGAGAATTGTAACACCCCTATTTGCATAGCCTGGTACATTTTACTATTCCGGTGACCGGTATCGGTCCAGATAATTAAGAGAACTACAACTATGTTTAAGACACCTAGAAAAGCCCCAAATGAAAATAAATAATAAGTACTAGAAGGTTAAGTATAAATAAGAAAAACATAATATAAAATGTTAAATGAGCCGAGAGTCACAGCGATGGGTGACCTTCCTGAGAAATGATTGCGAGGTCAGTCTTAACTCAAATTTCGAACCGAAAAATATGATGTCGCTGTCCTTAGGAAAATTGCGAACATAGTGGAAAAGAGAAAATCATGAAAAAAAGTTATTAAACAGGTCAAATAATTAGGTCAGGGATCCGAAATAAATATCAAATAACTTGTAAACCAGATCAGATCAGCGACAGGTAAATTGTTCAATTTACCCCTAGAGCTGACTCCTGACCTAACTGTCCAATAAAATCGGAGAAAAAAAAATTTCGGAATCGGGAATTAAATTAAAGAACTAATGAAAAAATAAATGTAAAAGGAAAATGAAAAGAAAAGAGAATAAAGGATTAATGACATCATCATGATGATGCCAAAATGAGGTCATAATTAATTATACTTTAATTAATTAAATTGACTAAGTCATTTGTTAGGATAAATATGTTAGTAGTATGCCCTAGAGCATATCATTTAGTATGTATCTTGTATATATTTTTATTAATAAAAGGAATTTTCACTTTTCTATTTACATAATATATTTATGTGTAATAGAAAAGGTCCATTGATATTTTGTTAGAAATATTATTCTTAAGTTGTTAAGAATATGAGTGACAATATTTCTAGCACAAAGTATCATAAATAGGTTCACAATCGAGGATACTTCATAATAAGGACATGACTTATCCAGAAAGATTGTATTCATGTTTTTTCCCAAGTTATTTATATGAGATATAAATAAGATGGAATGGTGAGTCTCATGCCATATAACAAACATGATAGGCACTTATAAATGATAAGTAGGCCGAACCAGTGACACTTATGAGAAGCACATGGAGTTTACTCTTGTCAATGTTTTGTCATAAATCATATCAGTGCATATAATCTTTAGACCTGAGATAGCACAGTTATCTTGTATATAGGTAGTTTGAGTTTGATACTGCTTTCATACTTGTACTGTGTATGGGTATATGGGCATGTGTTGGCTCCTACTAGTTATATATGGAGGTAGGTGTTGATCAAGATGGAATCTATTCCTCTAAGTAAATAGAGATAAAATCCTATGTTCATTTAATTGTTCTTGATGTTTCAAGTTCCTGGCCAGGACAGATAGATTTATTCAGAAAAGAGTTTCTGATGAGAAAATTTTTTTAATCAAGAACTGGAATTAAAAGAGAACATAATATTCATAGCAAATGGAGTTTGACATAAACCATGACTCCAACTTGAGTTGGGATTTTGTAACAGAGAGATTCTAGTGCATGGTAACATATGATTATAGGTTCATTTAAGGTAAACCTTATTACTAATTGGGTGGCCATGGCATGCTATGCTAGGTGTTAACCATGGTCTGTGAGGCTCATAAAATGATTTAGAGAAATCATTTATGGTAAGAAAGAGTTCTGATGATATTAAGAGTTGATATCATGTCTCATTGCCAATTAGTGATGAGCCTAGTAAGTCACACACATACACAAGTTATCACCTAATTAAATATGATTTAATTAATTAATTAAAGAGTTTAATTGATTAATTAAATAGGTTTGGTTTGCAATTAGATTGCAAAGTCCCTAGCATGACTTGAAACCAAATCTAGATTATTGGATGTATAATATAAGTTAAATTTATATTTAAAGTGTTTAAATATGAATTTAATTAATGAGAATTAATTAATAGAGATTAATTAATTAATTTATATTTGATATAAATTAATTAGAAGAAGAAAATAATTATTTTGGGTTGAGAACTCAAAATTAAGACACAGGGGCATTTTGGTCATTTTGCAGTGTGACACGTGGCACCATGAGATGGTGACACATGGCATAACACATAAGCTTGCCAAATGTTTTTTAATCATGTAAGATGATTAAAATCAAGATTACATATAGGTTTGACACTTGGCACAATGTGATTGGGTCACTTAAACCTAGAGCTAATCAAAGGGTGACATGTGGCAAGGGTTTAATGTGTTAACCTAACTATTTAAGTGTTGTTATGAGAAAATAAAACACAACCAGCAGCCACACTCCTTTGTCACGCCACTTTGAGGGTTTTCATCTCTTCTTCTTCATCTCTTATCAATTCAAAGAGATTAGCCATCAATCTCTTGAATTAAGAACACTAGGAATTGTTTCTAGTGTCCTGTTTACATCTTTAATCTCTTAAAAGGCAAAACTTGAATTTCTAATTAATAGAAAAAGCTTTAGAAGCTATTCAAGGGCTGCCATAGGTGTTCTTGGTGTGGACAAGCTAGAGGGACAACATCTGGTGTCCTGAAGACGAATCTCAAAGGCGCAGACACTGCGAAGGCATCAAGAGGTTAGTGTAATCGTTCTTGATTTAATCTAGGGTTCTAAAATTAATCTGATTAATTTTAAATTCTTAAATGGCAAATACAGATCCAAAAACATATTAAAAGAGTTTTAATATGTTGTTTATCATTGAAATCAAATAGATAAAAATAAATCTTGCATGATGCATGTGACCCTAGGTGAAAATTTTTAAATTCAATGGTATAAACTTGTGTTTTTCACGCTTCCGTTCCTTCAATTGGTATCAGAGCCACTATATTTGTCATTTAGATTGTTGATTATATGATTTAATTGTGTGTTTGATCATGAGATCAAAAGTTCATTGCTGGTTGCAAAGCAAGTTTGCAGCATACTTAAAAAAACACCATCAATGGTGCGCATGGTTTGGCTTCCGTGGGTGGTTTAAGGTTTGGCTTTTAATTCTGCAATTGTTGTATGATCTAAGGCCTATTTTTTGACTAATTAAAGTGTTTAATTAGTAGTTTTTATCACACAATTAAATTATGATTCAAATCAGAATTTTAAAAATTGTTTGAATGTGATTCAAATCTGAATTTTAAAAGTTGTTTGAATGTGATTCAAATCTGAATTTTTAAAGTTGTTTGAATCATATTTAAATCTGATTTTTTTAAATTGATTGAATAAAATTCAGATCTGATTTTTTAAAAAATGTTTGAATGTGATTCAAATCTGATTTTTTTAAAAATGTTTGAATGTGATTCAAATCTGAATTTTTGAAGTTGTTTGAATGTGATTCAAATCTGAATTTTTAAATTTGTTTGAATGAGATTCAAATGTGAATTTTTAAATTTATTTGAATCATATTCAAATCTGGATTTTTAAGTTGAATATGAGATATTCAATTTAATTTAAGTATGTATGTTTTATTTAATTGTTAAATAGTGATATGCATGATGGATGATCATGGACTATAAAAGACCAATGTGATTGGATTTATTTCTTTTATGTTTCTTTGGGATTGTAAATTAATTAATTAATTTTAATTTATTTTGGGCATGTATTATTAAGTTTGTAATAATTTTTGGGTTGTAATTTCATTTATTTAAGTTCTTGTAAATTCGCCTTGGTATGCCAAGGATTACTATGTAATATTGGATTGCAAGAAGTTCAAGGAGGTCAAGAGCATTGGTGGGACCAGTGGGAGGAATTCAAGATCAAGTGTTGATTATGTACTCCTTCAGCAACTCTTGTAAAATGAATGAATGAAATGCACCTAGGAATGCCCTGATTCAATTCTTGGTGGCTCAGAATTGAATCCCATAGAAAGTCCATGATCATACCATATTTACTGCTTATCCATGAATGCATGAGATGTATGGGAATGTATGCAATTATATGATATATGCATGCTAAATGGATAATGTGTAAAGTGAGACCTTAATAGTAAATAGAATGACCATAAAATCTTCCAAACAAATGATTAAGTTGGAAATGCTATAATTAAAGTAATTATAACATAGGCCCTCCATTGGGGCAATTAGTTTAAGAAATTTTAAATAGTTGCATAAGATGCAATTTATTTAAGAGATTTTCTTAAGAATAATTGTTAAGCATGAGATGTTGTAAATATGTAGATGGTTTAATGGCCAATATTGGATGTACCTGAGGACATTAAAATTATTTGCATAATTACTGGCTCAATGGGATCAACTTAAATAATGCAAGATAAGTCAATAATGGATGTACCTGAGATTTTGAGCATTAGGGGCTAGGTAAAGGATTGAACCTCACATGAGATGTGATGGGCAAAGAGTTGCTCACTTATAGTTTATTGTAATTCCAATAATGGATGTACCTGAGGATGATCAATAGAATTATAAGAATTCAATCACCCACTAGAAATCCATCCAACTAGGATTTCCGTTTTCTACTTTGGAAGTGTAGGATTCGCTAAGTTAGTGGGAGGACCAATTTGATTAAAAGACCATAATCATTTTGGTTAATTACATGATACATTTACTAATTAATCTGGTTATTTTACGTAGTTAATTTTACGATAAAAATGAGCACAAAACAACCACCACCATCCAATATCCTTGCAAGCATACTTGATCACAATAGGTTGACAGGACTTAATCATGTCGATTGGCTAAGAAATTTGAAACTTGTCTGAACCTTGAACATATAGGATATGTTCTAGATTCAAATGTTTACGTCCCTTACCTCCAGAGGCCACACAAGAGGAACATGATACTTTGGACAAGTGGAAGGAGCATGATATGAGAGCTAAGTGTTACATGCTTGCTTCCATGAGTAATGAGTTCTGAAGCAACATGAGAACATGCAGAGTGCGAGTGAGATCCTCCTTCACCTACTAGTGTTGTATGGTGAGCACAGCATGATTGCTTAGTTTGAGATATCTAGATAGCTATTCAGTATGAGGATGTCGAGGGACGAGAATGTTGGGGATCATGTCCACAAGATGATTCGGTGATTGAGCGGTTGGAACATCTTGACTTCAACATGGATTTCCAACTACAGACGGATTTGATCCTTGATCCCTTCACGAGTCTTTTGGGAATTTTGTGACAAATTTCCATATGACCAAACAGAATGCACCTTAGCCGGTTTACTCAACATGCTGGTTATTGCCCAAAAGAATATGCTGGCAATAAAGGAAAAGAGGTAGCTTTGGTTGCATCTTCTTCTTTGGAAAGTCCAACAAGAAGAAGGGCAATAAGAAAAAGAAACCTCAGATTCCTGGTCCTTCCAAGAAAATAGCTAAACAGAAAAGGAAGACTAAAGCTGATGGTGGCAAAGGAAAGTGTTTCCACTGCCAAAAGGATGGGCACTGGAAAAGGAACTGCCTAGAGTATCTTGCTTCTCTGAAGGACAAGAAGGATACACCTTCGGAAGGTATGTCCATATCTTGTTATTTAGATTCTGATGATACTCATAGTTCATCTAAATCTTGGGTTTTAGATACTGGTGCCAGTTCTCACATTTCTAATGATATGCAGGAACTAGCAAATAGTAGCAGCTTGCGTTCTCAAGATGTTAGAGTCTGGATTGGCAATGGCTCAACTGTTGAAGCTTTAGCCATAGGATCTAAATCTTTTTACATGTTTGGACATGTTTTGTGTTTGGATAATATTTTATATGTACCTGATGCTTTTAAGAACATCATTTCTATATCTAGTTTGACTAGAAATGGCTATGAATTTCAGTTCACTGATGATGTTTGCAATATTTATTTTGGAAATAAATATATTGGTTCGGGTTATATGAATGATGGTCTTTATTATTTGGATAATAATGACAAACACAAATTGAATGCAAGTGATCTAAAAGAATGCAATGCCATGGTGAAAACCAACTCAAGTTCAAAATATATTTGGCACTTAAGGTTATGTCATGTTGCAGAAGATAGGATTGCAAAACTGGAGAAAATGGGGATTCTATCTTCATTGGGCTCTGAGCCTACTCCAACTTGTGAATCTTGCCTTCAGGGCAAAATGACTAGATCACCCTTTGTTGGACAGGGACTAAGAGCTGAAAATATTTTGGAGATAATACATAGTGATGTATGTGGTCCATTTAAAGAAATGGCTAGAGGGGGTTTTCATTATTTTATTACCTTTACTGATGATAAATCAAGGTTTGAGTATTTGTATTTAATGAAATACAAACATGAATCTTTTGAAAAGTTCAAAGAATTTAAATCTGAAGTAGAAAATCAAACAGGAAAGAATATTAAAGCTCTTCGATCAGATCGTGGAGGTGAATATTTGAGTACTGAATTTGATGAATACTTGAGAGAACATGGCATTGTTTCTCAGCTGACTCCTCCAGGAACGCCATACGGTGAATGGTGTATCGAAGGAGAAATCGTACCCTATTGGATATGGTACGTAGTATGATGACCTATCTTGATATGCCAATCTCCTTTTGGGATTTGCATTAGAATCGACTTTGTATATTACGAATAGGATTCCATCAAAATCAGTTTTTCCACACCTTATGAGATATGGTATGGAAGAAAACCAAGTCTTAAGCATGTTAAGATTTGGGGTTGTCGACAAATTATATCAAAAAGCGAACAACGATAAATTGGAGACCGGATCGAGAAAAGGTCGATTTGTTGGATATCCAAAAGATAGTTTTGGATATTATTTTTATTTGCCTACTTCACAAAAGGTTGTGATAAGTAGAGATGCCACATTTCTTGAACAACAGTTTGTTTAAGAAGGAGGCAAAGGAAGGCAAATAGAGTTAGAATTGGAGAATTCTGACCAACCAACATATCAGATGGATATAGATCCATCTAGTCAACCTATACCCGTTGATAAAACATCTACAGCTGTTCCTCTTAGAACAACCAGGGTATCTCACCCACCAGTGAGATATGGTTTTCTTCATGAAGAAGAACAAGAGTTGTCTACTCATGAAGAAGTAGATCATGGAGATGATCCACTTACCTATGAAGAAGCTATATCGGATATAGACTCTTCAAAATGGATTGATGCTATGAAATCCGAGATTGATTCCATGTATAAGAATCAAGTTTGGAATCTTGTTGACCGACCTGAAGGTATTGTACCTATAGGGAACAAATGGGTTTTCAAGAAGAAAATTGGTTCTGATGGAAAGGTAGAGACCTATAAGGCAAGGCTAGTAGCGAAAGGGTTTCGCCAAAGGCAAGGAATCGACTATGAGGAGACTTTCTCGCCTGTTGCCATGCTTAAATCAATTAGGATTTTATTAGCAATAGCTGCGTACTATGATTATGAGATTTGGCAGATGGATGTCAAAACAACTTTTCTCAATGGATACATAGAAGAAAACATTTTCAGGGAACAACCTAAGGGATTTGAATCCCAAGATGGTTCCAAGGTATGCAAGCTAAAGCGATCCATTTATGGGTTGAAACAAGCTTCGAGGAGTTGGAACATCCGTTTTGATGAAGCCATTAAATCCTTTGGTTTTATCAAAAATGAGGATGAGCCATGTGTATATAAGAAGGTTAGTGACAGTGCTATCACTTTCCTTATCTTATATGTGGATGACATACTGTTGATGGGTAATGACACAGGTATGTTGACGACTATAAAGGTATGGTTGTCAAATACATTCTCCATGAAAGACTTAGGGGAGGCAACCTATATTCTTGGGATTCGCATCTATAGAGATAGAGCGAAAAGAATAATTGGTTTATCCCAAAGTCTATACTTGGAAAAGGTGTTAAAGAGGTTTAACATGCTTGATTCCAAGAGAGGATTGTTACCAGTGAGACATGGTATCCATCTTTCTAAAGAGATGTCTCCAAAGACACCTGAAGAAAGAGATAAGATGGCCAGGATTCCATATGCTTCGGCTATTGGAAGTTTAATGTATGCAATTTTGTGTACTAGGCCGGATATCGCATATGCTGTTAGTTTGACTAGCAGGTATCAATCCAATTCAGGTTTGGAACATTGGATAGCTATCAAGAATATCCTTAAGTACTTGAGAAGAACTAAGGATTTATTCTTGATTTATGGAGGTGGAGACTTGCAATTGGATGGTTATCACGATTCGATTTCCAATCGGATATCGATGATAGAAAGTCTACCTCTGGATATGTGTTCATTTGTAATGGAGGTGCGATCGGTTGGAAGAGTTCCAAGCGAGCACATTGCAGATTCCACTACGTGGTGAGTATATTCTTTGCATCGGATCTCGCAAAGGAAGCTGTTTGGATAAAGAAGTTCGTGACAGAACTTACAGTAGTTCCTTCCATTGAGTCAGCAGTTCCTCTACACTGTGACAATAATGGAGTAGTCATACAGGCTAAGGAACTAAGGTCTCACCCAAAATCCAAACACATAGAAAGGCACTACCACATTATCAGACATATAGTTGGGCAAAGGCGATATAGCCATGTAGAAAAATAACATCAGCTGAAAAAATTCAGCTGATCCATGCACTAAGCCTTTGTCACAAGCTCAGTTAGACTGACATCTTGAGAAGATGGGTCTAAGGTATTGTAATGAATGGCTCTAGTGCTAGTGGGAGATTGTTAGTAGTATGCCCTAGAGCATATCATTTAGTATGTATCTTGTATATATTTTTATTAATAAAAGGCATTTTCACTTTTCCGTTTACATAATATATTTATGTGTAATAGAAAAGGTCCATTGATATTTTGTTAGAAATATTATTCTTAAGTTGTTAAGAATATGAGTGACAATATTTCTAGCACAAAGTGTCATAAATAGGTTCACAATCGAGGATACTTCATAATAAGGACATAACTTATCCAGAAAGATTGTATTCATGTTTGTTCCCAAGTTATTTATATGAGATATAAATAAGATGGAATGGTGAGTCTCATGCCATATAACAAACATGATAGGCACTTATAAATGATAAGTAGGCCGAACCAGTGACACTTATGAGAAGCACATGGAGTTTACTCTTGTCAATGTTTTGTCATAAATCATATCAGTGCATATAATCTTTAGACCTGAGATAGCATGATTATCTTGTATATAGGTAGTTTGAGTTTGATACTGCTTTCATACTTGTACTGTGTATGGGTATATGGGCATGTGTTGGCTCCTACTAGTTATATATGGAGGCAGGTGTTGATCAAGATGGAATCTGTTCCTCTAAGTAAATAAAGATAAAATCCTATGTTCATTTAATTGTTCTTGATGTTTCAAGTTCCTGGCCAGGACAGATAGATTTATTCAGAAAAGAGTTTCTGATGAGAAAATTTTTTTAATCAAGAACTGGAATCAAAAGAGAACATAATATTCATAGCAAATGGAGTTTGACATAAACCATGACTCCAGCTTGAGTAGGGATTTTGTAACAGAGAGATTCTAGTGCATGGTAACATATGATTATTGGTTCATTTAAGGTAAACCTTATTACTAATTAGGTGGCCATGGCATGCTATGCTAGGTGTTAACCATGGTCTATGAGGCTCATAAAATGATTTAGAGAAATCATTTATGGTAAGAAAGAGTTCTGATGATATTAAGAGTTGATATCATGTCTCATTGCCAATTAGTGATGAGCCTAGTAAGTCACACACATACACAAGTTATCACCTAATTAAATATGATTTAATTAATTAATTAAAGAGTTTAATTGATTAATTAAATAGGTTTGGTTTGCAATTAGATTGCAAAGTCCCTAGCATGACTTGAAACCAAATCTAGATTATTGGATGTATAATATAAGTTAAATTTATATTTAAAGTGTTTAAATATGAATTTAATTAATGAGAAATTAATTAATAGAGATTAATTAATTAATTTATATTTGATATAAATTAATTAGAAAAAGAAAATAATTATTTTGGGTTGAGAACTCAAAATTAAGACACAGGGGCATTTTGGTTATTTTGCAGTGTGACACGTGGCACCATGAGATGGTGACACATGGCACCATGAGATGGTGACACATGGCATAACACATAAGCTTGCCAAATGTTTTTTAATCATGTAAGATGATTAAAATCAAGATTACATATAGGTTTGACACTTGGCACAATGTGATTGGGTCACTTAAACCTAGAGCTAATCAAAGGGTGACATGAGGCAAGGGTTTAATTTGTTAACCTAGCTATTTAAGTGTTGTTATGAGAAAATAAAACACAACCAGCAGCCACACTCCTTTGTCACGCCACTTTGAGGGTTTTCATCTCTTCTTCTTCATCTCTTATCAATTCAAAGAGATTAGCCATCAATCTCTTGAATTAAGAACACTAGGAATTGTTTCTAGTGTCCTGTTTACATCTTTAATCTCTTAAAAGGCAAAACTTGAATTTCTAATTAATAGAAAAAGCTTTAGAAGCTATTCAAGGGCTGCCATAGGTGTTCTTGGTGTGGACTAGCTAGAGGACAACATCGGTGTCTCAAGACGAATCTCAAAGCGCAGAACATTTGCGATTGCATCAAGAGGTTAGTGTAATCGTTCTTGATTTAATCTAGGGTTCTAAAATTAATCTGATTAATTTTAAAATCTTAAATGGCAAATACAGATCCAAAAACATATTAAAAGAGTTTTAATATGTTGTTTATCATTGAAATCAAATAGATAAAAATAAATCTTGCATGATGCATGTGACCCTAGGTGAAAATTTTTGAATTCAATGGTATAAACTTGTGTTTTTCACGCTTCCGTTCCTTCAAAATATACATAAAAATAATAAAATTAAAAGAAAAATCAATTTTTGTTCTTCTTCTCCATTATGTGCCGCCCCTCTCTCTCTTCTCTCTCTCATCTCATCCACTTTCCTACCATGAAAGCTTATTTTAAAGCTTTCTAAACCAAAAATTCAGCTATAGATTTTGATGTTTCCTTGGTTAAAACTTGTTCTTGGTTCTTGATTTGAAGATTGAAAGTGAAAAAGAAAAGGAAAATTGAAGAATTTAGAAAATTAGGGTTCTTGACTTAGGGTTTGGAAAAGAAAAATTGTAGAAAATGGTCAATGGATGCAAATGATCTTAATGAGGGTTAGAAACAGTCAAATGGGACCATTTGTGGTGTATGTGAATTGATAGAACCAAATTGCAATTCAGATTGGTTAGTGTTCATATTCTGGTAACTTGACCTAGGTCCCTTTCAGGGACAAAAACTGAAAATTTACCAACCCAATTGGTGTGAGGCCAATTGGGAATAAAACTACACAAAAAATGAACCATTTTTCATTCGAGAATTATGCATAGAAAATGACCATAACTTAGTGAACAATTAGGTCAAACCCGAATTAGGCACATTGAAACTGTACAAAACTGATCATATGAATAGTACTTATTCTAATGGCCATAACTTGGTCTAGGAAGGTCCAAATAACCTAAATTTTATACCGATGGAAAGCTGAGACATAGCACTACAACTTTCACAAAGAAAACAAACCCAAATTTTGATCATAACCTATCCAAAAACTCACCTGCACTCAGTACACCAAAAACTACTAATATCCAAAAAATGCTCAGAATTCTGGGTAACACCAAATCCAGCCAACCCCATTCAAATAGTCATAACTTGGCTAAAAAACTCCAAATGGAGTCATTCAAAAAGGTAATTAAAGCTAAGACAATAAGGAACAACTTTGATGAAGGACCCTTAGCCAAATTCTCACAGTAACCAGACTAATGGAACAGTAGAAAATAGGGGACCAAAACTGAAAAAAATTGTAATTTCTCTTAGGAGACTTAGGAATTGAATTGGCAATCAATGCCAACAAAATTGACACCCAAAATATGGTATATAGGTGCAATTAGAACTAATAAACCTATTAAGTATAGAAAAGTCAACATTTTGACTTGAATAGTGCCTTGAATAGTGCTACCATGCACAAAAATGTGAAAGACCCGAAATTTATAAACCGTAATAAGTAGGATAAGTCTGCAAAGAAATTGTTAGAATTTAAGTATTAGAAATGGATACTGAAGCACTTTAAATTTTTATGTTTCAGTTGGAAAGGGATCTTCGAAGGAGAAATGAAAGTTTGAGTAAATTGAGTTGACAAAAGAGGTTTGTGCACAACTAGTTTTTAATTGAATTTATTTCGAATATTTTACATATTTAAATGATTTTATTTCTTCTTATGCACTATGTTTATCAATTATGGAATTTATTTCAATAATTATTGAAATGGGTATAGCAAGCATGAATTTAGTTTTGTGAAATATTATTTCAACAATTATTGGATATTGTTTTGGACAGGATAAATTATGTTTTGAATTGTGACGGGCAATTTGCATGAATAAAATATAAAATTTTGTTTTGGATTGTGATGAGCATAAAAAAATTATGGAATATTGGAATTGATCTTGAATTAATATTGTGTTGTGATTTATGCTCATAAAAAGGACAAAGAAATGCATGATATGATTTTATATCTCACTATAGATGCTTGATTAGGTTATTACTCGTCTCTCTCATTTGTTGAGGAGACAATGGAGTTAGCTTTGTTTTGTTTTGAATACCATGGTATGTGCACAGGCTTAGATTCTCCTCTTATTAGAGGTTAGATGTAAGTTTTTCATTGGTCCTTTCGGAAGTTACATTATTGTGGTGTGTACTGTGCACGATGATTCGACCTCCCCGACCATAGGGAGTTAGAATCCCGATTCGACCTCCCCGACCATATGGAGTTAGAATCACCCCGAAGATGGCTCTTTCGGATTAGTCTTTCATAGTTAGTGAGATAAAGAATGGGTTTTGATTGATAAGAAATTGTGATTTTAAATGAGATTGTGCACAAATGATTTTGTTAAAATAATTGTTTATTTCCATTATTGCAGGAATTATTTTTATTGTTCAGTTATGATTTGACAAATTGAAATTTTGATCAAGGTTATTTTATTAAGTGACTATTATTATTAGCAATGAAAATTTTGATATTTGGAAATTGGTTAAATTTCGAGATTCCAAAATTTTTGGTATAATTATTGTCAATGTATATTATATTACATTTTAAATTATAGTTGTGCACCCCTGAGTTCACCACTCAGCGATAGCTTTGCATGCTGTCGCAGGTGAGAGTAGAGATAGAGCTGTTAAGTAAGATTCCTGCAGCTGCACCTTGAAGCCTGCTTGTGACTAGCCTCGAGTATATTATAAGTATACCCTTGTATATTAGATTTTTATTATGCATGTAAATATATGTGTGTAAATTATTTGAGCAGATGTATAAAACTTTTGAAATGTTATTTTGGGTGTGTAATGGAAATGCAAATTTAGTTGTAACAATAATTTTAGTGCCTTGATGAATGTATTTTTTACTTTCTTCTGGAAATTAAAAATTATGGACGATTTCTTTTATGATGAGTTTGGCTTGATAAGTGACTTGAATTGATTGTGATGAATGAGGATATGAAAATGAGTGTATTGGAGTTGTGGTTGTTTTGAAAACATTGGGAGTGTATTTCTTTACAGGTTTTAAGTTTGGTTTTCTCAAAATATAGATGGCACTCTGCCAAAATTTTTATAAAATTTGTGAAAACTTTAAGTAGATTGAAAATTTGATATGTGGTTTATCTTCAAATAAAAGTTTTTAATTCCTACCAAAAGTGCTCGCCACCTTCGAAAAGTAAGAAAATTGTTTTAAAATTCCTCGTAGTTTATTTAATGGGTTATCGATAAGTGAAGTTCAGTAATTCATTAGGTACACTGCGAGATTATGTTATGCCTTACAGAGGGGTAAGGTGTGACAATGGTAACATATGTTTATAGGTTCATTTAAGGCATTCCTTATTACTGATTGGGTAGCCATGGCATGCTATGCTAGGTGTTAACCATGGTCTATGAGGCGCCAAAAATGATTTATAGAAATCATTTATGGTAAGAAAAAAGATTTGATGATATTAAGAGTTAATATCATATCTCATTGCCAATTAGTGATAAGCCTAGTGAGTCACACACATACACAAGTAATCACCAAGTTAAAAGTGATTTAACTAATTAGTTAAAGAGTTTAATTGATTAATTAAATAGGTTTGGTTTGCAATTAGATTGCAAAGTCCCTAGCATGGCTTGAAACCAAATTTAGGTTATTGGATGTATAGTATAAGTTAAATTTATATTTAAAGTGTTTAAATATAAATTTAATTATGAGAAATTAATTAATAAAGATTAATTAATTAATTTATATTTGATATAAATTGATTAAAAGAGTAGAATTAATTATTTTGGGTTGAGAACTCAAAATTAAAACACAAGTATAATTTGGTCATTTCATAGGGTGACATGCGGCACCATGAGATGGTGACACATGGCATCATGGTTTGTCATTTATTTTCCTATTATGCATGATGATCAAAGTCAAGATTAAACCTAGCTTTGACACTTGGCTTAATGTGATTAGGTCAATTAAAATTAAGATGCAATCAGAAGATGACATATGACAAGGTTTTAAGTGATGACCTAATTATAAAAGGGAAATAATGAAAGAATAAAAACATTCTGATTTTTCTAAAGAGGTGCCACCACTCATAAAGCCTTTTTCTCCTCTTCTTCTTCTTCTCTCATCAATTCAAATAGAATTGCCCATATTATCTTGAATTAAAATTGCTAGAAATTGTTTCTAGTGTCCTATATACATCTACAACCTCTCTAAAGGAAAATCTCTAATTTCTAATTGGTTGCCAAGGCTTGAGAAGCTGTTCAAGGGGCTGCCATTGGTGATCTTAGTGTGGACAAACTAGAGGGACAATATTTGGGGTCCTAGGTGCTTCACAAAGATACCAATCACATCTACAGTGCATCAAAAGGTTAGTGCACATATTCTTGTATCAATCTAGGGTTCTAATGAATTAATTTGTTAATTCTAAAATCTTAAATGGCAAATGTAGATCCTAATACATATTAAAAGGGTTTTAATATGCAATTGAACATTGAAATCAATTAAGTATATAATGAATCTTGCATGATGCATGAGACCCTAGAAGAAAAATTTTGAATTCAATGTTCTAATCTAATAATTTTCATGCTTCCGCTCCTTCAGAACTCTAGAAAGAGTGCAAGTGTGCAATTAAAATCAAAGAAAAATTTGCCTTTCCAACCCCATAAAAGCAATGAGTTTGGGAGGGGGAGAGGACAAAAGGCACCTAAAAAATAAAAATTAAAAAAAAACTACCAAAAACCCTTCCTCTCAATACAAAATCACTAGAATAAACTTAGTATACTTGATATTTTATGCATACATGCTATCCTTATATTTGCATTCCCTATAAACTTTTCATTGGCAACCAAGTCATTATCCCTTAGCCCCATTACAACCATTTTAAAGACCTTTTGATCTTTTGAAAATGTGTATGCTACATTAGTGGAGATAGGAAATTGAGAAATGCCTATGGAGTTGGAATTGAGTTACTTCATCATAATTACTCACAAAAGTGGCAAATTTGGGGGAGTAAGTGTTTCTCAAGTTTACCCTGATAAGACAGGTTATTTGTGACTTATTAATGGCCTTGCAAAGAGGAATAATTAGTTGAAGCACCAAAAAGGAGGTAAAGTTCTAAACAGGCAGCTATTAGAACCCTTATGCCTTGAAATAGGGTAATTAGTATAAAGGTCGGAGGAGTTCAATTTTGTGCTTATTAAATTGTTAGTTATATTCCTAAGTATCCCCTAAAATGTGTTTTAAAACAGAGTTTGTTTTGCTTGAGGACAAGCAAAAGTTTGAGTTTGGGGGTATTTGGTGCACTTGAATTGTATAGATGTTTTTAAGAACAATTATATACTATCTCATAGTATTTAGGTAAGTAATCTCATGCATAATAGTTGACTTCATTAGTTTTTGTAATTTCTATTATCATGCCCTTAATTCCAAATTTTCTGTATCATTTCAGGTGTTTGCGTGAAGGCCTAGAGTATAAGAGTGTAAAAGGGAAGCTTGGAGAAGTCAAAAGACTCAGAATTTCTGCTGATACAAAGTATACGGCCCGTGTAACCAAGCCCATGTAGCCAGCGCAGACCCGTGTAAGTCTCTGTGCCAATGCAAGACTCCACAATTCCACTCCAGTAAGTTACACGGCCCTGGGCCATGTAGTGACACACGGGCCGTGTACCTTGCGGCAGCCAGTTTTCAAACCTGAATTCCCGCTCTTGTTTACAGATTCAAATCAGACTCCTAAGGCTTTTGGGACTCAAAATGACCTAACCCTAGAACAGCTATTATAAATAGAAAGAAAAAAACATCCAAAAAGGAAGATCCTTTAACAACACGTTTAGGAGTTTTAGAGAGACTCGCATTCTGCACTCTCTTTAGCCATCTTGAGGAGAAGAATATCAGTATCAAAGGGAGTTTTCCAGCCGAAGTTCCACAAGATCAAAGCTGCAAACTCTTTTCGTTTCCTTCATCCCATCTCCTTAAACGGATTTTTATTGTTTTATTTCTTCTATATGATTTCTTTTTACTATCTTTACCTTTTTATCATGATGTTTGCTGAACTCATGAGTGAGTAGTTTTTATATTCTGGAATTGGGAGAGTAATGCTTGTAATCATTGTTATGGATAAATATTAAGTTTTATTTATTACATTTGAGATATGTTCTTTGATTTAATTTCTTGTGATCTTAATGCATGCTATGTGCTGGTACCCACTTAGTATTGATTGTAGATATTAATTGAAGGACTAAAAGGTGAAGATTAATATTAGAAAATCAAGAACTTGAACCTAGGAATTCTGACCTAGACATAGGCTGATACCTTTGTGGAACTTCAAAATTAGTCAAAGACCTTAAGGGATTTTAATTAATTTGATCACCATGAAAGTTGGGTTTAAGTTAATTAGAATACACCCTAGGCACCTTGAGAGAGGACTTAGGATACCTTAGGACTGATTTTCATCAAGGTAAACGATTCTCAAAACCAGTAAAAAAATAAGATAACATCCATAGCAAGATTCAGGTGTGAAATCTTAATTCTGGAATTGTTCCAAAATAGATTACTTCATTTTAAGTTTATCATTTTAGTGTTTAAAATAGACAACTTTCATTCCTTCATTGTTCGATAGCCTAAATAGTCAAAATTACTATGTAGATTGGTACTTACTAATCAAATTCATTATGGGAATGATACTTTACTCATTATTTTATTACTTGTTAGCAATCTGTGCACTTGCAGTGGTTGTAAAACCAGCAAACACTTCTCTCACCCATTCCTCCATTGAAGCTTGCTCCAAGCTTCCAACCCATCCAAACCCATCTTTCCTTCCATGAAAATTTTTAGAAATTCAAAGAAAAACTTGCATCAAGCCTTAAAGTCAAAGAATTAAGCAAGAAATTCAAGAAATTTGAAAGGAAAGGAAGGGGAAAAATATGGTTGACAGCTTAAAGAAGAAGATCAAGGCGTTTTAGACAAATTATAGGTTGATTGAAGCTAAGGAACAAGGTTAGTGCTATCAACTCCCTTGGATTTTGAAGTTATACCAAATTGATTTAGGGTTTGCTAAATTTTAGAATTTTAATTGTTGTTTTCTAACTGATGTAATTATGCCTAAATTAAGTTAATTTGGCACCCAATTATTGATATGAATTGATGAGATGACCAAACTATTGAATGGGTGTGATGTTGTGTGTTGAGGCAGATTCTGGACCCTTAAGTCCAGTAGGTTTGAATGGCTATAAGTAGAGCTACATAGCTCTAATTGGTGTAAGGCTAATTGGAGATGAAACCTAAGACATAATACTAGAAATTTCATGAAGGAAGGTTGCCCAAAAATTGTAACATCCTCACTTTAGCTAGTCCGTACAGTCTATTGTTCCGGTGACCAATGTCGGTCCGGGCAGCTAGAATGTTTGAAATTTTAAATAGACTAGAGTGAGGAGTTATAAAGAAATTAAATAATGCTCATAAAAATCAAGGAAAAATTTTTAGAAACGAAATACACTAAGGTTAAACGAGCTGAAACCCCAGTGATGAGTAACCCGAAGGGGAAGTGACGGTGAAGGCCGTTAACAACCCTAGACCCGGGGAAAAATTATAAAATAATTTTTGGGACTCCAAAGAAGGGTCATTGAGGTTCTTATGGCATTAGAATGCCAAGAAAATGCTTAGAAAAATTTTTCTATTGGCACACACAATTTTGGCTCATTAAGCCAAATGGAGGGCATTTTGGTCATTCGTCTTCAGAGATGATTTTAGCCAACTTGTCCAGTTAAATAAATAATTTATATGACATAAAATGTGAATAAATATTATTAAAAATTTAATTGAAATTAAATAGATAAGAAAAGGATAGAAAATGAAAGAAATTAGAATTTTGACATCATAATGATGTCATTAAAATTCTCCCACCCAATCCAATGTTGACACATGGCATAAGTTTATTTAAAAAGACTTAATGGGTAGAAAAATTGAGAAAAAAAATCAGAACACTCTCAACCCTTCTTCCTTGCCGTTTCACTCTCCCTCCATAGCCACCATTACCAAGCTTTTTAAAGCTTGATTTTCATAGCTTTTACCCAACTAAACCCTATATTCCCAACACAAAAAATTATTCTTACATCTTGGTGAGTCTTTTGGGAGCAAAAAAAAAAAAAAAAGAAAAAGAAGAACCCTAGCAAGTTGGAAATTTCACTCCATTAGAGGTTTGTGACCTAACCTTGATTTTCTCTTTAAATTCATGTTAAAGGACTATGAGTGAGTGCAAATTACAAAGAAATTTATTAAATACCATGTGTATGCCCATCCCATATTTTCAGCAGCCTTGGTTGGGGTAAGATTGTGATGACTTTTCTGGATCTAAAATGGTAGTATGGCTGCCCTTAATATGAATATCTTAAGTGGAGTAGTGAAATGTAAGTGATAATGCATGGTTTGAGATAGTTAAGTTAGGGTTTGGGATGACAATGAGACTTTGATCATGTGATGATGAAAGTAGGTTTTAATGGTCAATTATTAACCATTTGGCTATGTATGAATAAAAAATGAAGTGATTTGTGTAGTGAGAATGGAGTTTGGTGTGGCTACCCTTGGTGACCTACAAGACTGGGCATGAGTCCAACAGGTTTGGCTAGCAATAACTGGAGTTGTAGAGGTTCAATTGGTGCAAGGCCAATTGGACATGAAACTAGACACATAATGGCATAACTTTGGTGGAGAAACTATGCCCAGAAAACCAAGTCAAGTTGACCAAAAGATTGCCCTAATCCAGGTGACCTGCATTCTGCCTGGGCAAAATGACTAAATGAATAGTGTTTAGTCATTTGGTCATAACTCAATGTAGAAAGGTCCAATTGACCTGAAATTTTACCAGCAACAAGCTGAGATATAGACCTATAGCCTTCATGAAGAAACCTAACTCAAATTTTGACCATAACATATTCAAAAAGTGACCTGCAGTCACTGCTCCTAATACTATAGATTTGGTCAGTCCAGAAATTCTGGAAAAATTATAATCTAGTCAGTTGTGGTTTTTGGGCCATAACTTGAGCTACAAAACTCCAAATGGAGTGATTCAAAAAAGGAAATGTAACTAGACAAAATAAGGAACAACTTTCATGTTGATCATTTTGCCAAATTTCCACTGCAAAAATGACTAATGGAATAGTAAACACAATGCTTAAAAACTGATAATTGTCAACAATTAACATTAAGCTTAGAAATGGTATTGGCAACCAATATCAACAATTTTAGAATGCAAAATGTGGTATGTTGGGAGTATTAAAACCAATGTACCAATTGTCCATGTAAAAGTCAACATTTTGTTGACTAATGAATTGAATAGTAACCCAAAACTTGAATTTCAAGAATTATGAAACTTAAAAGTGTAATATGCCCTAGTATACCTAGCAAGATTGGTTTGGATAGATTGGCATGCCAATAGGGTTCTGTTAGCAGTACTACATATGGCTTCATGCCATTCTGAGTTTTATGGCCTCATGTGCCATTTTGTGATAAAATAGCCTTTGGCTATGTTGATTGAGATATTATATTTAGGTTTCATCCCTGATAATTATTACAGCTTATTAGCTGTTCTGTTGTACACTGGGAGACACAATGTGACCAATGGTGTAATGGTCCGAGATACTTAGTACCCAGTGCTAGTTTACCCGTTTATCTTGTCCAATCGACTAGTATGGGTTACTCGGGCAATGATAATAAATTTTACCAAACTTTAATCGAATAATACTGCAATAAACATCAGGAATTAAGTCTACAAAAAAAAATGTACACACACATTCTGTATATTTACTTTATTTTAGTTATTTTATTTTATATTGTCACCACTAAGCAGAATTTCTTAGCACGTCGCTTTTGCCAAGTGTAGGTACTAGAGACATAGCTGGGGAGTCTAGCAGACCTCATACAGGGTGAGCCTTCAGATCTACACACGGAGTTCAGAGTCACCTCACATTATAGTGCATTTGGTAGGACATTAGGCCACTTTTGATATTTTGATATTTTGTATTTTGTAAACTTCTGTAATGTATATTATAAATTCATGTAATTTAGCTTTTGATGTAATTATCTATGAACTATGTTCAGTAATAAATGTGAGTATTTCTCATTGAGTTGTCTGTAATATGAATTGAATTAAATTTTGAGATACTGAAGTCAATTGAGAAATTGTTAAGAATATATTGGTGGTTGACTGAGAATGATGTGATAATGTTATTAGAAGTGTTTTTAACAGATTTAGAAGAACTATTTTTCCAATTTACAGCCAGCACTCTACCGGATTTTCTATAAAATTTGCGAAAAAATTTAGATTAATAAAAAATTGTAAATAAATAAGTAAAAAGGGTAAATTGAATTAAAATATGATTTGGTGCTCCGGCACAATGCGTGGCATATCTTACTCGGCTACACTATAGACGGGTAAGGGGTGTCACAAAACTGACCACAAATTGCCCTAAATTAGGCTTGAATATGGATTTGGCATTCTTGACCTGGGCAAAAATGACCATATAAATAGTGTTTAGTGATTTGAGCATAACTCACTCTAAAAAACTCCAAATGATCTGATTCTTAATCCTATGGAATTTTGAGAGATAGGAGAATATTTTTTATGAAGATCAGAAAACTTAGTTTTGACCCTAACTCAACCAAATTGCTAGGCAAGTTTAGTCCATCAAATCTGCCTGGACAAAACTTGAACCTAGAAAATCCTAAACTTTAGGTATCTAACCAATTGTGGCAAAAATGCCATAACTTGAGCTACAAAACTGAAAATGCAGTGATTTCAAAACTAAAATGGTCATAACACATAGAACTACAATTTTTGTGTTTTGACCAAAACCCAGATCATAAGGCATCTTTGAGAAATTGTTAGGAGAATTCAGAAATTCCCAACCTGGAAATTCCTGCATTGGAACCATTTTGCCATTTGACCCCAAGACAGCTATTAGACCATAACTTTCACTAGAAAATCTCAATTTGGATGAAGCAAAATGATCTAAAAACCTAAGAAATAGGAATACAACTTTGGTTTAGAAACCTTACTCAAATTTTGGGTGTAAGGCCCTTAAATATTAATTGTAAGACAAACTTGAAAACTGAAATCCTGGAGTTACAAGATCTAGGAGTCTGGGTTGGTTAATTAGCCATAATTTACTCTACACAACTTCAAATTTAGTGATTCTTGAACCTGTGTAACCATGAGACATAGGAGAACAACTCATATGAAGAACACTAAGCCAAATTATGACTGTAATTTGCCCAGATAGCTTGATAAAACTAAGTTCTAGAATCTACCTTATTTTGGAATAGTATTAGTTACTGGACTAGTACTTGGCAAATTAACTATAACTAGAGCTATAAAAACATCAAAATGATTGATTCAAAAAGGAAATTAAAGTTAAGACATAACAAAACAACTTTCATGAAAGAAGTATGGCCAAAAGGATTCTGTATCTTGGCCAGATTGCTAGAAAAAGTTAAAGCATAAATTCTGGAATTCATGAAATCTTCATAAAAAGACTTAGAATGTGATATGTACACAACATAATTTGTTTGAGGAGCACATAAATCATATGAATATGTAATTGGGACTTATGTTCCCATCATGAATGGAATGACAATGCTATGAACAATGAATAGTGCTTAATGGCAATGGTATGACAAGCATTAATGCCATGTGATATGTAATTGGGACTTATGTTCCCACTATGATTGAAATGATAGTATCATGATAAATAAATGATACAAAATGATAAAAAGTGAGAATGTTGAAATACCACCATGAATGGAATGATGATACCATGAGAAAAGAATATTACATGTGATAAATTAATGAGAATAATGAATAAAAAATTATACTAATTTGCCCATGTATGCCTAGACATTGTGTATGGGTTGGATAGATTAGCATACCAAGAAGGGATGTGTTTAGCAATACTACATATGGCTTTGTGCCATTTTGTTATCATGGCTTTCATGCCATTCTATTAATTATGGCTTCTAGTCATTCTGTTGCATTATGATGTGTATGGCTTTATGCCCGATTGCTATTATGGCTTTTTAGCCATGCTATTGCATACCTGATCGACATTATGTGTCCCATCGTATGACGATCCGAGACATAAGTGTGTCCAGTGTTAGTGATACCCGTTTATCCAATCCAGTCAGTCTACTATAAGTGACTTGGGCATTGAAAAGTATAAATGAGATTAAATATGTGTTGAAATAAAGTAAGGAAATTGAATATCAAGATAAAGAAAAAGAAAGATCCCAATAAAATAAATGTTTCCAAAGGTGTTAAAGAGTTGATAGTATAAATCTTACTTAGTTTTAAACTAATCGATACTTCATTAAATATGCATTTTCCTTATAGTTATTACAACCATGAAATTATTACTTTTATTTGTATATTATATCTTCATTGTATTATTGCACCACTAAATAGAAATGCTTATCGCTTTGGTTTTCCACTCGTAGGTACTAGAGAAAAAGCCCAGTAGACATTAGACTGGGATTTTAGAGTCCGAATCTACAACTAGTACCCAGTGTGTCACCTCACCCCAGTAGTGCATTTTGGTAGGGCCCACGAGCCATATTAGTGTATTTTTGTACATTGTAAATATTCATTAAGTTGTAATGTAAATTATAAGATTTGTATAATTAATTTGTACATAATGTAGATTAATAAAATTTGTAAATTCCATGTATAATATGACTTGAAATTTGATATGGATGAATATATAAATTTTATGGAAATGAATATGAATGAGAAATGATTTTATGATTTGATATTATGGAATGGATGAAAATGGAATTGAGATTATATAAGAAATTATTTCAAGCAGGTGACTGATAAAACAAGATAAATCTTAATAAAACAGGAAAAACTCCGTCAGTTTCTCCACTTAAATATATTTAATTTTAAAATCAAATGGAATTAGAATTAATAATGAATAAAGTAAAATAACAGAAGGTGCTCCGACACAGAATGTAGCATTCCTTGCCTGACTACACTATAGATCGGGTAAGGGGTGTTATAGGAATAGAGTGGGCCATCCTCACCTTCAGAGACATTTTAAACTAGGATGACTAGATTAGGACACATTTTGGATTTTGTATAGGCCTAGGCCTAGCACTAGTCTATTTTGTTAACCATTAGTACATTTCCTTAGATATATATGCATATACTTTGCTTATTCTATCCATTGTGCCTTACTAATTTTCAAAGCTTGCATATTATATTATATTGCCATTGAGGATAATGTCAAGTGTGAGTTTGGAGGTGTGTATACAATTCTTACAATTTTTTGCATTTTAGCTAATTCTAGCAATTGTATTTGCATTACCTTTCCATGCCTTTTATTATACTTATGTATCAAAATTCTGAAAATTGTTCAAAATTTTTCAAACTTTCCTTAAAAATATGACTAGAACTTTAATTAAGCAAACAATTCTTCTCTCATGGGTTAATGGATTGAATATACTGGATAGGCTAAAGGTTTTAATGACTTGCTTGTGAAAAATCTATCTTTTAAGTGGAGTAAAACTAATTAAACTAATTCATAATTATTGGTTTATCACATTGAACTTACAAAACTATGAGAAAATTCTAGAAATAAAAACAAGCTTAGTATGCCTCACCAACCCTAAAACAGATTTCTTTGCTCAATTAAGGCAAAATCCTAGTATGCACTTAAGAAAGAGATGATTTAGGCATTCTTTGTTTGTTAACCTCATTAAAAACCTTAGCCAACCTTAATTTGAACTATCCTTTATAGCCAATTTGAGCCTATATTTTACCTTTATATGTTCTTTGCTAATGCACAATATTAACCTAACTCTTAGCCCAAACACATATCCTACCCTTATGAGAAAAGTAAAAATGCGAAGTGAAAAGCACACTAGGTATGATGTAAGAAGATGGAAGGAGTAAATATAGACTTAGCATAAGTATGCTATAATAAAAATAAAAAAAAACTAAAAAAAGAAAGAGAGAGAGAGAGAGAGAGAGAGAGAGAGAGAGAGAGAGAAAGAGAAGTGCACTTCCAAACTAGTAAAAAGAATGAGTTTGGGGGTAGCCACCAAAATGGGATAAAAGGCATAAATAAAAGTCAATTCAAATGTAAAAGTCCCTATTAAAACACCAAAAGAGAAGCATACTTGGCATTAAGATTCAAAATTGTAAAATGCTTCTTTTCTCCATGTGCAAAGACTAAAGTCAAGATTTAGTGTGCTTTAACCTTTTTACAAGATGTTTATTCTCATATTTTGCATTCCTTAAGTCCTTTTTTCCTTGGTAGCCACATTTATCACCCTATAACCCCATTACAACCTCATAAAAGACCTTTTGATCTTTTGAAAAGTACATGCCATAATGATGGAGATATGCCTATGGGGTTGTGGATATATTCCTTTATCTTATATATAATCATTCATGATAGAGGCATTTTAAGTTAATGATTGTTTCTTGAATCTATCTTAGTAAGACAATTTCTTTGTAACTTATTAAAAGTCGTATAATTGGAATGATTAGTTGACACTTTATGAAGGAGATGGATTTCTAATAAGCACTCATTAATTCTTTTATACCTTAAAGGAAGGGAATTGGAATGTGGTTGTTGAGAGTTCAATTGTAAGCAAAATTGAGTTTTTGGTTGTAATTATAGGAAAGCAAATAACCCTAATGTGTTTTTAAGTTTTAATTTACTTGAGGACAAGCAAATGTTTGAGTTTGGGGGAATTTAATACACTGGTATTGTATAGGTATGTTAAGGTGCATTTTACTACATTTTATGAGCATTTAGTTAGTCTATTGCATAATTTCTTGTTAGTTTTATTACTTTTTATGATTTTGAGATATTCTAGCTTAATTTCTTAATTTCTATGTTTTATCAAGTGATTTCATACAGTCCCAAGGCCTAAAACACATTTGGACAAATTGGAAAGTCAAAAAGAAGAAATTTTTTACTAAGGAGGAAAGGATAGGCCATGCACTAGGCATCTTTACCATGTGTAATTATTTATTGGAAGAATGCTGAAAGAGAGTAATTGCACGGGCTATGTAAAAGGACCCGTGTAATGGTCCCTAGCTCGTGTAACCTTCTACCAACCCAAATAATGAAAGCTTCAAGAGCTCCAGAAAGTTATACGGCCTGCCCCATGTAATGAAGCACAGGTCATGTAAAATACCCCAAGTCAAACTCTAATTTGACTTCAACTCTATTTCGCTCGACTAGGACAAACTTCTAAGGTCTTTAAGACTCCGAATTGAGGGTTTTTTCTACTAGATATAAATACAACAAGTCAGGAACAAGCTAGGGATCACATCTTTTACATTCTACCTTAGATTTTCTATAATTTAAAAAGATTTGCACTAAGATTCTTAGGAGAGATTTACAGCTGAAGTTTCAAAAGTTTAAAGCTGCAGAATCTTCTATCTGTATTTTTTTGTTCCATTACTTCATATGTTTTGTCATTATTATTTTATTTTTATGTTGATTGTTAAACTCACCATGAGTGAGTAGTCTTCTTAATTCTAGGATTAGGGATATAACACTTTGAATTCTATTATGGATTCACATTGATTTTATTTTATAAATTTGGAGAATTATTCTGCGATGTGTTGGTATCCACTTAGTCATGATTTTATATGTTAATTGAAGGACTGAAAGGTAAAGATTAATATTGGAAAATCAAGATAATGAACTTAGGGTTTTTGACCTAGAGATCGACTGAGATTATATGTGGAGTTTATAATTAATAAAAAATGTTAAAGGTTTTTAATTAAGATTGATCAATACGAAAGTAGGGTTCAAGTTATTTAAGATATACCTTGAGTGTCTTGAGAGAGGACTTAAGATAGTTTAGGATTAATTTTCTTCAAAGTAACAACTTTCCAATTTATTGAATGAATGAGAATAGATCTATAGTAGGTTGAAGTGTGAACCCCTAATTCTAGAATTGCTTTTATTAATTGATTACCTTAGTTGAATTGTTTAGTTTTCTTCTATTTCATTAGTTTATAATAACTTACTTTAAATTCTCATCACTATAGTTTGTAGTCTAGATAGTTATAGTTGCTGTTTAGTTTAGTACTCACCGAGTTCCTTATGGGAACAATACTCACTCACTACTGTATTACTTGTTAACAATCCGTGCACTTGTAGGATTTTACACAATAATAGCAAAATGAAAATTTGTTTTTATTTTATACTTAGATATACATCTTATACAACAATTATCTAATTATAGAGCAACTGTCACATGACACTCTCCATAAAAAGATTGACTTGCTTTATATAAATACACACACACACACACAATTGACCATTACATAAAGAACAATATTAATTATATCTTCAATTAAGAAAACCACAATATAATAAATTTTAAATGACAAATTTAATCATAGATATCTTAAATATTTAGTATAAATGATAATAACTACTAATTATAAAGTAAGTAAAGCTTTTTATGGATAGTGCTGTGTGATAGCACAATCAAACTTTTTATAAAGAGTGCCGCGTGATAGCACCATTAAAAAATTCTGCTTGATTTATATATGGATATATATCAACATATATCTATCATGGATTCACAACTTCTTTTTCTATGTCATCAAAAGTAGGTCAAATCTTTTTATGGAGTGTAACACGTGATAGCACAAAGAAAATTTGTTTTTGTTAATATTTATTATAAATGATAATAGCCACTAATTATAAAGTTAGTCAAATCTTTTTATGGAGAGTGACGCATGAAAGCACAATGGAAAAAAAATTTTATAATTAGATATATATCTTTTACAACGATTATCTAATTATAGAGCAATCAAAGTTTTTCATGGTGCTATCACACGACACTCTTCATAGAAAGATTGACTTGCATTGTATCTTTAATTAAAAAACCACAATATAATAAATTTTAAATGATAAATTTAATCATCAAGATCTTAAATATTTAGCATAAATGATAATAACCATTAATTATCAAGTAAATATTTTTATGGATAGCGCCATGTGATAGCACAATCAAACTTTTAATATAAGTGCCACGCGGCAGTAGCACCATAAAAAAATCTACTTGCTTTAAATATATATATATATATATATATATATATATATATATATATATATATATATATATATATATATATATATATATATATATATATAACCCCGATATTAAGTAGTCTATGCATTCTACTGTTCCCGTGACTAGTGTCTGTCCGGACAGTCAGAATGTATAAAACCATATTTATGTCACCTAGAAAAGCCATAAATAAAAATTAATAGAAATTATATGAAGGTGAAATAGAAATAAGAAAAACAAAGCATAATCGGTTAAATGAGCTGAGGTCCCGCAGATGGGTGACCGAACCGGGAAGTGACTGCGAACTCAGTTGCTACCCTAATTTTGTATGGGACTCCATGACAACTCAGGCCTAGGGATAATTGCGAAGCTAATGGTAATGTGAAAACTATAGAAAAGAATAAAGAACAAGTTTAAATAATCGAATCAAAGTTTCAGAAGCAACCTAGTGCTATTGGAAAAACTGATCAGACCGATAAGGGAAAATTTGGTCAATTCACCCTTAGAGGCGACTATTAGCCTAAATGTCTATTAAAATGTAGGAAATTAAAATTATGAAAAATAGATTAAAAGTGAAGGGGTGTATGGAAGAAAAGAACAAAAGAAAAGAAAATTCAAAAATTAAAGTGCTTTATGACATCATGATGTTGTATGCATGACACAATAAAAATTTATAATTTAATTAAATGATTTTAGATAATTTAAAAAGGGGATAAATGAGAATTAAAAAGAAAACAAAAATTGGTCTTCTTCTCCATCAAAGTGTCGTCCCTCTCTCTCTCTCATAATCTCTCTAAATTCCACCATTTCCAAGCAAATTCAATCTTTAAAAGCTTGATCTCTTCCCATAAACCCTAACAATAAATCATAGAAAACTCTAAATTGGGCCTTGATAAGAAGAATTAAAGGGTGAAATTGAAGAAATTGGGAGAGAAAATTGAAGATTCAAAGGCTCCATATAAGGTAAGTCTCTCTCTACATTTAAATTAGTTTATATTTGTAGAAATAAGGTTGAAAACATAGAATCAACTTGAGAAAATTGAAAAAAAATCATGCTCAGAAGGGAATCCTAGAATTTCAGCCAGCCTAGGAAGAATTGGGAATTGATGGAAATTAATGGAATTAAACATGTCGTTAAGCTTAAATGATTAGGTGTAAGTAATTAGTATACTTGAATTGCATGAATTGTGGCAATTGGAAAATTAGGGTTCATAGTGATTAGGGTTTTGGAGGAATTTAGGGATTTTTGAAAATTGTTAACCAATTGATGTGTATAATGCTCAATTTTGATCAATTAGTGTGCTTAGAATTGAAAATTAATGAATGGAATTGAGATAAGTTGAGGTAGGTTGAGTTGCTAAATTCTGGACCAATGAGTCTAGCAAGTTTAAATAGCCATAAGTTGAAATATGTTGCTTCAGTTGGTGTGAGGCTAATTAGAGATTAAACTAGGTCATAATGCTACATTTTATTGTTAATAGTATGCCCTAGTGCATATCATTTAGTATGTATCTTGTACATGTTTTTATTAGTAAAAGACATTTCCACTTTTCCGTTTACATAATATATTTATGCGTAATAGAAAAGGTCCATTGATATTTTGTTGGAAATATTATTCTTAAGTTGTTAAGAATATGAGTGACAGTATTTTTAGCACAAAATATCATAAATAGGTTCATAATCGAGGATACTTCATAATAAGGACATGACTTATCCAGAAAGATTGTATTCATGTTTGTTCCCAAGTTATTTATATGAGATATAAATAAGATGGAATGGTGAGTCTCATGCCATATAACAAACATGGTAGGCACTTATAAATGATAAGTAGGCCGAACTAGTGAAACTTATGATAAGCACATGTAGTTTACTCTTGTCAATGCGTTGTCATAAATCATATCAGTGCATATAATCTTTAGACCTGAGATAGCACAGGTATCTTGTATATAGGTGGTTTGAGTTTGATACTGCTTTCATACTTGTACTATGTATGGGTATATGGGCATGTGTTAGCTCCTACTAGTTATATATGGAGGCAGGTGTTGATCAAGATGGAATCTGTTCCTCTAAGTAAATAGAGATAAAATCCTATGTTCATTTAATTGTTCTTGATGTTTCAAGTTCCTGGCCAGGATAGATAGATTTAATTAGAAAAGAGTTTCTGATGAGAAAATCTTTTTAATCAAGAACTAGAATTAAAAAAGAACATAATATTCATAGCAAATGGAGTTTGACATAAACCATAACTCCAACTTGAGTTTGAATTTTGTAACAGAGAGATTCTAGTGCATGGTAACATATGATTATAGGTTCATTTAAGGTAAACCTTATTACTAATTGGGTGGCCATGGCATGCTATGCTAGGTGTTAACCATGGTCTATGAGGTGCATAAAATGATTTAGAGAAATCATTTATGGTAAGAAAGAGTTCTGATGATATTAAGAGTTGATATCATATCTCATTGCCAATTAGTGATGAGCCTAGTAAGTCACACACATACACAAGTTATCACCTAATTAAATATGATTTAATTAATTAATTAATCAATTAAACTCTTTAATTAATTAATTAAAGAGTTTAATTGATTAATTAAATAGGTTTGGTTTGCAATTAGATTGCAATGTCCCTAGCATTACTTGAAACCAAATATAGATTATTGGATGTGTAGTATAAGTTAAATTTATATTTAAAGTGTTTAAATATGAATTTAATTAATGAGAAATTAATTAATAAAAATTAATTAATTGATTTATATATGATATAAATTGATTAGAAGAAGAGAAATAATTATTTTGGGTTGAGAACTCAAAATTAAGACACAGGGGTATTTTGGTCATTTCACAGGATGACATGTGGCACCATGAGATAGTGACACATGGAATTACACATAAGCTTGCCAAATGTCTTTTAATCATGTAAGATGATTAAAATCAAGATTAAATATAGGTTTGATACTTGGCACAATGTGATTGGGTCAATTAAACCTAGAGCTAATCAAAAGGTGACATGTGGCAAGGGTTTTAAGTGGTGACCTAGCTATATAAGGATGAAAAGAAAAATACCTAGATGCTATTTTTTCATTAGTGCCGCCCTAAAGAACCTCTCCCTCTCTTCTTCTTCATCTCTCATCAATTCAAAGAGATTAGCCATCAATCTCTTGAATTAAAATTACTAGAAATTGTTTCTAGTGTCCTGTTTACATCTTTAATCTCTTAAAAGGCAGAACTTGATTTTCTAAATAATAGAAAAAGCTTTAGAAGCTGTTCAAGGGCTACCATAGGTGTTCTTGGTATGGACAAGCTAGAGGGATAACATCTGGTATCCTGAAGATGAATCTCAAAGGCGCAAATACACTGCAGTGCATCAAGAGGTTAGTGTGTTTGTTCTTGATTTAATCTAGGGTTCTAAAATTAATCTGATTAATTTTAAAATCTTAAGTGGCAAATACAGATCCAAAAACATATTAAAATTGTTTTAATATGTTGTTTATCATTGAATCAAATAGATAAAAATAAATCTTGCATGATGCATGTGACCCTAGGTGAAAATTTTTGAATTCAATGGTATAAACTTGTGTTTTTCACGCTTCCGCTCCTTCAATTGGTATCAGAGCCACTATATTTGCCATTTAGATTATTGATTATATGATTTAATTGTGTGTTTTGATCATGAGATGATTTATCCATTGCTGGTTGCAATGGATGTGTGGCGGCATGCAAGAGAACACCTTTATAGTGCGCAAGGTTTGTGGCTTCATGTGTGGCTCAAGGTTTGGCTTCTTAATTTGCAATTGTTTTATGATCTAAAAGCTCATCCTATGTCTAATTAAATTGTTTAATTAGAATTTCAATCATATAATTAAATTTTGATTCAAATCAGAATTTTAAAAATTATTTGAATGTAATTCAAATCTGAATTTTAAAAGTTGTTTGAATGTGATTCAAATCTGAATTTTTAAAGTTGTTTGAATTATATTTACATCTGAATTTTTAAAATTGTTTGAATCATATTTAAATCTAAATTTTTAAAAATTGTTTGAATGTGATTCAAATATGATTTTTTAAAAATTGTTTGAATGTGATTCAAATCTGAATTTTTAAATTTGTTTGAATGAGACTCAAATTTGAATTTTTAAATTTATTTGAATCATATTCAAATCTGGATTTTTAAGTTGAATATGAGATATTCAATTTAATTTAAGTATGTATGTTTTATTTAATTGTTAAATAGTGATATGCATGATGGATGATCATGGACTATAAAAGACCAATGTGATTGGATTTATTTCTTTTATGTTTCTTTGGGATTGTAAATTAATTAATTTATTTCAATTTATTTTGGGCATGTATTATTAAGTTTGTAATAATTTTTGGGTTGTAATTTCATTTATTTAAGTTCTTGTAAATTCACCTTGGTATGCCAAGGATTACTATGTAATATTGGATTGCAAGAAGTTCAAGGAGGTCAAGAACATTGGTGGGACCAGTGGGAGGAATTCAAGATCAAGTGTTGATTATGTACTCCTTCAACAACTCTTGTAAAATGAATAAATGAAATGCACCTAGGAATGCCCTGATTCAATTCTTGGTGGCTCAGAATTGAATCCCTTAGAAAGTCTATGATCATACCATATTTATTGCTTATCCATGAATGCATGAGATGTATAGGAATGTATGCAATTATATTATATATGCATGCTAAATGGATAATGTGCAAAGTGAGACCTTAATAGTAATTACGATGACCATAAAATCTTCCAAACAAATGATTAAGTTGAAAATGCTATAATTAAAGTAATTATAACATGGACCCTCTATTAGGGCAATTATTTTAAGAAATTTTAAATAGTTGCATAAGATGTAATTAATTTAAGAGATTTTCTTAAGAATAATTGTTAAGCATGAGATGTTGTAAATATGTAAATGGTTTGGTGGCCAATATTGGATGTACCTGAGGACATTAAAATTATTTGCATAATTACTAGCTCAATGGGATCAACTTAACTAATGCAAGATAAGTTAATAATGGATGTACCTGAGATTTTGAGCATTAGGGGCTAGGTAATGTAACACCCCAAAGTTCGGTAGTGCGTTCTACTGCTCCGGTGACCAGTGTTGTCCGGACAGCTAGGATGCCTAGAACTACACTTTAACATGAGGGAGGAGACATAAAATAATGAAATACAAGAAAACAAAATACAAGAAAAATAAAGGAAAAATAATAGCAAAGAAATGTGATCAAGTTAAGCGAGTCGGGAAACCTAGCGATGGGTGACCGCACTGGGAAGTCACGGCGTGGACCGTTGACTAGCCCTGGACTGCAGGGAACCCTGGAAAACATTTTTAGGACTTAAATAGACCCTTGTTGAAGAATAAATATCATTAGAAAGATCAAAGAAAAATTAAATAATTAGTACAAAGAAAAGTGAGAAATCGAAAAACATACAAAACCCGGTAGTACCGAAAAATCGGGAACGTAACCCGAACAGGGACATTATGGTCATTTGACATCCCGAAGTGTCTTTTGACCTAAATGTCCATTAAAAATAAATAATATTACACTTAGAAAATAAAATAAAAAATTAATTTGGTGGTACCTAAAGTAAATAGCTAAAATCAAGGGTTTAATGTGGGATTAAATGAAAGTTTAGCTTAAAATATGATTAAAATTGTGAGTGGACCACTAATGCATAAAATAAACATATAATAGGGCAGCTGTAACTCCACTAAATCAGCTGAACTTCATCTTCCTCAAAGTTATCTCAACATTGCTGTGAATGAAGGTGAGAGGAAACACCATGGCCATTTTTCATGCAAGCTCTCTTAACTCTCCATTTTCAACTCCAATCTCTTAGGTTCCTTCATGAAACTTTGTCTACTCATCACAAAGAAGAGTTTGATACTAAATTTGAGAAGTTTAAGCAAGGTTTAATAAGCTCCAAGCATAAGGTAAGTTCATAATTTTGAAGATAGCTTTGTTAATTTTTGTGTGCATGTTATGGGTGTTGGTTTTGTGAAGGAAAATTTTGAGTTTGAAGAGTTATTGTTGTTTTCATTTTGGACAGCCATGGAGTCACGTTTTTGATGAGATATTTATGCATATAATTGATGAGAAATAATGTTGATCATGGTGATTTAATATCCTAGAGGATTATTTCACATATATATGGTGATTTATGCACTTGGATGGGAATTGGTAAATTGTAGGGCACTTTGATGTTGAAGAACAATTTTCGGCAGCTTGGGAACCCTTGAATAATTGTATGTATTGATGGAAGTGTTGGCAGAATGTTGACATAGAAGAATTGATGAATGTATAGGTAAATTAGTAGTGGAGATTATATGTAATGATTAGGTGTATTTATGTACATATATTGCTAAATTTGGACTTGGTGGTTTAGGGTTGTAATTGATGTATTGAGAATGTTTGTATTCTGTCCAAATTGACCATAGTAAGAAGTGATAAATGAATATGGAATGGTATAACATCAGAATTGGGTATGGGGATTTAAGGTAGAGCAAGTTAAATGTGTTTTTGAATTGGGGTTTGAAAGACACATAGAGGACAGTGTGCAAATAGACCTATAACTTTAAATGTGTAACCTCAATTGGTATGAGACCAATTAGAGGTGAAACTAGGCACAAAATGTGCCAACTTTCATTGAGAGAACATACCAAAATTCTGCTTGCAAGGTGATGTGAAAAATGACCAATTCGGATTAGGTACACTTGAGACCTAAAAACTGACCATTTGGGCAGCAGTGAGTGTTTAGGCCATAACTCACTCAAAACAGGTCCAATTGACCTGAAATTTTAACCATGAATAGTTAAGATCCATACCTACAAGTCTTATGAAGACATCAAAGCCCAGAAATGACCATAAGCAAGTCAAAAAGCTTTCACAAGTTCGGTTCCAAAAACTGGCCGAACCAGAGTTGACCAAATTGACCAAAAATTGACCTAAATTGATACCATTTGACCAGCAATAGTGTAATGACCATAACTTGGTCTACTTAACTCGGATTGACCTAAAATTTTGCCCCGCGTGCAATAAGACATAGATCTACAAGTTTGTAGTTTTGACCGAAGCCCGAAAACTGAGGGAACTAGGCTGTCCAGCTAGGTCAAACCAGTATCCCGGAATCCAGCAAGTTGCATTAAAATGCACTAAACAAGGAAACGAGTTTGGCAAAACGTACCAAACCTAAAATCCTATCGAATGTGACATATTAACGACACTAAAACCTAATTTACCTAAAACGCAACGAGGGTCGGTATATTAGGTGATTAAGTGAATAATTGAATTCAGTGCATTATTTACCAAACACCATCGATAGAGACAATTTAATTTGGTACTGAAACACTTTGAATTGTGTTTCTCAGTTAACAAGGACTCAGCAAAAGGGAAAGAAATACTGAGTCAGGACCAAGAGACAAATATCAGAGGTTTGTGCACAACAACTGTTTCTTTTGAATTATTTTCAATTGAAATAAATATTGACTATTTGTATATTATTGTTTTAAATTGTGGAAATGTGTTTGATGGACACTTATTGATTGAAAAACATTGTGAATGGTTTGAAACTGTGAAAAAATTGTTTGAATGATATTGATGGATACTTATTGATTGAAAAGCACTGTAAATGGTTTTTGTGGAAATTGAAGTGAATTACGAATTGTGTTGCCAATTTGTGAATGAAATTATAACTTTGGAAATTTATTGGATTCTTACGGATCATTTGAATAAAATGTTTGGAATTGTTTTGACTCACAATTGGCATGACACTGATACTATGTTCCTCCTCCATTAATGGGGTGAGTGTGATTATTCCTCCCTCTTTGACTTATCAGTCTGGGGTGAGTATGATTACGTTCCTCCCTCTTTGAATTATCAGTCTGAGGTGAGTGTGGATGAGTACTCATTAGATAGCTAGCTTCCTCCCTCATTGATTTCGATTATTGGGGTGAGTATGTCTTGTCGTGGTGTACAACACGGCATATATGGAAAAATGTGTGTCATGACCTAAATTGTGTTATTGATTGGCAACATTGTATTGTTCAATTATTTGATCGAATTGTGTTATTGATTTGCAAAACGATATTATTCAATTATTTGATCGAATTGTGTTATTGATTTGCAAAACGATATTATTCAATTATTTGATCGAATTGTGTTATTGATTTGCAAAATGATATTATTCAATTATTTGATCGAATTGTGTTATTGATTTGCAAAACGATATTATTGTATTATTTTATCGAATTGTGTTATTGATTTTCAAAATGATATTATTGATTATTTGATCAATTGTGTTATTGATTTGCAAAAGGTATTATTCAGTTATTTGATCAAATTGTGCATGAATTGGCAATACGGTATTCTTAAACTATTTGACTAAATTGTGTTATTATGAATTTTGATAATTTGTGAATTGGAGTTTAAATTCCTTATGACATTCATTGTCTTGAATTTAACTATGGTTTTAAGTATCCACTATTGATATGATTTATGAATTGTGATTTAAAATTTGTATTTGGTTAATGTTGTGCACCACTGAGACATTGTCTCAGTGATAGCTTTATTCTTTGTCATGAGTAGGCAGACAGATAGAGGCGACACACTAGAATTTGCTAGTACCGCCAGTGAGAGATTTTTGGGTATAGTGAGTATACCGCATTTTGTATTTTGTAATGTAATGTATATTCACTGTATGTATATTTTGTTTTTGGTTTTGAGCAGTTGCAAATTCAAATTGTACCTTGAAGTTGTAAATTAATTATGAGCTATTTGACTTGTAAAAACTGTATTATATTTCCTTATCTCAGACTTTGAAAAATTTCTATGGATTTGACTTGAGAAATGTGTTGTGTTGATAAAAATGTTGGAGTTGAGATTTGAAAATATAT
Source organism: Hevea brasiliensis (assembly GCF_030052815.1). Lineage (NCBI taxonomy): Eukaryota > Viridiplantae > Streptophyta > Magnoliopsida > Malpighiales > Euphorbiaceae > Hevea > Hevea brasiliensis. The sequence goes on along the minus strand of NC_079502.1, from coordinate 68,096,767 downwards.
TGAAGTGCTTTTCTGAGTTTTTCAAGAACTATTTTGTCCAAAATACAAATGGCACCTTGCCAAAATTTTTACAGATACTCCAAATAAATCAAATGAGTTAGTTGTTTCACTTCAGTTCACCAAAGTCTTTCACACCTGTAAATAGTGCTCACCACTGTAAAAGAAGTAAGAAAAGTTTTTAAAATCCCTTGTAGTGTATTTAATGGATTATCAGTAGACGGAGTTGGTAATTCATTAGGTATACTACGGGATCATGTTATGCCTTACAGAGGGGTAGGGTGTGACAGGTAAAGGATTGAACCTCACATGAGATGTGATGGGCAAGGAGTTGCACACTTATAGTTTATTGTAATTCCAATAATGGATGTACCTGAGGATGATCAATAGAATTATAAGAATTCAATCACCCACTAAAAATCCATCTGACTAGGATTTCCGTTTTCTACTTTGAAAGTGTAGGATTCGCTAAGTTAGTGGGAAGACCAATTTGATTAAAAGACCATAATCATTTTGGTTAATTACATGATATATTTACTAATTAATCTTGTTATTTTCTGCAGTTAATTTTCTGATAATAATGAGCACAGAACAACCACCACCATCCAATATCCTTGCAAGCATACTTGATCGCAATAGGTTGACAGGACCTAATCTGTCTGATTAGCTAAGAAATTTGAAACTTGTCATGAACCTTGAACATATAGGATATGTTCTAGATTCAAATGTTCCTAGTTTCTTACCTCCAGAGGCCACTCAAGAGGAACATGAAACTTTGGACAAGTGGAAGGAGCATGATATGAGAGCTAAGAGTTACATGCTTGCTTCCATGAGTAATGAGTTACAGAAGCAGTAATGAGTTACAGAAGCAGCATGAGAATATGCAGAGTGCGAGTGAGATCCTTCTTCACCTACAAAAGTTGTATGGTGAGCACAGCAAGAATGCTAGGTATGAGATATCTAGGCAGCTGTTCCGCATGAGGATGTTTGAGGGACAGAATGTTGGGGATCATGTCCACAAGATGATTCGGCTGATTGAGCAGTTGGAACATTTTGACTTCAACATGGATTTCCAACTGCAGACGGATTTGATCCTTCAGTCCCTTCCTGAGTCTTTTGGGAATTTTGTGACAGATTTCCATATGACTAAACAGGAATGCACCTTAGCTGGTTTACTCAACATGTTGGTTATTGCCCAAAAGAATATGCCGGGCAATAAAGGAAAAAAGGTAGCTTTGATTGCATCTTCTTCTACTGGAAAGTCCAACAAGAAGAAGGGCAATAAGAAAAAGAAATCTCAGATTCCTGGTCCTTCTAAGAAAATAGCTAAACAGAAAAGGAAGACCAAAGCTGACAAAGGCAAAGGAAAGTGTTTCCACTACCAACAGGAAAGTGTTTCCATTGCCAACAGGAAAGTGTTTCCATTGCCAGTAAGAAAGTGTTTCCACTGGCCAGAGTATAGCAATCTAAATGAATGCAATGCCATGGTGAAAACCAACTCAAATTCAAAATATATTTGGCACTTAAGGTTATGTCATGTTGCAGAAGATAGGATTACAAAATTGGAGAAAATGGGGATTCTATCCTCATTGGGCTCTGAGCCTACTCCAACTTGTGAATCTTGCCTTCAGGGAAAAATGACTAGATCACCCTTTGTTGGACAAGGGCTAAGAGCTAAAAATATTTTGGAACTAATACATAGTGATGTATGTGGTTCATTTAAGGAAATGGCTAGAGGCGGTTTTCATTACTTTATTACCTTTACTGATGATAAATCAATGTTTGGGTATTTGTATTGGATGAAATACAAACGTGAATCCTTTGAAAAGTTCAAAGAATTTAAATCTGAAGTAGAAAACCAAACAGGAACACCAGGAGATCGTAGAGGTAAATATTTGAGTATTGAATTTGATGAATACTTGAGAGAGCATGGCATTGTTTCCCAGCTGACTCCTCCAGGAACGCCACAGCTGAATGGTGTATCTGAAAGGAGAAATCGTACCCTATTAGATATGATACATAGTATGATGAGCTATATTGATATGCCAATCTCCTTTTGGGGATTTGCATTAGAATCAGCTTTGTATATTCTAAATAGGATTCCATCAAAATCAGTTTCTTCCACACCTTATGAAATATAGCATGGAAGAAAACTAAGTCTTAAGCATGATAAGATTTGGGGTTGTCCAGCTTATATCAAAAAGCTGAACACTGATAAATTGGAAAGCAGATTAGAAAAAAGTTGATTTGTTGGACATCCAAAAGATAGTTTTGGATATTATTTTTATTTGCCTACATCACAAAAGGTTGTGGTGAGTAGAGATGCTACATTTCTTGAACAACAGTTTGTTCAAGAAGGAGGCAAAGGAAGGCAAATAGAGTTAGAATTGGAGAATTCTGACCAACCAACAGATCAGATGGATATAGATCCATCTAGTCAACCTACACCCGTTGATGAAACATCTGCAGCTATTCCTCGTAGAACAACCAGGGTATCTCACTCACCAGTGAGATATGGTTTCCTTCATGAAGATGAACAAGAGTTGTCTACTCATGAAGAAATAGATCATGGAGATGATCCACTTACCTATGAAGAAGCTATATTAGATATAGACTCTTCAAAATGGATTGATGCTATGAAATCTGAAATTAATTCCATATATAAGAATTAAGTTTTGGATCTTATTGACCCACCTGAAGGTATTGTACTTATAGAGAACAAATGGGTTTTCAAGAAGAAAATTGGTTCTGATGGAAATGTAGAGACCTATAAGGCAAGGCTAGTAGCGAAAGGGTTTCGCCAAAGGTAAGGAATCGACTATGAGGAGACTTTCTCACCCGTTGACATGCTTAAATCAATTAGGATTCTATTAGCAATAGCTGCATACTATGATTATGAGATTTGGCAAATGGATGTCAAAACAGCTTTTCTCAATGGATACATTGAAGAAAACATTTTCATGGAACAAGCTAGGGGTTTTGAATTCCAAGATGGTGCCAAGGTATGCAAGCTAAAGCGATCCATTTATGGGTTAAAGCAAGCTTCGAGGAGTTGGAACATTCATTTTGATGAAGCCATTAAATCATTTGGTTTTATCAAAAATGAGGATGAGCCATGTGTATATAAGAAGGTTAGTGATAGTGCTATCACTTTTCTTGTCTTATATGTGGATGATATATTGTTGATGGGTAATGACACAGGTATGTTGACAACTGTAAAGATATGGTTGTCAAATACATTCTCCATAAAAGACTTAGGGGAGGTAACCTATATTTTTGGGATTCACATCTATAGAGATAGAGCGAAAAGAATAATTGGTTTATCCCAAAGTCTATACTTGGAAAAGGTGTTAAAGAGGTTTAACATACTTGATTCCAAGAGAGGATTGTTATCAGTGAGACATGGTATCCACCTTTCTAAAGAGATGTCTCCAAAGACACCTGAAGAAAGAGATAAAATGGCCAGGATTCCATATGCTTCGGCTATTGGAAGTTTAATGTATGCAATATTGTGTACTAGGCCGGATATCGCATATGCTGTTAGTTTGACTAGCAGGTATCAATCCAATCTAGGTTTGGAATACTGGATAGCTGTCAAGAATATCCTTAAGTGCTTGAGAAGAACTAAGGATTTATTCTTGATCTATGGGGGTGGAGACTTGCAATTAGATGGTTATACTGATTCTGATTTTCAATCAGATATCGATGATAGAAAGTCTACCTCTAGATATGTGTTCATTTGTAATGGAGGTGCAGTCAGTTAGAAGAGTTCCAAACAGAGCACGACTGCAGATTCCACTACCGAGGCCGAGTATATTACTGCATCAGATGCTGCAAAGGAAGCTGTTTGGATATAAGGAACCTCGGTCTCACTAGAAATCCAAACACATAGAAAGGCGCTACCACATTATTAGAGAAATAGTTGGGCAAGGCGATGTAGCCATGCAGAAAATAGCATCAGCTGAAAATCCAGCTGATTCCATTCACTAAGCTTATGTCACAGACTCAACTAGACTGACATCTTGAGTAGATGGGTTTAAGATATTGTAATGAATGGCTCTAGTGCTATTGGGAGATTGTTTGTAACACCCCCTATGTTCGGTAGTGCGTTCTACTATTTCTGTGACCAGTGTTGTCCGGACAGCTAGGATGACTAGAACTACACTTAGATATGAGTGAGGAGACATAGAATAATGAAATACAAGAAAAGAAAATACAAGATAAATAAAGGAAAAATAATAGGAATGAAATGTAACCAAGTTAAACGAGCCGAAAACCCTAGCGATGGGTGATCGCACCGGGAAGTTGCAGCGTAGACCGTTAACTAGCCCTGGACCGTGGGGAACCCTGGTAAATATTTTTTAAGACATAATTAAAGACCTATTGAAGTATAAATATCATTAGAAATATCAAAGAAAAATTAAATAATTAGTACAAAAGAAAAATAAAAAATCGAGAAAATGACAAAACTCGGTGTTACCAAAAAATCGGGAATGCAACCCGAACAGGGGCATTGTGGTTATTTGACACCCTGAGTTGTCTTTTGACCTAAATGTCCATTAAAAATAAATGATATTATACTTGAAAAATATCATGAAAAATTAAATTGGTGGTACATAGTTTAAATAGCAAAACATAGGAGTTAAATGTGGAATTTGGAAATTTAAGAATAAACAAACAATAAATCTTCACTTAGTGGTCCACTAACTCCACTTAAGTGGACATGTAATCAGCATATTGTGGACAGAAACTCATCTTCTTCAACCTCCCAAAAACCCACCGAAACCAAAAAAGGAATTTCTCCATGGCCGTCCCACCTTTGAGCTTCCATTTCTCATTATCAAGCCATTATCCTTCAATACCTCCTTCACTAAAATTGTTCTACACAACTTGGGCAGTAGATAGGCAGCAAGAAGATCAAGTTTTGGTGAGGTTTTGAAGAATTTCAAAAGTGGTAAGTATGTATTTTTTATGCTTGTTTCATTAAACCTTGAAGGGATGTTATGGGTAGTTGAATTGTGGAAGGATTTTTGAAGTTTGATGAGTAGTTAATGTGTTCAATTTTTAGCAGCCATGGAACTTCAATGAGAGCATTTTATCCTTGCATGTAAATGGTAGATTAAAGTGTTGATGTAAGTATTTATGTGTGCAGGAGTAAATTTGATAATGTATACTAAATATATGTGTGATGGTACACTTGATTTTGGAAGCTTGGAAGTTAATTAAAAGGGATGTACAATTCGGCAAACTTGAAGTGTAGACCAAAATGTGTTGTTTCATAGTTTGGTTTATGGAATTATATTGTTGAATTATGGAGCTTGTTATGGCAGCATGTATATGTGAATAGAGGTTTGAATATGGACATGTAAATGAGCTATGTCATGTGGTTAAATTATTTATAATTGGACTTAGAAAATTCTGGACTATAATGTACATATTGAGTGTGGTTATAAGCTGCCAAAATGATCAAAAATGAGTTGCTAAATGTGTTTATGTTATGATACAAAACAGAAATGGCATGAAGGAAGTGACTTGGTAAGTGTTGAATGTGTCCTTTGGTATGTGATGAAGAGTATGTTGCAGGGAAGTGTAGGTTTTGGCTTAGAACCTTAAGAGTATGGCTCCAATTGGTACGAGACCAATTGGAGGTGAAACTAGGCACAAAAGGTGCCAACTTTCATGAAGGAAGCTTACCAAAATTCTGCATAAAAGGTGACTTGAAAAATGACCAAATCCAGATTAGTGCATTGAAAGCCTGAAAATTTACCATTTGGCCAGCAGTTAGTGTTTTGGCCATAACTCACTCAAAACAGGTCCAATTGACCTGAAATTTTTACCATAAATAGCTAAGACATATATCTACAATTTTTATGAAGACACAAAAGCCCAGAAATGACCATAAATAAGTCAAATAGCTTTCACAAATTCAGGTCCAAAAACTTGTCGAATCAAAAGTGACCTAAAAATGACCTAAAGTGACCATTTTGATGCATTTTGACCAGCTTTGGTAGATTGACCATAACTTGGTCTACACAACTCAGAATGACCTGAAATTTTGCCCCGCATGCAATAAGACATAGATCTACAAGTTTGTAGTTTTGACTGAAACCTGAAAACCGAGGAAACTAGGTCATCCTACTAGGTCAAATTAGTATACCAGAATCCAGCAAATTGCAATAAAATGCAATATACATGAAAATGAATTGGGTAACTTGTACCAACACTAAAAGGCTATTAAATATGACACATTGGTAACATTAAAACCTAATTCACCTAGACTGCATCGAGGGTCAACATCTTAGGTTGACTAAGGAAATAATAGAATTCAATAAATTAATTATTGAACCTTATTGTTAGAGACAATTTAAATGAGTACTGAAACACTTCAAATTGTATGTTTCAGTTAGCAAAGACTCAGGGAAGGGGAAGGAAACACTGAGTCAGGGCCAAGAGACAGTTATCAGAGGTTTGTGCACAACAGTTATTTCTTTTGAATTTTTCAATTGAAATAAATTATGACTATTTGTATATCATTGTTTTAAATTGTGAAAATGATATTTGATGGATACTTATTGATTGAAAAGCATTGTAAATGGTTTGAAACTATAGCTATCATGTATATTGATTGAATTCCTCGCTAGTTTGTCTAGTGGGACGAATTGAATTCCCTCTCTAGCTGAAGTGTTGAGGTGTGTGCCTGTTGAGGACGAATAGAATGAGTTCTCATATTATTGCTAGCTAGCTATGTTATTCCTCATTAGCCATCGGCTTTTGGGATGAATTGAATTCCTCATTAGCCATCCACTTTTGGGACGAATTGAACTTTGGAACATGATTAAGCTGTGTGTGTGATTTATTGATATTCATTGTGATATTGTGAAATAGAGTTTAAATTCTTATTGACATTCACTGTCTTTGAATTTAACTATGTTTTTAGTATCCACTATTTACATGACTTATGATTTGTGATTTAAAGTTATATTTGGTTAATGTTGTGCACCACTGAGACATTGGCTCAACGATAGCTTTTCATTGCTGTCACAGGTAGACAGACTAACAAGGCAGTAGACTAGGCTGTTAGTACTACACTGAGAGATCATCGAGTATATTGAGTATACTGTATTTTGCATTTTGTAATGTAATGTATGTTCACTGTATGTATATAGTGTTCTTGATTTTGAGCAGTTGTAAATTAAAATTGTACATTGAAGTTGTAAAATAAATTATAAATTATTTTGGCTTGTAAAATTTGTACTATATTTCTTTTATCTCAGCCTTTGAAAATACTGAAAAATTATTATGGATTTGAGTTGAGAAACATATTGTGTTGATTAAATGTTGGAGTTTGAGATTGAGAAATATATTAGAAGTGCCTTTTACAGGTTTTTGAAGAACTATTTTATTCAAATATACAGAGGGCACTCCACTAAAATTTTTACAGAAATTACTAATAATTCAAATGTGTTAGTTGTTTCACTTCAGTTCAAAAATTTTTTTAACACCTGTAAATAGTGCTCACCACTGTAAAAAGAAGTAAGAAAAGTTTTAAAAATCCCTTGTAGTGTATTTAATGGGTTATCAGTAAATGAAGTTGGTAATTCATTAGGTATACTACGGGATCATGTTATGCCTTACAGAGGGGTAGGGTGTGACATTGTTAATAGTATGCCCTAGTGTATATCATTTAGTATGTATCTTGTACATGTTTTTATTAATAAAAGGCATTTCCACTTTTCCATTTACATAATATATTTATGTGTAATAGAAAAGGTCCATTGATATTTTGTTAGAAATATTATTCTTAAGTTGTTAAGAATATGAGTGACAGTATTTCTAGCACAAAGTATTATAAATAGGTTCACAATCGAGGATATTTCATAATAAGGATATGACTTATCCAGAAAGATTGTATTCATGTTTGTTCCCAAGTTATTTATATGAGATATAAATAAGATGGAATGGTGAGTCTCATACCATATAACAAACATAATAGGCACTTATAAATAATAAGTAGGCCGAACCAGTGACACTTATGACAAGCACATGGAGTTTACTCTTGTCAATGCATTGTCATAAATCATATCAGTGCATATAATCTTTAGACCTGAGATAGCACAGTTATCTTGTATATAGGTGGTTTGAGTTTGATACTGCTTTCATACTTGTACTATGTATGGGTATATGGGCATGTGTTGGCTCTTACTAGTTATATATGGAGGTAGATGTTGATCAAGATGGAATCTGTTCCTTTAAGTAAATAGAGATAAAATCCTATGTTCATTTAATTGTTCTTGATGTTTCAAGTTCCTGGCCATGACAGATAGATTTAATCAGAAAAGAGTTTCTGATGAGAAAATCTTTTTAATCAAGAACTGGAAATAAAAGAGAACATAATATTCACAGCAAATGGAGTTTGACATAAACCATGACTCCAGCTTGAGTTGGGATTTTGTAATAGAGAGATTCTAGTGCATGGTAACATATGATTATAGGTTCATTTAAGGTAAACCTTATTACTAATTGGGTGGCCATGGCATGCTAGGCTAGGTGTTAACCATGGTCTATGAGGTGCATAAAATGATTTAGAGAAATCATTTATGGTAAGAAAGAGTTCTGATGATATTAAGAGTTGATATCATATCTCATTGCCAATTAGTGATGAGCCTAGTAAGTCACACACATACACAAGTTATCACCTAATTAAATATGATTTAATTAATTAATTAAAGAGTTTAATTGATTAATTAAATAGGTTTGTTGTAATTAGATTGCAAAGTCCCTAGCATGACTTCAAACCAAATCTAGATTATTGAATGTATAGTATAAGTTAAATTTATATTTAAAGTGTTTAAATATGAATTTAATTAATGAGAAATTAATTAATAAAGATTAATTAATTGATTTATATTTGAGATAAATTGATTAGAAGAAGAGAAATAATTATTTTGGGTTGAGAACTCAAAATTAAGATATAGAGGTATTTTGGTCATTTCACAGGATGACATGTGGCACTATGAGATGGTGACACATGGAATTACACATAAGCTTGCAAAATGTCTTTTAATCATGTAAGATGATTAAAATCAAGATTAAATATAGGTTTAACACTTGGCACAATGTGATTGGGTCAATTAAACCTAGAGCTAATCAAAAGGTGACATGTGGCAAGGGTTTTAAGTGGTGACCTAGCTATATAAGGGAAAGGATGAAAAGAAAAATACCTAGCTACTATTTTTTTCATTGGTGCTTCCCTAAAGAATCTCTCTCTCTCTTCTTCTTTATCTCTCATCAATTCAAAGAGATTAGCCATCAATCTTTTGAATTAAAAATACTAGAAATTGTTTCTAGTGTCCTGTTTACATCTTTAATCTCTTAAAGGGCAGAACTTGGTTTTCTAAATAATAGAAAAAGCTTTAGAAGCTTTTCAAGGGCTGTCATAGGTGTTCTTGGTGTGGACAAGCTAGCGGGAAAACATCTGGTGTCCTGAAGACGAATCTCAAAGGCGCAAATACACTGCAATGCATCAAGAGGTTAGTGTGTTTGTTCTTGATTTAATCTAGGGTTCTAAAATTAATCTGATTAATTTTAAAATCCTAAGTGGTAAATACAGATCCAAAGACATATTAAAAGAGTTTTAATATGTTGTTTATCATTGAAATCAAATAGATAAAAATAAATCTTGCATGATACATGTGACCCTAGGTGAAAATTTTTGAATTTAATGGTATAAACTTGTGTTTTTCACTCTTCCACTCCTTCATTTTTATGAAGAAACTTTATTAAAAAACTGACCAAAAGTTGGTATAAAATTAGGTTGAATCCGCAATTGGTGCTCTGATTCTAGGCAAAATTGACCAAATGAACAGTACATGTTCAAATGGTCATAACTTTGTGTAGAGAGATCCAAATGATCTGATTTATAAACCATTAGAAAGCTTAGATATAGCAAAACAACTTTTGTGAAGAATAGAAAATCAAATTCTAACAATAACCTAACCAAAATGCTAACCAAAATTAGGTCATCAAAACTGCCAGAACCAGAATTTGCCCAGAAAAATCTGAAAATGACCAATCCGACCAGTTATGGTAAAAATGCAATAAATTGAGTTACAAAACTCCAAATGGAGTGATTCAAAATGAAAATTAAAGTAGAGACATTAAGGAACAATTTTGATGAAGAACATTTGGCTAAATTTCCACTGTAGATTAATCCAATGGGATAGTAAACATTGGAGATAAAAACTGAAATTTTGAAATTTCTCTTAGGAAGGCTTGAATTGCAATTGACAATCAATGCCAATAAAATTGTGACCCAAAATGTGTAAAGACCATTTGTTTAGAAATTATATACCTATTAATTATGAAAAAGTCAACATTTTGAATGAATAGTAATATAAATAGTAACTACAATAATATCAAATGCAAAGAACTCAATCCTTATGAAATTTATAAGTAAAATTAAGTATGCAAAATTCAATTATTAGGTTAATTAATAGAAATGATTTGGATGGACATTGAAACACTTTAATTATGTGTTTCAGTTGGTAAGGAGCCATTCAAGGAAGGAGGAAAGGTTGGATCAAGTCAATACTAGTTAAAGAGGTTTGTGCACAACAATTAACTCTCTTTTGTTTTTAAAATTAAATTTGGTATTGAATGAGTTGTGAAAATAGTTTATGGTCTTTATTATATTATTGAATACTTTGATTGACAAAAATTATGTGTTGCTAGCCTAATTTTAGAAAATTATTTGAATGAAATAAGAATGTGAATTGATGAATATTTTGATGCTTGGAAAATTATTGAAATGGTTTGAAACCACAGTTGTCATGACTATATGTTTGAATTCCTCACGAGCTTGCCTAGTGAGACGAATTGTATTGTATTCCTCTCTAACTGAAGTGTTGAGGTGTGTGCTAGCTGAGGATGAATTGAATGAGTACTCATATAGATATGTGCTAGCTAGCCTTTGCATTCCCCATTAGCCTTTGGTTATTGGGATTAATTGGATAATCGTGTCATGATTAAAATTGTGTGCCTTTGCAAAATTTTTTTTTTATGATTTATGGAATAAAATTTGGTTTATTTAAGTAATTTTCTAGCTTTAAAAATAAAGCATGATTTTATATGTGTTAATATTTCAATTGATTTAATTTACAAAATTATGATTATGTTAATATGTAAATTATTATTTTTTTTAAGTTGTGCACCACTGAGTCTTTGGCTCAGCGATAGCTTGTTTATGCTGTCGCAAGTAAAAAGGCAGATAAAGCAGCATAGTAGGTTACTTGTGACGTGGGGTGATCAGTATTTTGGAGTCATTACCGGGTATATAGATTATACCCTTGTAAATTTTCTTTTAATGTATATGTATTTGTGTGTATGTACATAATAGACTTGAGCAGTTGTATAAAGATTTTAGAATTTTATTTTTGATTAGTGTAAATATTTATAATGTAAACCTGTTATTTCTTATTAATGAAATGCTTAAGTTTCTTTTTGAATTTTTCAAATAATGAATTGCTTGAAATTGTGTTGTTGAGATTGCTTGAATTGCATGGAAGAATTAAAGTTTGAGTACTCAATCTCACTACTACAGGAGGATGCGTATGATTGGTGGAAAACCATCCCCCATAGTTTGGTGGAACCCCCGGTGTTGACATGGGATGACTTCCTCAAAGAGTTCAGATATAAATACATCCCCAACACTTATGTGGACATGAAGCTACAAGAATTTTTAAGGCTATAACAAGGGAGCCGAACAGTGGCAGAGTATGAAAGGGAATTCTCCCACCTAAACCACTATGCTGGGAGCTTACTCACTACCAGTAGAGAACTATGTAAATGGTTTGAGACAGGGTTGAAGCCTAGTTTGAGAATGCAAGTGGTCGAATTCCAACACGACAACTTTTATGAACTGATATCTCAAGCCCTAGAGTTAGAAAGGATAGAATCAGAAGGGGCACCTATGAAAGAGAAGACAAAAAAAGAGAAGAGTGAGAAATCAGTGGATCAGAGTTCCAGTGGTAATACGGGTAAGAGGAAGAACTTCGGGTAGGTGAAGATTTTTGGGACAAAGACCACCTCGATTTGGTCAGCAGACGACCAAGAGTTCTTTTCCTCCCCATCCATGTGAAACATATGGTAAGAACCACAGAGAGGTATGTTACAAAGCCACTGGAGCCTACTTTAATTGTGGTGGTACAGGACATTTTACCAAGGATTGTACCAGTCCTCGCAGATCTGAGCCACTTACCACCACTAAAGGGTCAGTCCAAGGTTTTGCTACAAAAGGTTCATAGCCAGCCAGTAGAAGCAAAGCGGTAGGTAGGCGATACCTCAAGCGATCAGTCTGATTAATCGATCGAGCAAGGTAGTGCTCCAGCCAGAGTATACACTATGCAGCAGAGAGAAGAGGCAAAAACATCTAATATTATAGCTGGTACATTCTCTATCTTTGAACAAGATGTGTATGTGCTATTTGATCCTAGATCTACTCATTCTTATATTAGTGCCAGCATCACTTGTTTTACTATTGTCCCTTATGTAAAAATGGATTTTGAGGTGCTAGTAACTAGTCCTCTAGGACAAGAGGTTTGGACAAACAGAATGTATAAGAATTGTCTGTGACACCCCTTACCCGTCTACAGTATATCCGAGTAAAATATGTCACACAGTGTACCAGAACACTTTATTTTATCTCAACCATTTTTATTCTTCCTTAATTTATTTTTATCATAGTTTTGAATATAATTTGTGAAATATAATTCATTTAAATCATTTATTGAAATTATAATTTATTTAAGGTTCCGAAAATTTTATAGAAAATCCGGCAGAGTATCGGCTAAAAATTGAGAAAATAGTTCTTCGGAACCTGTGAAAAACACTTCTAATATTTTTAATCAATCCCAAACTCCATTTCATCAACAAAATCCCAATATTTTTTTTTTCAACAACATTTCCATTCCTCAATCATTCATCTCATATGATAATCATGTAAAAGACATAAATAAATATTCACTTTTTCATTCATAAACACAATTTCCACTATTTACATTAATACCAAAATACATTACATAAGTTTCAATTACATATGAGAAAATAAAAGTTAATTACAAAATACCAAAAATGAAACCTAGTGTCCTACCAATGCACTGGAGATGGTGAGGTGACACAGACATTATGCAGAGCTGTAGGAGGTCTCACCCAGTCTGTGGTCTACTGGGCTCTCGGTCAGTATCTCCAGAACCTACGCGTGGCAAAAGCAACGAGCTAAGCAATAATGCTTAGTGGTGCCAATAATAAAATAAAAAAAATAACAGAAAATAAATATGCAGTGAATGTATTGATGCCTCATTGCAAATAAATTTTCGTTGAGTATTTGTAGACTTACTTATTTTGTACTTGTTATATTCATTATTTCATTAAATTTATCCACTTTCATTTTTGGTTGCCCAAGTAACCTATCTTTGGGCATCGGATGGATAAGCGGGTAAACTGGCACTGGGTATCAAGTACCTCGGGCCGTCACACCATCGGTCACATATGTATCTCCCGGTGTGCAACAGAACAGCTAATAAGCTGTAATAACATTAGGCACAAGGCCAAGTCTCAACACAATGTCTGAATGGCTAAAAGCCATGAAAACACAGAATGGCATAATGCCATGTGCAGTACTGCTAACTGAACCCTATTGGCATGCCAAGCTATCCAAACCAATCTTGTTAGGTATACTAGGGCAGTTCACACCTTTAAGTTTCACAAGTTTTGGAATTTAAGTTTTAGTGTTACTATTCCATTCATTGGTCAATAAAAATGTTGACTTTTGCATAGGCAATAGGTACATTGGTTTTAATATCATCAACATACCACATTTTGCATTCAAAATTTGTTGGTATTGGTTGCCAATACCATTTCTAAGTTTAATGTTAGTTGGGCAGAATTTTCAGTTTTTATACCTTGTGCTTACTGTTCCATTGGTCAATTTTGCAGTGGGAATTTGGCAAAATGATCAACATGAAAGTTGTTCCTTATTTTGTCTAGTTGAATTTTCTTTTTTTGAATCACTCCATTTGGAGTTTTGTAGCTCAAGTTATGATCCAAAAACCACAACTGACCGGATTGGAATTTTTCTGGACTGACCATATCTACAGTGCAGCGAACAGTGACTGAAATTCCCTTGTTGGATAGGTTCTGGTCATAATTTGAGGTAGGTTTCTTCATAAAAGTTGTTGGTCTATATCTTAACTTGTTGCTGGTAACATTTCAGGTCAATTGGACCATTCTACACTGAGTTATGGCCAAATGAACAATCACTGTTCATTTGGTCATTCTGCAGAAACAGATTGCAGATCACCCGGATTGGGGCAAGCTTTTAGTCCACTTGGTTTAGTCTTATGGGCATGGTTTCTTCACCAAAGTTGTGCCATTATGTGTCTAGTTTCATGTCCAATTGGCCAAACACCAATTGAACCTCTAAAATTCAAGTTATGGCTGCCCAAACCTGCTGGACTCATGTCCAATTCTGCAGGTCAGCCATGGGCAGCATGCCATTTCAATTCCAATACCACAACAGTCTCCAATTTAAGGTCAAAATTCATCAAATGGTCACTAATTGACCATTAGAATTTAATTTAAACATCTAAGCATTAATCCTCAATTAAATCTCAAAACCCTAATCCTAACAATCCATCACTTTATCTAACATACCCAAATCAACATCTAGCTCAAATATCCTTATCAACAACCATTTCTAAGCTATTTAGCTCAAACAAATCAATAATTTCCAAACTCCTCCCATGGCTGCCAAATTTCTTGGTATTCATACACATATATTTTATTTCAATTCCTTATAATTTCTTACTCAATTTAAGCCTCTAACATGGAATAAAGAGTGAGAGATATGGAAATATGCACTAATCTCTTGTAGCTTAAATCCAAGCTAACCAAGACTTCAATTTTTCTTTACTTTCTTACTCTTTCTTGGCTGCCAAACACTTCTCCTTGGTGTGGGTATAATTTTTAGTGAAGGAAGGATAAGGTTTTGAGGTGAGGAAGCTTAGGAAAATCAACCTTTAAAAGAAAAAAATGGAGAGAAAGCTTCTTGGCTATGGCAGACGGGAAATGAGGAAGAAGAATTCAGTTTTTCATTTCAATTTTCTGCCCATTTGACTCATTTTAATTGGTTTATGGACATGTGTCACAATGTGATTGGGTGAGAGTGCTTAGTGACATAAGCATGAGATCAAAATTGTAATTTTAATTCATTTTTTTTCTTTTCTTTGCTACTTATTTTCAATTCAATATTTAGAAATATTTATTCACATTTTATGTCATAATAATTATTTACTTAACTGGACAAGTCGGCAAAAAATCACCTCTGAAGGCAAAATGACCAAAATGCCCTCCGTTTGGCTTAACAGACTAAAATTGTTTGTACTGATTGAAAAATTTTTCTAAGTATTTTCTTGACATTCTAATGCCATAAGAACCTCAATGACCCTTCTCTGAAGTCCCAAAAATTATTTTATGATTTTTCTCCCGGGTCTAGGGCTCCTAGTTGCGAGAACCGCAACTTCTTACTAGGTTACGCATCACTTGGGCACCGGCTCATTTAACTTGGTTGTATTTTATTTCTAAAATTTTTTCTAAATTTTTCTTATTAATATTTGAGTTAATTATGGTTCCTCACTTTAGTTTAAATATTTTTCCAGATGTTCTAGCTGTCCGGACTGACACCGATCACCGGAACAGTAGAATGTACCGAATTGCTTCAGGGAGGGTGTTACAACTCTTCCCTTCTAATTTAAATTTCGTCCTCGAAATTTACCTGATGCAGACAGTTGAGGGAACTCTTGTCTCATCGTCTCTTCACTTTCCCAAGTTGCCTCCTCGGTGTTGTGGTGCCTCCAAAGCACTTTCACCAGTGGAATCTGCTTATTTCTCAACTCTTTCACTTCCCGAGCCAGGATCCGTATGGGTTCTTCTTCATATGTCAAATCCGGTTGTACTTCAATTTCTTCAATGGAGATGATATGTGAAGGATCTGAGAGGTATCTTTTTAGCATAGACACATGAAACACATTGTGGATCTTGTCCAGCTCTGGTGGTAAAGCTAGCCTGTAGGCTACTGGTCCCACACATTCAATGACTTCATATGGGCCAATAAGCCTAGGGCTCAACTTACCTTTTCTTCCAAACCTCAGTACCTTCTTCCACGGTGACACCTTGAGGAACACTTTGTCGCCAACTACATATTCTATTTCTTTTCTCTTCAGGTCGGCATAAGATTTCTGTCTATCTGAGGCAACCTTCAGATTGGCTTTGATTAGTTTTACTTTCTCCTCAGTCTGTTTCACCAGGTCGGGCCCTACCAGTTTGTCTTCGCCCAATTCAGTCCAGCACACTGGAGTTCTACATTTCCTCCCATACAGTGCTTCATATGGGGCCATTTGGATGCTAGCTTGGTAGCTATTATTGTATGCAAATTCTGCCAGTGGAAGATATCTATCCCAACTTCCCTCGAACTCAATGACACAACTCCTCAGCATATCCTCAAGGACCTGACATATATTTCATGTTATTATTATCATTTTAGTTCAATATTTGTATTAATTCAATTGGTTTCAATTATTTACCTGGATTACTCTTTCTGATTGCCCATCCGTCTGAGGATGGAAAGCTTTGCTGAAGTGGAGTTGTGTACCCAAGGACTCATGCAACTTCTTCTAAAATCTCAATGTAAATCTTGGGTCTCGATCAGATATGATGGAAAGTGGAATTCCATGCAGTCTAACTATCTCACTGATATACAATTCTGCGAACTTCTCCAGTGAGTAGTCAGTCCTAACTGGCAGAAAGTGTGCTAACTTCGTCAATCTATCTACTATCACCCATACTGCATCATGTTTCTTCTGGGTGAGAGGTAGACCACTTACAAAATCCATGGTGACCCGATCCCATTTCCATTCTGGTATGCATATAGGCTGTAGCAAACCCGATGGAACTTGATGTTCTGCCTTAACTTGCTGACATGTCAAGCATTTAATCACATAGTCAGCTATGTCCTTCTTCATACTAGGCCACCAATACTGAAGCTTCAAATCATGATACATTTTTTTACTTCTTGGGTGCATAGCATAAACACTGGAATGTGCCTCTTTTAGAATACTAGCCTTGAATTCCCCCTCATCTGGTACACAAAGTCTTCCTTTGTAGTATAAACACCCATCTATTTTCACTTCATAGTCAGTTTCTTTCCCTTCTAGGATTTTTCTCATAATAGCCTTTAGCTTCTCATCTACCTTCTGCCCATCTAAAATCTGCTATAGCAGGTTTGGCCTCACTTATAACTCAGCCAAAATAGCTCCATCTCGAACCAAATATAGATGGGCATTCAATGATCTCAAAGCTGTGATGGATTTTCTGCTCAAAGCATTAGCAACTACATTTGCCTTCCCAAGATGGTAGTCAATTACACAATCATAGTCCCTCAGGAACTCAATCTATCGCCTCTGTCTAAGGTTGAGCTCCTTCTGGGTTGGCAAGTATTTCAAGCTTTTGTGGTCTGTGTAAATGTAGCACTTTTCACCATACAAGTAATGCCTCCATATCTTTAGTGCGAAGATAATTGCTACAAGCTCTAGATCATGGGTAGGGTAATTCTGTTCATGTGGCCTTAGCTGTCTGGATGCATAAGCGACCACCTTCCCCTCTTGCATCAATACACACCCTAACCCATTATGAGAGGCATCAATGTAGACCACAAAGTCCTTTCTTGACACTGGCTGTGTTAACACTGGTGCCTCTTGAAGGAACAGAAGCGTGAAAAACACAAGTTTATACCATTGAATTCAAAAATTTTCACCTAGGGTCACATGCATCATGCAAGATTTATTTTTATCTATTTGATTTCAATGATAAAAAACATATTAAAACTCTTTTAATATGTTTTTTGGATCTGTATTTGCCATTTAAGATTTTAAAATTAATCAGATTAATTTTAGAACCCTAGATTAAATCAAGAACGATTACACTAACCTCTTGATGCACTGCAGCGTGTCTGCGCCTTTGAGATTCGTCTTCAGGACACCAGATGTTGTCCCTCTAGCTTGTCCACACCAAGAACACCTATGGCAGCCCTTGAACAGCTTTTAAAGCCTTTTCTATTAATTAGAAATTCAAGTTCTGCCTTTTAAGAGATTAGAGATGTAAACAGGACACTAGAAACAATTTTTAATGTTCTTAATTCAAGAGATTGATGGCTAATCTCTTTGAATTGATGAGAGATGAAGAAGAATAGAGGGAGGGCTGCAAAATGGCGTGACCAAGGAGTGTGGCTGCTGGTTGTATTTTATTTTCTCATAACAACACTTAAATAGCTAGGTTAACACATTAAACCCTTGCCACATGTCACCATTTGATTAGCTCTAGGTTTAAGTGACCCAATCACATTGTGCCAAGTGTCAAACCTATATGTAATCTTGATTTTAATCATCTTACATGATGAAAAAAATATTTGGCAAGCTTATGTGTTATGCCATGTGTCACCATCTCATGGTGCCACGTGTCACACTGCAAAATGACCAAAATGCCCCTGTGTCTTAATTTTGAGTTCTCAACCCAAAATAATTATTTTTCTTCTTCTAATTAATTTATACCAAATATAAATTAATTAATTAATCTCTATTAATTAATTTCTCATTAATTAAATTCATATTTAAACACTTTAAATATAAATTTAACTTATATTATACATCCAATAATCTAGATTTGGTTTCAAGTCATGCTAGGGACTTTGCAAACTAATTGCAAACCAAACCTATTTAATTAATCAATTAAACTCTTTAATTAATTAATTAAATTATATTTAATTAGGTGATAACTTGTGTATGTGTGTGACTTACTAGGCTCATCACTAATTGGCAATGAGACATGATATCAACTTAATATCATCAGAACTCTTTCTTACCATAAATAATTTCTCTAAATCATTTTATGAACCTCATAGACCATGGTTAACACCTAGCATAGCATGCCATGGCCACCCAATTAGTAATAAGGTTTACCTTAAATGAACCTATAATCATATGTTACCATGCACTAGAATCTCTCAGTTACAAAATCCCAACTCTAGCTGGAGTCATGGTTTATGTCATACTCCATTTGCTATGTATATTATGTTCTCTTTTAATTCCAGTTCTTGATTAAAAGATTTTCTCATCGAAACTCTTTTACGAATAAATCTATCTGTCTGGCCAGAACTTGAAACATCAAGAACAATTAAATGAACATAGGATTTTATCTCTATTTACTTAGAGGAACAGATTCCATCTTGATCAACACCTACCTCCATATATAACTAGTAGGAGCCAACACATGCCCATATACCCATACACAGTACAAGTATGAAAGTAGTATCAAACTCAAACTACCTATATACAAGATAAGAGTGCTATCTCGTGTCTAAAGATTATATGCATCTTGATATGATTTATGACAAAACATTGACAAGAGTAAACTCCATGTGCTTGTCATAAGTGTCACTGGTTCGGCCTACTTATCATTTGTAAGTGCCTATCATGTTTGTTATATGGCATGAGACTCACCATTCCATCTTATTTATATCTCATATAAATAACTTGGGAACAAACATGAATACAATCTTTCTGGATAAGTCATGTCCTTATTATGAAGTATCCTCGATTGTGAACCTATTTATGATACTTTGTGCTAGAAATATTGTCACTCATATTCTTAACAACTTAAGAATAATATTTCTAACAAAATATCAATGGACCTTTTCTATTACACATAAATATATTATGTAAACGGAAAAGTGGAAATGCCTTTTATTAATAAAAATATGTACAAGATACATACTAAATGATATGCTCTAGGGCATACTACTAACAATCTCCCACTAGCACTAGAGCCATTCATTACATAGGCTTAGTGAATGGATCAGCTGGATTTTCAGCTGATGCTATTTTCTGCATGGCTACATCGCCTCGCCCAACTATTTCTCTGATAATGTGGTAGCACCTTTCTATGTGTTTGGATTTCTGGTGAGACCTTGGTTCCTTAGCCTGTATGACTGCTCCATTATTGTCACAGTGTAGTGGAACTGCTGACTCAATGGAAGGAACTACTGTAAGTTCTGTCACGAACTTCTTTATCTAAACAGCTTCCTTTACAGCATCTGATGCAGCAATAAACTCAGCCTCTGTAGTGGAATCTGCAGTCGTACTCTGTTTGGAACTCTTCCAACTGACTGCACCTCCATTGCAAATGAACACATATCCAGAGGTAGACTTTCTATCATCGATATCTGATTGGAAATCAGAATCAGTATAACCATCCAATTGCAAGTCTCCACCTCTATAAATCAAGAATAAATCCTTAGTTCTTCTCAAGTACTTAAGAATATTCTTGTGACTATCGATGTTCCAAACCTGGATTGGATTGATACCTGCTAGTCAAACTAACAGCATATGCGATATCCGGCCTAGTACACAACATTGTATACATTAAACTTCCAATAGCCAAAGCATATGGAATCCTGGCCATCTTATCTCTTTCTTCAGGTGTCTTTGGAGACATCTCTTTAGAAAGATGGATACCATGTCTCACTGGTAACAATCCTCTCTTGGAATCAAGCATGTTAAACCTCTTTAACACCTTTTCCAAGTATAGACTTTGGGATAAACCAATTATTCTTTTCGCTCTATCTCTATAAATGCGAATTCCAAGAATATAGGTTGCCTCCCCTAAGTCTTTCATGGAGAATGTATTTGACAACCATACCTTTATAGTCGTCAACATACCTGTGTCATTACCCATCAACAGTATGTCATCCACATATAAGACAAGGAAAGTGATAGCACTGTCACTAACCTTCTTATATACACATGGCTCATCCTCATTTTTGATAAAACCAAAGGATTTAATGGCTTCATCAAAACGGATGTTCCAACTCCTTGAAGCTTGTTTCAACCCATAAATGGATCGCTTTAGCTTGCATACCTTGGAACCATTTTGGGATTCAAATCCCCTAGTTTGTTCCATGAAAATGTTTTCTTCAATGTATCCATTGAGAAAAGCTGTTTTGACATCCATCTGCCAAATCTCATAATCATAGTATGCAGCTATTGCTAATAAAATCCTAATTGATTTAAGCATGGCAACAGGCGAGAAAGTCTCCTCATAGTCGATTCCTTGCCTTTGGCGAAACCCTTTCGCTACTAGCCTTGCCTTATAGGTCTCTACCTTTCCATCAGAACCAATTTTCTTCTTGAAAAACCATTTGTTCCCTATAGGTATAATACCTTCAGGTGGGTCAACAAGATCCCAAACTTGATTCTTATACATGGAATCAATCTCGGATTTCATAGCATCAATCCATTTTGAAGAGTCTATATCTGATATAGCTTCTTCATAGGTAAGTGGATCATCTCCATGATCTACTTCTTCATGAGTAGACAACTCTTGTTCTTCTTCATGAAGAAAACCATATCTCACTGGTGGGTGAGATACCCTGGTTGTTCTACGAGGAACAGCTGTAGATGTTTCATCAACGGGTATTGGTTGACTAGATGGATCTATATCCATCTGATCTGTTGGTTGGTCAGAATTCTCCAATTCTAACTCTATTTGCCTTCCTTTGCCTCCTTCTTGAACAAACTGTTGTTCAAGAAATGTGGCATCTCTACTTATCACAACCTTTTGTGAAGTAGGCAAATAAAAATAATATCCAAAACTATCTTTTGGATATCCAACAAATCGACCTTTTTCTGATCTGGTCTCCAATTTATCAGTGTTCAGCTTTTTGATATAAGCTGGGCAACCCCAAATCTTAACATGCTTAAGACTTAGTTTTCTTCCATGCCATATCTCATAAGGTGTGGAAGAAACTGATTTTGATGGAATCCTATTCAGAATATACAAAGCTGATTCTAATGCAAATCCCCAAAAGAAGATTGGCATATCAGTATAGCTCATCATACTACGTACCATATCCAATAGGGTACGATTTCTCCTTTCAGATACACCATTCAGCTGTGGCGTTCCTGGAGGAGTCAGTTGAGAAACAATGCCATGCTCTCTCAAGTATTCATCAAATTCAGTACTCAAATATTCACCTCCACGATCTGATCGAAGAGCTTTAATATTCTTTCCTGTTTGATTTTCTACTTCAGATTTAAATTCTTTGAACTTTTCAAAAGATTCATGTTTGTATTTCATCAAATACAAATACCCAAACCTTGATTTATCATCAGTAAAGGTAATAAAATAATGAAAACCCCCTCTAGCCATTTCTTTAAATGGACCACATACATCACTATGTATTAGCTCCAAAATATTTTCAGCTCTTAGCATTTGTCCAACAAAGGGTGATCTAGTCATTTTACCCTGAAGGCAAGATTCACAAGTTGGAGTAGGCTCAGAGCCCAATGAGGATAGAATCCCCATTTTCTCCAGTTTTGCAATCCTATCTTCTGCAATATGATATAATCTTAAGTGCAAAATATATTTTGAACTTGAGTTGGTTTTCACCATGGCATTGCATTCTTTTAGATCACTTGCATTCAATTTGTGTTTGTCATTATTATCCAAATAATAAAAACCATCATTCATATAACCCGAACCAACATATTTATTTCCAAAATAAATATTACAAACATCATCGATGTTGAAATTCATAGCCATTTCTAGTTAAACTAGATATAGAAATGATGTTCTTAAAAGCATCAGGTACATATAAAATATTATCCAAACATAAAACATGTCCAAACATGTAAAAATATTTAGATCCTATGGCTAAAGCTTCAACAGTTGAGCCATTGCCAATCCGGACTCTAATATCTTGAGAACGCAAGCTGCTACTGTTTGCTAGTTCCTACATATCATTAGAAATGTGAGCGCACGATATCTAAAACCCAAGTGTAGATGAACTATGAGTATCATCGAATCTAAATAACAAGATATGGACATACCTTAGAAGGTTTATCCTTCTTGTCCTTTAGAGAAGCAAGATACTATGGGCAGTTCCTTTTCCAGTGCCCATCCTTCTGGCAGTAGAAACACTTTCCTTTGCCTCCATCAGCTTTAGTCTTCCCTTTCTTTTTAGCTATTTTCTTGGAAGGACCAGAATCGAGGTTTCTTTTTCTTATTGCCCTTCTTCTTGTTGGACTTTCCAGTGAGAAGAAGATGCAACAAAGCTACCTCTTTCCCTTTATTGCACGGCATATTCTTTTGGGCAATAACCGCATGTTGAGTAAACCGGCTAAGGTGCATTCCGTTTAGTCATATGGAAATTTGTCACAAAATTCCCAAAAGACTCGGGGAAGGATGAAGGATCAAATCCGTCTGTAGTTGGAAATCCATGTTGAAGTCAAGATGTTCCAAGCTGCTCAATCACCGAATCATCTTGTGGACATGATCCCCAACATTACATCCCTCGGACATCCTCATACGGAATAGTGTCTAGATATCTCATACCTAGCATTCTCTTTGTGCTCACCATACAACTCTTGTAGGTGAAGGAGGATCTCACTCGCACTCTGCATGTTCTCATGTTGCTTCTGTAACTCATTACTCATGGAAGCAAACATGTAACACTTAGCTCTCATATCATGCTCCTTCCACTTGTCCAAAGTATCATGTTCCTCTTGTGTGGCCTCTGGAGGTAAGGGACCAGGAACATTTGAATCTAGAACATATCTTATATGTTCAAGGTTCAGGACAAGCTTCAAATTTCTTAGCCAATCAGACAGATTTGGTCCTGTCAACCTATTGTGATCAAGTATGCTTGCAAGGATATTGGATGGTGGTGGTTGTTTTGTGCTCATTTTTATCAGAAAATTAATTGCAGAAAATAACCAGATTAATTAGTAAATGTATCATGTAATTAACTAAAATGATTATGGTCTTTTAATCAAATTGGTCCTCCCACTAACTTAGCGAATCCTACACTTCCAAAGTAGGAAACGGAAATCCTAATTGGATGGATTTCTAGTGGGTGATTGAATTCTTATAATTCTATTGATCATCCTCATGTACATCCATTATTGGAATTACAATAAACTATAAGTGAGCAACTCCTTGCCCATCACATCTCATGTGAGGTTCAATCCTTTACCTAGCCCATAATGCTCAAAATCTCAGGTACATCCATTATTGACTTATCTTGCATTAGTTAAGTTGATCCCATTGAGCCAGTAATTATGTAAATAATTTTAATGTCCTCAGGTACATCCAATATTGGCCACCAAACCATTTACATATTTACAACATCTCATGCTTAACAATTATTCTTAAGAAAATCTCTTAAATTAATTGCATCTCATGCAACTATTTAAAATTTCTTAAAATAATTGCCCCAATGGAGGGCCTATGTTATAATTACTTTAATTATAACATATCCAACTTAATCATTTGTTTGGAAGATTTTATGGTCATTCTAATTACTATTAAGGTCTCACTTTGCACATTATCCATTTAGCATGCATATATCATATAATTGCATACATTTCCATACATCTCATGCATTCATGGATAAACAGTAAATATGGTATGATCATGGACTTTCTAAGGGATTCAATTCTGAGCCACCAAGAATTGAATCAGGGAATTCCTAGGTGCATTTCATTCATTCATTTTACAAGAGTTGCTGAAGGAGTACATAATCAACAATTGATCTTGAATTCCTCCCACTGGTCCCACCAATGCTCTTGACCTCCTTGAACTTCTTGCAATCCAATATTACATAGTAATCCTTGGCATACCAAGGCGAATTTACAAGAACTTAAATAAATGAAATTACAACCCAAAAATTATTACAAACTTAATAATACATGCCCAAAATAAATTAAAATAAATTAATTAATTTACAATCCCAAAGAAACATAAAAGAAATAAATCCAATCACATTGGTCTTTTATAGTCCATGATCATCCATCATGCATATCACTATTTAACAATTAAATAAAACATACATACTTAAATTAAATTGAATATCTCATATTCAACTTAAAAATCCAGATTTGAATATGATTCAAATAAATTTAAAAATTCAGATTTGAATCTCATTCAAACAAATTTAAAAATTCAAATTTGAATCACATTTAAACAACTTTAAAAATTCAGATTTGAATCACATTCAAACATTTTTTAAAAAATCAGATTTGAATCACATTCAAACATTTTTTAAAAAAATCAGATCTAAATTTTATTCAATCAATTTAAAAAATTAGATTTAAATATGATTCAAACAACTTTAAAAATTCAGATTTGAATCACATTCAAACAACTTTTAAAATTCAGATTTGAATCACATTCAAACAATTTTTAAAATTCTGATTTGAATCATAATTTACTTGTGTGATTAAAAATTCTAATTAAACATTTTAATTAGTCATATGATGAACCTTTCATCATGCAACAATTGCAGAATTTAATAACAACCATGCGCACCATGATCTTCCCAAGCCATGCGCACCATGTTGGAGTTCATCAAGCATGCCGCCACACCTCTTGATCCAACCAGCAATGGATCAATCATCTCATTATCAAATCACACAATTAAATCATATAATCAACAATCTAAATGGCAAATATAGTGGCTCTGATACCAATTGAAGGAACGGAAGCGTGAAAAACACAAGTTTATACCATTGAATTCAAAAATTTTCACCTAGGGTCACATGCATCATGCAAGATTTATTTTTATCTATTTGATTTCAATGATAAACAACATATTAAAACTCTTTTAATATGTTTTTTTGGATCTGTATTTTCCATTTAAGATTTTAAAATTAATCAGATTAATTTTAGAACCCTAGATTAAATCAAGAACGATTACACTAACCTCTTGATGCACTGCAGCGTGTCTGCGCCTTTGAGATTCATCTTCAGGACACCAGATATTGTCCCTCTAGCTTGTCCACACCAAGAACACCTATGGCAGCCCCTAAACAGCTTCTAAAGCCTTTTCTATTAATTAGAAATTCAAGTTCTGCCTTTTAAGAGATTAGAGATGTAAACAAGACACTAGAAATAATTTCTAGTGTTCTTAATTCAAGAGATTGATGGCTAATCTCTTTGAATTGATGAGAGATGAAGAAGAATAGAGGGAGGGCTGAAAAATGGCGTGACCAAGGAGTGTGGCTGCTGGTTGTATTTTATTTTCTCATAACAACACTTAAATAGCTAGGTTAACACATTAAACCCTTGCCACATGTCACCCTTTGATTAGCTCTAGGTTTAAGTGACCCAATCACATTGTGCCAAGTGTCAAACCTATATGTAATCTTGATTTTAATCATCTTACATGATGAAAAAAATATTTGGCAAGCTTATGTGTTATGCCATGTGTCACCATCTCATGGTGCCACGTGTCACACTGCAAAATGACCAAAATGCCCCTGTGTCTTAATTTTGAGTTCTCAACCCAAAATAATTATTTTTCTTCTTCTAATTAATTTATATCAAATATAAATTAATTAATTAATCTCTATTAATTAATTTCTCATTAATTAAATTCATATTTAAACACTTTAAATATAAATTTAACTTATATTATACATCCAATAATCTAGATTTGGTTTCAAGTCATGCTAGGGACTTTGCAAACTAATTGCAAACCAAACCTATTTAATTAATCAATTAAACTCTTTAATTAATTAATTAAATTATATTTAATTAGGTGATAACTTGTGTATGTGTGTGACTTACTAGGCTCATCACTAATTGGCAATGAGACATGATATCAACTTAATATCATCAGAACTCTTTCTTACCATAAATAATTTCTCTAAATCATTTTATGAACCTCATAGACCATGGTTAACACCTAGCATAGCATGCCATGGCCACCCAATTAGTAATAAGGTTTACCTTAAATGAACCTATAATCATATGTTACCATGCACTAGAATCTCTCTGTTACAAAATCCCAACTCAAGCTGGAGTCATGGTTTATGTCAAACTCCATTTGCTATGAATATTATGTTCTCTTTTAATTCCAGTTCTTGATTAAAAAGATTTTCTCATCAGAAACTCTTTTCTGAATAAATCTATCTGTCCTGGCCAGGAACTTGAAACATCAAGAACAATTAAATGAACATAGGATTTTATCTCTATTTACTTAGAGGAACAGATTCCATCTTGATCAACACCTACCTCCATATTTAACTAGTAGGAGCCAACACATGCCCATATACCCATACACAGCACAAGTATGAAAGTAGTATCAAACTCAAACTACCTATATATAAGATAACTGTTCTATCTCAGGTCTAAAGATTATATGCACTGATATGATTTATGACAAAATATTGACAAGAGTAAACTCTATGTGCTTGTCATAAGTGTCACTGGTTCGGCCTACTTATCATTTGTAAGTGCCTATCATGTTTGTTATATGGCATGAGACTCACCATTCCATCTTATTTATATCTCATATAAATAACTTGGGAACAAACATGAATACAATCTTTCTGGATAAGTCATGTCCTTATTATAAAGTATCCTTGATTGTGAACCTATTTATGATACTTCATGCTAGAAATATTGTCACTCATATTCTTAACAACTTAAGAATAATATTTCTAACAAAATATCAATGGACCTTTTCTATTACACATAAATATATTATGTAAACGGAAAAGTGGAAATGCTTTTTATTAATAAAAATATGTACCAAATACATACTAAATGATATGCTCTAGGGCATACTACTAACACCTCTGTCAACATAGCCTTCAACTTCTCAAAACTAGTCTGAAACTTGTCATTCCAGTCAAATCTGACATTCTTGTGTAACAAATTGGTCATTGGAGCAGCTATTAAGGAAAATCCCTTCACAAATCTTCTGTAATACCCAGCTAGCCCCAAGAAACTTCGGACCTCAGTTGTATTCCTGGGAGGCTTCCATTCCATCACTGCTTCTATTTTCTTGGGATCCACTCTAATCCAATCAGCTGACACTATGTGTCCAAGGAATACAATTTCATTTAACCAGAAGTCACACTTTGACAACTTAGCATACAGCTTCTTTTCTCTCAGGGTTTGCAGAACAATCCTCAAATGTTCATCATGCTCTTCCCTGGTCTTGGAATACACCAAAATATCATTAATAAAGACTACTACGAACCGATCTAAGTACGGATGGAAGATACAGTTCATAAGGTCCATGAATGCTGCTGGTGTATTTGTTAGGCCAAAGGGCATCACTAGAAACTCATAATGCCCATACCGAGTCCTGAATGCAGTATTTGGCACATCTACATCCCTCACCCTCAACTGATGATACCCTGATCTGAGATCAATCTTAGAAAATACTTCTGCTCCCTTCAACTGATCAAATAGATCATCAATTCTAGGCAACGGATACTTATTCTTCACTGTCACTTTATTCAACTGCCGGTAATCAATGCATAACCTCAAAGTCCCATCTTTCTTCTTTACAAATAGCACTGGAGCTCCCCATGGTGACACACTGGGGCGTATAAACCCCTTGTCCAGTAACTCCTGTAACTGGATTTTCAGTTCCTTTAATTCTATGGGTGCCATCCTATAAGGGGCAATAGAGATTGCTGCTGTATCCAGCAGTGTCTCAATAGCAAATTCAACTTCCCTTTCTGGTGGCAAACCAGACAATTCTTCAGGGAACACATCTGAGAAGTCTTTTACTGTGGGTATGTCACACAGATCAGGCTTGACCTGCCTAGTATCCACCACATGTGCTAGGTAGGCTTCACAGCCTTTTCTCATCAGTTTTCTTGCAACTGTGGCTGAGATAACATTAGACAAGAAATCTGTCCTTCCCCACAACTGTAATCTCATTACCCTCAGGAGTTTTTAAAGAAATTCTCTTCAATTTACAATCAACCATTGCCTGATGACGTGATAACCAGTCCATTCCCAAAATCACGTCAAACTCTTAGAAAGGCAACTCAATCAGGTCTGCCAAGAATTCATACCCCTGAATCCTTAATGGGCAACCCTTGTATACTTTGTTCACCATTACACTGTGGCCCAATGGATTAGTAACCAGAATGTCTTGGTCACTCTCCCCTACTAATATCCCCCTTTCTATAGGTAAGTTGATGCAGATGTATGAATGAGTGGATCCTGGATCCACCAATGCATGCACAGATGTATTGTAGAGGGAGAACATACCCCGGATGACGTCCGGGGCATCTTACTCCTCCTGAGCTCTCATGGCATAGGCTCTGGCAGGTGGTCTGCCCTCAGGCCTCTCTGCTGGCACAAATGCAGGCCTCTGTGATGGTCCCACTGCCTCAGATTTGCCAGATTTCCTACCCCTTTGTGGTGCAGGAGTAGGTCTGTCTGTTTGTGTAGCACCCCTCACCCATCTACAGTGTAGCCAAGCAAGGCGTGTCACATGGAGTGCCGGAGCACCTGATCTTATCTGATTTCATTACAGTTCTTGGTTTATTTATTCAAAAACTTTATTTAAGGTTTAGGCTATTTTTACTTTTATCAAAATCTAACTAATTTGGAAATTTCAAAAATTTTAACGATAATCCGACAAAGTGTCAGCTGTAATTTGGACTAACAGTTCTTCTGAACCTGCCAAAGAAAATTCACAACATATTCAAATTCATAGCTCAATTTATCTCAATAATATCTCATCAGTTTCTCAAAATTTCTTAAACTCAATCTCATTCAAAATCATTATGATTAGACAATCAATTCAGACATCAGAATTCTTACATTTCATTAACTTATATAATTTTCCAATTAAGTACATAAAATTGTCAAGTACAGGATATACAAATGAAATTACAATATACTTAGAATGAACAAAATACATAACATGTATAATTATGAGCCCTATCTACATGCATTGCTGAGGAGGTGACAATCTTGAACTCTTCTGACACTTCTGCAGATCTGGACTCCAAAAATCTCAGTCGATAATCTACTGGTTTTAACTTCAGTACCTGCGCGAGGAAGCAATTCCATCGCGCTAAGCATTTCTGCTTAGTGGTGCAATAGTATAACAAGAAATAATATATACAAATAAAGAAAGAAATAAATCATAATTCAAATACTCAGGAATCAATTTAATTTGGTATGGTACTTCTAGTATCAATGATCTAATGTACTAGTTTGTTCCTCTTTGGAAGTGCTTAGTTTAAAACTGTATTGTATTTCAAATCTCTACTGTTCTGCAATTTATATTTTTGTTATGTTTCTTTTGCTAATCTCTTTTACTCATTTATTCAATACTTAATTTAATTGTACTGAAATTTCATTATACTTAACTTAACTTAGCTTCCTGAATTGAATAATGTTTTAAATGACTGCCCATATAGCCTACACACTAACCAGACTGGATAAACGGATATACTAGCACTGGGTACCTAGTACCTTGGGCCGTCACACCATCGGTCACAAAGTATCTCCCGGTGTGCAAACAGTGTGGCTAAAAAGCCATATAATCAATCAGGCATTAAGCCGAGTATAATAACACAATTTGTATAGCCATAGGCTATTAAAATCATAGTATGGCATAATAAGCCATAAAACACAATATGACGTAAAGTCATTTACAGAACAGCTGTCAGAATCCTATTGGCATGCCAACCTATCCAAACTAGTCAACTAGGCAATTTAGGGCATATTACAATGTTACATATTTAATTCTTTATTCATAAGGTTTATACATCTTTATGCCTTTCACTGGTCAATAAAATTATTGACCTTTTTATGCATCATGGATAGGTTGATTTTGGCATCAACATGTCACAATTTACAATTCAATATGTTGTCAATACAATGCAATTTACCCTTTTCACAAGTTGGCATTCATTGCCAAATCACTTCAAGCATCATTTTATGTAATTACCAATTTTCAATTTTAGTGTGCTAGATTAGTCTAGCTTAAAGTCCTATTTGCCCTGGTTTTTATGTAACACCCCCGTTGCATAGCCTGGTAGATTTCACTGTTCTGGTGACCTGTGTCAGTCCGGACAATTATTGGGATTAGGGCCACACTTAAGACAACTTGAGAAGCCATAAATACAAATAATTAGTAATGTTTAATTAGTTAACTATAAATAAGAAAAACAGAACATAAGAGGTTAAACGAGCCGAGAGTCACAGCGATGAGTGACCTCCTCGGGAACGATTGCGAAGTCATTTTAAACTCAAATTTCGAACCGTAAAAAGTAACGCTGCGGTCCTTAGGACCCTTATGAACACAGTGGAAAAGAGAAAATCACGAAAAAGAACTGTTAAGCCAGTCAAATAATTAGGTCAGGGAGCCGGAAGAAATATTGGATAATTTGCAAACCGGGATAAACCGGCGAGGGGCAATTTAGTCAATTGACCCCGAGAGCTGACTCCTGACTTAACTGTCAAATAAAATTGGAGAAAAGAAAATTTCGGAATCGGGAATTAAATTAAAGAACTAATAGATAAATGAAAAAAAGAAAAGAAAAGAAAAGAAAAAGCTAATTACATTACTTTATGACATCAAAATGATGTCACAATTGATTTTTAATTTTCCTACCATAATTGACCAAGTCAATTAAGTGAAAATACATATGAAACTAATAAATTAAAAGAAAAAAAACGTCATTTTGGCCTTCTTCCCTTCCATTGCCGTCTCCCTCTCTACCAAGTTCTCTCTCTCAAATTTTCCTACATGAAAGCTTATTTTTAAGCTTTCTAAACACTAATTCCACCATAAATCCTTTAATTTTCTTGAAGAAAAATTATAAGCAAGTCTTGAAAGGAAGATTAGAAGGAGAAGAATTGAGAGAAAGTGAAAGATTTGAAGATTGAAAATTCAAAGAAAGGTTAGTAAGCTAAACTTGAAATTCTAGTTGAATTAATTGTGCTTATAGTTCAATTAACTTAGAATTATGCTTAAAATGAAAATAAATTAATTGTTGGAGGATTAAAGCAAAACTCATCTAGCTAGGGTTTTGATGTGTGTGCATGAATTTGATGGACTTTAAGGTGTATATGAGCTTGATAGAGTTAAAGAAGCATGTATATAGGCATTGAAATTGTTAATGGTAACAAAGTAGTGAGATTAGGGTTTTGGACTTAGGGTTTTGAGGCAAAATTTAGAGAAATGCATAAATGGCATGTTGGACCTATTTTGAAGTGAAATAATGGTCAATTATGTCCAAATAAGTTGTGTGGGAATGGTAGAAAATTAAGCCAAATTCGTAGGTCAATGGTCATCTTCTTTGGCAGCATGACCAAACCTACTTTGAAGGACCAAAACTCAAATTTTACAAGCCTAATGGATATGCCACCAATTGGAGATGAAAATAGACATAAAAGAGCACAATTTTCATTAAGGAACCATGGCCAAAAACTGACCAAAACTTGGTGAAACAATTGACCAAAGTGAATTGATAGCAGGCTGCCCCTGCACCAAACTGACGAAAGGAACAATAACTGTTCATTTGGTAATAACTCGAGCTAGGTAGATCAAATTGATCTGAAATTTTAACCGTAATTAGATAAGATATAGATATAAAACTTTCATGAAGGACACCAATCCAAATTATGTCATTAACCTAATCAAATCATTGAGCAAAGTGAAATTTACTGTACTGAGATTTCCAGAATTTCCATTTGAAAGCAATGTTTGGATGGCTATAACTCCCTCTAGAAAACTTGGATTTAGGCGATTCTTGAACCGATGGAAACTTAAGACATAGTAGAACATTTCATATGAAGAAAGTTAGATCAAATTATGAACTTAACTTAATCAAATTACTGACCAAAGTTGGACCAAAATCTGCCAGAACCCAAAAATGCAGTATGAACAGTGCACGTGAACAGTAAATTTATTTTGGCCATAACTTGAGCTAAAAAACTCTGATTGAGGTGATCCAAAAATGAGAATACACTTAATACAATAAGGAACATTTTCTATGAAGGAAGTTTTGTCAAATTCCAACAGTAGACCGACCAATGAAACAGTGCAACTTCGGAGAACCAAAACCGAAAATTGGCAATTTTGCCAAAATGACCTAAGCTTTAAACAAATGACCAAAACCAACAAGTTTGGTGACCAAAATGTGGTATGTGGGTGAAGTTGGAGTTCCCATACCTATTAAGCCTTAGAAAGTCAATAATTTGACTTGAATAGTGCAGTGAATAGTAACCCAAAACACAAAAATTTCGAGAACATCAAATTTAACACGTTAGAGCTAGGTAAATGTGAAGTTAAGTTTATTTTGGATTTATTTTAAGTTTTAGTACTGAAACATTGGAAAATTTCGTGTTTCAGTGGAAAAGAATACCGGGACAGAACCCGAGGAGTCGAGTCAAGGCCAACAGGCGACTCGTTTGAGGTTTGTGCACAACATATACTTTTATAATCATCTTTTGCATAATGTTATGAATAATGTGAAATATTGGATTATAGCATTTTTATGATGTTTGATTTAAATTGTAAAAGTTATTGTGTATATTTGAAATGACAATGTTTAGCAAATTGTTAAGATAAGTTTTGAAACCACAGTGTCATGACCATATATTTGAACACCTCACTAGCACGACTAGTGGGGGTAATTAGTTTCGAATTTTGATTCCTTCTCTGGAGAAGTGTTGAGGTGTGCCAGTAGAAGGGGATGTGAATGGATATCCATATATTTGAGCTAGCTAGCCTTGTGATATGATTTCTCTTTAGCCTCTGGCTATTGAGATTCTATTTGTTTCGAATGGCATGATCTAACTGTGTGTTTTATGAAATGTGTTTTGATACTTTGAAATGAACTTGGTTTACATGTAAAATCTCACAATGCATGATTGTATTTAATTTTCATGTTTAGCCAAATTTTTTAATGAATGTGCTTTAAGTTTTGCATAAAGATTATTTTAGTATATTGTGCACCACTGAGTCCTAGTACTCGTGATAGCTTTATTCTTTGTCAGAATCTGAGAGACTAGAGGAGCAGCAGATCGAGTCACGAGAATTGAGGATCGTTCTGCTTTGAAGTCTTCGGGTATAATTTATACCCTAACTGTAAATACTTCTTTTGATGTATATATTGCACATAAATGTATGGACATGTAAAAATGGGTCTTGAGCAGCTTGTACACAAATTTGTATGAAGTTTGTAATAAAGTTTAGTTTGTGTTTCTTTTGATATAAATTTGTAAGGTTGTGTATAAATTATTTTGTTTTTAATGAAATATGTATGATATTGATTGACAGTATTTTGAGAACTATTGAACTTGTGAATTTTGAGAAATTGATTGAGTTTGATTGTGAAACCGAAGTAGTGGTTGAGAAAAACTTTTAGAAGTGCTTTTTATAGGTATTTGAAGAACGGTTTTCTCAAAATACAGAGGAAACTCTGTCAAAATTTCTATAGAATTTGCGGAAAACTAAAATGGACCAAAAATATTAACTAGTTTTAATTTTAACTAAATGTTTTAAATGCCTATTAGAAAATGCTCACCACTTATCAAAAATAAGAAAATTGTTTTAAAATCCCTTGTAGGGTACTCAATGAGTTATCGGTAGGTGAAGTTCGGTAGTTCGTTAGGTATTCTACGGGATCATGTTATGCCTTACAGAGGGGTAAGGTGTGACATGTTTTAGTGGTATCAGAGCAAATTTTTAAAGTATGTTTTAACTTATGAATTTGTGTCTTTTCTTGTTAAGTACAACTGCTCAATGTCCATAATTGTTACATACAGTGCATTACATCATAAATATGAACTAACGGAGGGAAATCTCCTTGTGTTACTTGTTCAGGAGATACCCTACTCCAAATTGTTATGGAAGAAGGGGATCGCTCAGTTGAGCAGTCTGTTGAAGCTGAGGCACAAGAGGAAGCCCCAGCTTTACCGAATGTCAGTGGGTCAGTAGCACCAGCCCCGCAAATGCCGTAGTTTCCTACACAGTTTGCACAGCAGATGGTGGTAATGTTTCAACAAATGGCTGGGGGTATGCCTGCTCAAGCTCCACCCCAACCACCTGTGACACAACCACTGCCTCCAGCCAGACAGTATGATAAATTATTGAAGTATGGGGCTGCAGAATTTAAGGGTACAGTGGACCCTTTAGAGGCAGAGCAATGGCTTGAAAGAATGGACAGGGTGTTTAAGAAATTGCACTGCCCAGATGAGTTGAAGTTCAAATATTCTGTGTCGCTACTGCAAGGGGATGCATATGATTGGTGAAAGACCATCCCCCACAGCTTGGCAGAACCACCAGTGCTAACCTGGGATGACTTCATCAGAGAGTTCAGACAGAAATACATCCCAGACGCATATGTTGATCAGAAATTGCAAGAATTTTTGAGTTTGAAACAAGGAAATCGATCAGTGGCAGAGTATGAGAGGGAGTTCTCCCGCCTGAGTCACTATGCGGAGAGTCTCCTTACTACCAGTAAAGCAAGATGCAAGAGATTTGAAACGGGTTTGAAGCCCAGCATAAGGATGCAAGTTGTGGGATTTCGACACAGCAACTTCTCAGAACTTATGTCTCAAGCACTTGAACTGGAGAGAGTTGAAGCAGAAGCAAACCCAGTGAGGGAAAAAGTCGAGAAATTAGAAAAAGACAAGGGGGAAAAATCAGTTGAACAAAGTTCTGGTGCTACCTCTGGAAAGAGAAAGAAGTTTAGTGGACCCAGCAGGGGTCGAGGTGGAAGATTTAGTAGGGGCCGATTCTTCGGACAGAGAGACCCTAGGTCTGGTCAGCAGTCAAGCAGGGGTTCACAGTCTGCCCACCCCTGTGAGACTTGTGGCAAGATTCATGGGGGGGAATGTTATTGGGCCACTGGAGCCTGCTTTAACTGCGGAGGCAAGGGTCATTTAGCAAGAGACTGTACTAGTGCTCCGAGATATGGTCCAGCTCCTACTCGCCGAGGATCTATTGCAGTCCTGCTCCCAAAGGTTCACAGTCAGTTGGCAGAGGAAGAGGCAGAGGTAGAGGCACTGCTTCAGGCAGTCAGGGCACAATTGGTCAGTCAGGACAAGGAAGTGCTTCAACCAGAATCTACGCAATGAGACAGCGTGAAGAGGCTGAGACTTCTGATGTGGTAGCTGGTACATTCTCTATCTCTGGTCAAGATGTATTTGTATTGTTTGATCCGGGTTCAACCCTTTCATATGTTAGTGCTAGCATAGTCAGTTCACTTGCTGTTCCATGTGTGCAAATGGGTTTTGAAGTGCTAGTAACTAGTCCTTTAGGACAAGAGGTCCGGGTCAACAGAATTTATAGAGATTGTCCTTTGGTGATCCAAGGACATGTTTTCCTGTTCGACTTGATTAAAATGCCCTTCAGAGAGTATGATATCATCTTGGGCATGGATTGGTTAGCCAGGCATCACGCCATGATTGATTTGTAGGCGAAAGCGATCACTTTTGGTCTCCCTTTATACGGTGATGTGGTAATACACGGGAGAGGCATTTATCGCCATCAAACATCATTTGGCTGCACTAGCGGAAGGATGATTAGAAAGGGTGTGAAGCATACTTGGCACATGTGATAGACACCCGGTGGGAGTCGGCACTAAGGGACATCCCTACGGTATGTGACTTTCGGATGTGTTTCTGATGAATTGCCGGATTACCTCCGAGAAAGAGAGGTGCGATTTGAGATTGATGTTATGCTCGGTGTGGACCCAATCTCCATAACGCCATATAGAATGGCACTGCGAGAATTGAAAGAGTTGAAAGTGCGATTGCAAGAATTGCTTGACAAGGGCTTTATCTACCTAGTGTGTCACCTTGGGAGCGCGGTGTTGTTCGTAAAGAAGAAGGATGGCACTCTCGGTTATGCATTAATTAAGCGATTGAATAAGGTGACGATAAAGAATAGATATCCATTGCCCGCATTGATGACTTGTTTGATCGGTTGAGGTGCGGTGTGTTCTCCAAAATTGACACGAGATCGAGTTATTATCGGTGAAAGTACAAGAACAAAGTATTCCTAAAGCGCCTTGAGAACCGCTATGGCCATTATGAATTCCTAGTCATGCCATTCGGGTTAACTAATGCTCATTTGCTTTTATGGATCGATGAACACTATCTTGAGACCATACCTCGACCGGTTGTTGTGGTATTTATTGATGATATATTGGTCTATTCGGGGAATGCAGAAGAGCATGATAGACATCTACGAATTGTACTGCAAACTTTGAGGGAGAAACAGCTATATGCTAAATTGTCGAAATGTGAATTTTGGCTGAAGGAAATATCTTTCTTGGGGCATGTAGTATCAGAAGAGGGTATTAAGGTAGATCCAAGCAAGATTGAAGCTGTCCTTAATTGGAGGCCACCCAGAAATGTCACAGAGATTCGTAGTTTTCTAGGTTTAGCTGGATACTACCGTAGATTTGTGAAGGGATTCTCCATGTTGGCATCTCCATTGACCAAGTTACTTAGAAAAGATGTGAAATTTCAGTGGACGGACAAATGCCAGCAAAGTTTTGATGAGTTGAAAAGATGTTTGACAGAGGCTCCAGTCCTGACTTTACCTACTCCGGGTAAAGAGTATACAATTTATATTGATGCTTCTCACAATGGGTTAGGTTGTGTGTTGATGCAAGATCAAAATGTCATTGCCTATGCATCACGCCAGCTAAAACCGCATGAGAGGAATTATCCGACACATGATTTGGAGCTTGCAGCCATTGTGTTTGCTCTTAAGATCTGGAGACATTATTTGTATGGGGAGAAGTGCTACATCTACACAGATCATAAGAGTTTGAAGTATTTGGGCACCCAAAAAGAGCTGAATTTGAGACAGAGGAGATGGTTAGAGTTGATAAAAGACTATGATTGTCTGATAGACTATCAGCCAGGGAAAGCTAATGTTGTGGCTGACGCCTTAAGTATCAAGACTATGGCAAGTCTACGAGTTACTCCTTTGTCTTTGGTACATGAGTTGAGATCATTACATGCCAGTTTAGAGATTAATGATGAGGGGCAGACAGCAGTTGCATGGCATGTATAGCCAGTGTTGATTGATCAGATAAGAATGGCTGCTCAGAATGATCAGAAGTATCAGAAGTTGATGGAAGAAGTCCGACAGGGCAAGAAACCAGAATTCTCAATCAGAGATGATGGTCTATTGCTACCGAGCGAGAATGTGTTCCTAATGATTTTGATTTGAGGCAGATCTTTTTGAAGGAATCACATGAGTCTCCTTTTGCCATGCACCATTGTGGCACAAAAATGTATAGAGGGCTAAAGGAGCATTCTTGGTGGATGGGTATGAAAAGAGATGTGGCGAGTTTGTATCCAAATGCCTAACTTGTCGACAAGTAAAGCGAGCATCAAGTACCATTGGGTTGTTACATCCACTACGATGCAGAATGGAAATGGGAAAGAATAACGATGGATTTAGTAATGGGACTTCCGAGGACACGGAAGAGTCATGATGCGATTTGGGTCATTGTTGTGGACTAACTAAGTCTGCTCATTTTCTACCAGTTCGGATGGACTACAGTTTAGAAAGATTGGCCAAGTTATACATTGATGAGATTGTGAGACTACATGGAGTGCCAGTATCTATCATATCAAACAGAGATCCTAGGTTCACTTCTAGATTCTGGGGTAGTCTTCAGAGAGCCCTAGGAACTAGATTGAACTTCAGTACTGCATTCCACCCACAGACAGATGGCCAGTCTGAGAGAGTAATTCAGATATTGGAGGACATGCTACGGGCTTGTGTGATTGAGTTTGAGGGTAGTTGGGATACACACTTGCCTTTGATTGAGTTTGCTTATAACAACAGCTACCAATCAAGCATTGGGATGCCTCCATATGAAGCTTTGTATGGCAGAAAATGTAGAACCCCGTTGTGTTGAGATGACGTGGGTGAAAGAAAGATGATTGGACCCGAAATTGTTCAACAGACTGAAGAGAAAATCCGGGTGATCAGAGATCGACTTAAAGCTGCATCAGATCGTCAGAAGTCCTACATTGATTTGAAGAGAAGGGATATTGAGTGCAGCGATGGGTGAAAGTTTTCCTCAAGGTTTCTCCTTGGAAGAGGATTATGAGATTCGCGAGAAAGGGAAACTAAGTCCTCGTTTTATCGGGCCATATGAGGTTACGGAAAGAGTGGGTCCTTTGGCATATCGGTTGGCACTACCTCGAGTTGGAGAAGATACATAATGTCTTCCATGTGTCCATGTTGAGGAGGTACCGATCGGACCCATCT
Organism: Hevea brasiliensis; assembly: GCF_030052815.1. Lineage (NCBI taxonomy): Eukaryota > Viridiplantae > Streptophyta > Magnoliopsida > Malpighiales > Euphorbiaceae > Hevea > Hevea brasiliensis. The sequence continues at coordinate 68,057,589 of NC_079502.1, read as the reverse complement.
CATGTACTACCATAGAAGAAATAGAAGTAAATCGGACCTCACATATGAAGAAGAACCCATAAAGATTACGGCTTATGAGGTGAAGCGACTACGGAATAGCGAATCTGGTTGGTAAAAGTCTTTGTGGAACCATCATTCGGGCCAGAAGCTACTTGGGAGCGAGAGGAGGACATGAGGAGACAACACCCACACTGTTGAGAGATTGATACTGAGTAAAAATTTGAGACGAAATTTATTTAAGGGGGAGAATTGTAACACCCCGTTGCATAGCACAGTAGATTTCATCATTCGTGGCCGGTGTCGGTCCGGACAATTATTGGGATTAGAGCCACACTTAAGACAACTTGAGAAGCCATAAATACAAATAATTAGTAATGTTTAATTAGTTAACTATAAATAAGAAAAAGCAGAACATAAGAGGTTAAGCAGTAGAGTCACGGCGATGAGTGACCTCTCTGGAACGATTGCGAAGTCATTTTAAACTCAAATTTGAACCGTAAAAAGTGATTTGCGGTCCTTAGGACCCTTATGAACACGATGGAAAAGAGAAAATCATGAAAAAGAAGCGTTAAGCCGGTCAAATAATTAGGTCGAGGAGCGGAAGAAATATTGGATTATTTGTAAACGGGATAAACCGCGAGGGCAATTTGGTCAATTGACCAGGAGTGACTCTGACCTAATCACAAATAAAATCAGAGAAAAGAAAATTTCAGAATCGGGAATTAAATTAAAGAACTAATAGATGAATGAAAAAAAAAAGAAAAGAAAAGAAAAAGCTAATTACATTACTTTATGACATCAAAATGATGTCACAATTGATTTTTAATTTTCCTACCATAATTGACCAAGTCAATTAAGTGAAAATACATATGAAACTAATAAATTAAAAGAAAAAAAAAGTCATTTTGGCCTTCTTCCCTTCCATTGCCGTCTCCTTCTCTACCAAGTTCTCTCTCTCAAATTTTCCTCCATGAAAGCTTATTTTTAAGCTTTCTAAACACTAATTCCACCATAAATCCTTTAATTTTCTTGAAGAAAAATTATAAGCAAGTCTTGAAAGGAAGATTAGAAGGAGAAGAATTGAGAGAAAGTGAAAGATTTGAAGATTGAAAATTCAAAGAAAGGTTAGTAAGCTAAACTTGAAATTCTAGTTGAATTAATTGTGTTTATAGTTCAATTAACTTAGAATTATGCTTAAAATGAAAATAAATTAATTGTTGGAGGATTAAAGCAAAACTCATCTAGCTAGGGTTTTGATGTGTGTGCATGAATTTGATGGACTTTAAGGTGTATATGAGCTTGATAGAGTTAAAGAAGCATGTATATAGGCATTGAAATTGTTAATGGTAACAAAGTAGTGAGATTAGGGTTTTGGACTTAGGGTTTTGAGGCAAAATTTAGAGAAATGCATAAATGGCATGTTGGACCTATTTTGAAGTGAAATAATGGTCAATTATGACCAAATAAGTTGTGTGGGAATGGTAGAAAATTAAGCCAAATTCGTAGGTAAATGGTCATGCTGTTGGCAGCATGACCAAACCTACTTTGAAGGACCAAAACTCAAATTTTACAAGCCTAATGGATATGCCACCAATTGGAGATGAAAATAGACATAAAAGAGCACAATTTTCATTAAGGAACCATGGCCAAAAACTGACCAAAACTTGGTGAAACAATTGACCAAAGTGAATTGATAGCAGGCTGCCCCTGCACCAAACTGACGAAAGGAACAATAACTGTTCATTTGGTAATAACTCGAGATAGGTAGATCAAATTGATCTGAAATTTTAACCGTAATTAGATAAGATATAGATCTAAAACTTTCATGAAGGACAACAATCCAAATTATGTCATTAACCTAATCAAATCATTGAGCAAAGTGAAATTTACTGTACTGAGATTTCTAGAATTTCCATTTGAGCAGCAATGTTTGGATGGCTATAACTCCATCTAGAAAACTCGGATTTAGGCGATTCTTGAACCGATGGAAACCTAAGACATAGTAGAACATTTCATATGAAGAAATTTAGACCAAATTATGAACTTAACTTAATCAAATTACTGACCAAAGTTGGACCAAAATCTGCCAGAACCCAAAAATGCAGTATGAGCGATTGCGTGAACAGTAAACTTATTTTGGCCATAACTTGAGCTAAAAAACTCCGATTGAGGTGATCCAAAAATGAGAATACACTTAAGACAATAAGGAACATTTTCTATGAAGGAAGTTTTGTCAAATTCCAACAGTAGACTGACCAATGAAACAGTGCAACTTCGGAGAACCAAAACCAAAAATTGGCAATTTTGCCAAAATGACCTAAGCTTTAAACAAATGACCAAAACCAACAAGTTTGGTGACCAAAATGTGGTATGTGGGTGAAGTTGGAGTTCCCATACCTATTAAGCCTTAGAAAGTCAATAATTTGACTTCAATAGTGCAGTGAATAGTAACCCGAAACACAAAAATTTCGAGAACATCGAATTTAACACGTTAGAGCTAGGTAAATGTGAAGTTAAGTTTATTTTGGATTTATTTTAAGTTTTAGTACTGAAACATTGGAAAATTTCGTGTTTCAGTGGAAAAGAATACCGGGACAGAACCCGAGGAGTCGAGTCAAGGCCAACAGGCGACTCGTTTGAGGTTTGTGCACAACATATACTTTTATAATCATCTTTTGCATAATGTTATGAATAATGTGAAATATTGGATTATAGCATTTTTATGATGTTTGATTTAAATTGTAAAAGTTATTGTGTATATTTGAAATGACAATGTTTAGCAAATTGTTAAGATAAGTTTTGAAACCACAGTGTCATGACCATATATTTGAACACCTCACTAGCACGACTAGTGGGGGTAATTAGTTTCGAATTTTGATTCCTTCTCTGGAGAAGTGTTGAGGTGTGCCAGTAGAAGAGGATGTGAATGGATATCCATATATTTGAGCTAGCTAGCCTTGTGATATGATTTCTCTTTAGCCTCTGGCTATTGAGATTCTATTTGTTTAGAATGGCATGATTTAACTGTGGGTTTTATGAAATGTGTTTTGATACTTTGAAATGAACTTGGTTTACATGTAAAATCTCACAATGCATGATTGTATTTAATTTTCATGTTTAGCTAAATTTTTGAATGAATGTGCTTTAAGTTTTGCATAAAGATTATTTTAGTATATTGTGCACCACTGAGTCCTAGTACTCAGCGATAGCTTTTATTGCTGTCGCAGATACAGAGACTAGAGGAGCAGCAGACTGAGCTACTGAGAATTGAGGATCATTCTTCTTTGAAGTCTTCGGGTATAATTTATACCCTAACTGTAAATACTTCTTTTGATGTATATATTGCACATAAATGTATGGACATGTAAAAATGGGTCTTGAGCAGCTTGTACACAAATTTGTATGAAGTTTGTAATAAAGTTTAGTTTATGTTTCTTTTGATATAAATTTGTAAGGTTGTGTATAAATTATTTTTTTTTTAATGAAATATGTATGATATTGATTGACAGTATTTTGAGAACTATTGAACTTGTGAATTTTGAGAAATTGATTGAGTTTGATTGTGAAACCGAAGTAGTGGTTGAGAAAAACTTTTAGAAGTGCTTTTTATAGGTATTTGAAGAACAGTTTTCTCAAAATACAGAGGAAACTCTATCAAAATTTCTATAGAATTTGCGGAAAACTAAAATGGACCAAAAATATTAACTAGTTTTAATTTTAACTAAATGTTTTAAATGCCTATTAGAAAATGCTCACCACTTATCAAAAATAAGAAAATTGTTTTAAAATCCCTTGTAGGGTACTTAATGAGTTATCGGTAGGTGAAGTTCGGTAGTTCGTTAAGTATTCTATGGGATCATGTTATGCCTTACAGAGGGGTAAGGTGTGACATTTTAGCTTCTGGTCAAAGAAGCAAAATTGTAGCTCTATGTCTTATTGCACTCGGGGCAAAATTTCAGGTCATTATGAATTATATAGACCAAGATATGGTCAATTTACTAAAGCTAGACAGATTGCACCTTTGGTGCAAAATTTGGTCAATTTCTCAATTTTTGTGTGCTAGATTTGTCTAGCTTAAAGTCCTATTTCTCTTGGTGCTATTCCCTTCAATTCATTTCATTAGTCAACCTATAATGTTGACCCTTGATGCACTCTACGTGAGTCAATTCTAATGCTACCAATATGTCACATTTTATAGCCCTTTAGTGTTGGTATATGTTACCAATTTCATTTTCAAGTGTATTGCATTTTATTACAATTTATCAGATTTCGGTGTATTATTTTGATCTAGCAGGACGACCTAGTTCCCTCGATTTTTGGGTTTTGGTCCAAACTACAAACAGCTAGGTCTATGTCTTATTGTACGCAGGGCAAAATTTCAGGTCATTCTGAGTTGTGTAGACCAAGATATGGTCAATTTACCAATGCTGGACAGATTGCACCTTTGGTGGAAAATTTGGTCAATTTTAGGTCACTTTTGGTTCGGCAGTTTTTGTACCCGAAATTTTGCAAGCCATTTGACTTAGTTCTGGCCATTTCTGGGCTTTGGTGTCTTCATAAGAATTGTAGATCTATGTCTAAACTAACCATGGTAAAAAGTTTAGGTCAATTGGACCTGTTTTGAGTGAGTTATGGTCATCCCAAGGACTACTGTTCATATGGTCAAAAATCTGGGTTACAAGGTTGCTATTCCGGATTTGGTCATTTTTAAGGTCAGTTTCTAGCCAGAATTTTGGCAACATTTCTACATGAAAGTTGGCCTATTTGGTGTCTAGTTTCACCCCCCCATTGGCCTCATACCAATTGGATTCACAGTTTGGCACTTATAGCCTAATTTAGGTACTGCCTTCAATACACAACCTGCACAAAGCACATACACTTCCAATTTGATATTCCTTTTCCTCCTCATTACTTTAATATTCAATCAATAACACTTCCATATATATATATATATATATATATATATATATATATATATATATATATATATATATATATTGTATACAATTCCAGCAACAATTTTGGGCAGAATATTTAAGTGCTCAATGCACACAATTCACCATTAAGTTCAACATTCACTTCCACCAAAATTCAACATATCTCAATGTCAATATTACACATACACTTCAACGTAATCATACTTCAATATCACTTACATATACTGCCCACAATTTAATACTAGCATATTTCATTAATAAACTACATATTCACACACAAATTCATGATTTAATAGGCTGCCAAACATGGCAGTTTGCCAAAGCATCAAGACCCATATTCAAACCGTTAATTCAAGCACTAACATGCATATCATTGGATATTAACTTACTATCACTTCCATTTAAGTTAATCAACCTTAATTTCCATCCATTAGAGGTAAGAAAAACTCAACTACAATAAACTCTCATGGCTGTCCAAAATTAAATATATCAATAACTCATCGAATCCTTCAAATTTCTTCACCATCCAACTCATCTCAACCTTAATACAAACTTTAATGAAGCAAGGGATGAAAAACTAGCACTAACCTTTTTTGAGCTTCACCAAAACTTCATCAAATCCTCTTCTTTTTGCTTCCAACATACTGCCCAAGGTGTGTGTGCAAGCTTTAATGAAGGAACTAAGTAGAAATGGTGGCTTGATCATGCACCCATGGAGGTTGCATGTGGGGCATCCATGGTGATTTCCATGGTGAACTTCATTTCTCTTGGCTGGTTATTTCTCAAGGTGGAAGATGATGGTTTTGCTGTCGCAAAGGAATATTTAAGTGTCCCAAATTAAGAGTTAGTGGAGCACTAACTTGGATTTTAATGTTAATTATTCAAAGTTTCATAAATTAGATTTTGTCCCCCATTTCTTTCATTATTCTTATAATGTATCACAATTTAATTTTGCATGACATTCTCTAAGTGTAATATCATTTATTTTTAATGGAAATTTAGGTCAAAAGGCAACTCTAGGTGTCAAATGACCAAAATAACCCACTTCGGGTTATATTCCTGATTTTTCGGTAACACCGATTTTTGTCTGTTTCTCGATTTTTATTTTTTCTTTGTACTAATTTATTAAATTTTCTTTAATAATTCTAGTGTCAACTATATTTCAATAGACCTTTACTTACATCTCAGAATTAAATTCTGAGGGTTCCCCGTGGTCCTGGGGTCGGCAACAGCCTTCCCAGTGCGGTCACCCATCGCTGCGGTGTCGGCTCGTTTAACTTAGCTTCATTTTCTCTTTTTCATTTGTCTTTGATTTTTCTTGCATTTTCTTCTTATTTATTTCATAATTATATGTCTGTTCATTATCACCAAAGTGTAGTTCTAGACATTCTGACTTTCCAGGGCAGACATTAACCGTTGGAACAGTAGAATGTACGGACTACAAAAATGAGGATGTTACAACTCTTCCCCTCTAAAAAGGAATTTCGTCCTCGAAATTCATCTGATTCATACAACCAAGCTTATCGTTGTCTCATAATTTTATTCACTTTTCCATCATTGTTTTCCTCTGCCTTGAGTATTCCTACTCATGAAATTCTATTATTCATTAGTTTCTTGATCTCTCATACTAGGATACTTTACCAGCCCTTCTGTCTCTTTTACCAATTCCAACTCTGTTAAATTACCCTTTGTCTAGGTATTCTGCATTTATCTCATACAAGACCTTATACCTTGGTATCTTCATGCTTCTTCTGAGTGAGAGGTAGACCACTGACAAAGTCCATAGTGACTCGGTCCCATTTCCATTCATGTATGTTTATGGGCTGTAACAAACCTGATGGAACTTGATGTTCTGCTTTGACTTGCTGACATGTCAAGCATCTAGTTACATAGTCAACTATGTCCTTCTTTATACCTGGCCACTAGTATCAGAGTTTCAGGTCATGGTACATTTTTGTGCTTCCTGGGTGCATAGCATACACACTGTTATGTGCTTCTTTCAGAATACTGGTTTTCAACTCTTTATCATCTGGTACACATACTCTTTCTTTATAGTACAGGCACCCATTTTCTTTCACTTCATATTCAGTTTCCTTCCCCTTAATGATTTTGCCCATAACAGCCATTAATTTCTCATCTGTCTTCTACCCATCCTGTATCTGTTGTAACAGATTCGGTTTCACTTGTGTAGAAAGAGATGATTCTCATTGATTTCAATTAATCTGTACATGGGTATATATATATACAATTGATTCCTATAATTGTGTTCTACTAATTAGGAAGAAATTCTAAATAAGAAATCCTACCTAAATGAGAAATCCTAACTAGGAATACAGAATACAGAATATACAGAGAAATAATATAGTGATTGACTTTCCATAATACTTCCCCTCAAGTTGGAGCATAGATGTTAATCATGCCCAACTTGTTACAAATGTAGTCAATCCTAGCTCCATTCAGAGCTTTTGTGAAAATATCTCCTAACTGCTCTCCAGTTTTGATGTGTCCTGTTAAGATGATCTGTTGTTGAATCTTTTCACGAATAAAGTGACAATCAATCTCAATATGTTTGGTCCGCTCATGAAACACCGGATTAGAAGCAATATGAAGAGCAGCTTGATTATCACACCACAATTTCGCAGGCAGGGAGGTTTTAAAACCTGTCTCATCTAGTAATTGAAGTATCCATATTACCTCACATACTAATTGTGCCATGGCTCTGTATTCGGATTCAGCACTAGATCGAGAAACTACACTCTGCTTCTTGCTTCTCCAAGACACCAAATTTCCTCCAATAAAAACGCAATATCCAGTTGTTGACCTCCTGTCAACCTTAGATCCAGCCCAGTCGGCATCTGAAAAACATTCAATATTCAAATGCCCATGATTACCATATAGCAAACCTCTTCCTGGAGCGCCCTTCAGATAACACAAGATTTGTTCCAAGGCTTCCCAATGAGCAACAGATGGGGAAGACATAAACTGACTTACCACACTAACGGCATAAGCAATGTCAGGACGAGTGACTGTAAGGTAGTTCAATTTTCCTACCAATCTCCTGTATCTCTCTGGATCTTCAAACAACTCACTATCCCCTGCTAACAGTAATAAAGTTGGAGTTATTGGTGCGCTACAAGGCTTAGCACCTAATTTTCCTGTCTCTGTCAATAGATCGAGGACATATTTTCTTTGAGATAAGAAAATACCCTTCTTACTTCTCATAACTTCGATACCCAAGAAATACTTTAACAAGGCGTATCCTTTTGCTACAAGGCGTGCTTTTAACCTAGCCACAGAACCATCAGGATTTACCTTTACTGTAAATACCCATTTGCAACCAATAGCTTTCTTACCAGTGGGCAAAGGCAATAGTTCCCATGTACCATTAGCATCTAAAGCCTCCATTTCCTCTTTCATAGCATCACACCAGCCAGGATGAGACAGTGCCTCACCAACAGTATTAGGGATAGGAACAGAGTCTAAAGAAGTAACAAAACACAGAGAACAAGAAGACAATTGATTATAAGAAACAAAAGAAGAGATAGGATAAGTACATGAACGTTTACCTTTACGAAGAGCAATGGGTAAGTCTATATCAGAATCATGATCAGTATGAGGTACAGGATCTCCCAACGAAGTAGCTGGTGGAGGATCTGAGTCAGGAATCTCCAATCTCCTGGAATAAACATGAACAACGGGAGGTCGAGTAGGTCCAGAGACAGAAGGA